>NC_081569.1:83884964-84103566 GCF_022355385.1 Mustela nigripes
AAATATATGTTTATAAAAAATAAAAAATTTAAAAAAAAAAAAAAAAAAGAAAAATAAAATCTGAACCCACTGGGGGCACTAGGGTGGCTCAGTTGCTTAAGCAGCTGCCTTTGGCTCCAGTCATGATCTCAGGATGTTGGAATGGAGTTCTGCATCAGGTTCCATCCCTGCTCAGCATGGAGCCTGCTTCACCCTCTGCCTGCTGCTTCTCCTGCTTGGGCTCGCTCTCTCTCTCCACTCTCTCTATTTCTCTCTGGCAAAATAAATAAATAAAACCTTTTTAAAAATGTGAAAAAAAAAAAAAGACAAAAAAAATGTAATATCTGAAAAAATATATATATAAAATAATAAATAAATAAATAATAATATATAATATATATTTAAAGATTTATTTATATATATATATTAGATAATATTAGATAAATACATATTGATTCCCTTTATGGAAAGAATGGATTCTCAACATTCCCATGAGGAAAGGGTGCTTATAGTTATTTGTTTTTATATTTTTCAATAGAGTCAAAACATTTAGAGAGATTGTCAATAAGTTTCTGACAAAAAACATTTCTGATCAAACAAGGAATAAAACTTATTGATCTTAACACCAAGTTGGGACTTTTCAAGCAGTTAGTGCTAATGAGTATATTGTGGGGCTCTTTTTGAAATTAACTAGCACCCTTATTTCTTATTCCATGAAAGATCTGAGGTAACAGTGCTGCTTACATTGTTGAGCTAATTTCAAAGGTGTAATCACAATGAATCTTTTGGGGGGAGCAAATCAATCTCTTTATTCCTAAGAGCGTTGAAACTCAGACAACAGCAGCTTTAATAATTTCAACTTTATTCTGAAGTTAAAATGTACTATTTCAGGAATTATATTTAAATATAACTGTAAGTCTTTATTAACTGGTTTAGGGGAGACTTAAGCCCTAATGCCTTAAGGCACCCATTGTATGTAACAAATGAACTGTTCTCCCGTGTGTCTAGAATGGCATTAGTTACGTACCGTCCTTGGGAGAACTGAGAAGATAGTCAAATAATTTACTGGATACTATAGCTCAGACCAGGAATCTTAGGTGCAAATGTTAATGTTTTCTGGGTTCAGTCTCTGCATTTCCACCCTCTCTTAACAACCTCCCCTCCCTGGCAAAACATTAACAACAAATCTGCTTTATTGGAGAGCATAACACTCTGTACATATAAGCACGGTAGTTACAATGTAACAAGGTAGGTAAAGGTTTTATTAATGACAGGCGATCCTGGTCTACAATAGCAGCCAAGCCAATGTTCTGATTGTCTCTATGTGCATTCCCTAGAGGAATATCAAGGAAATAAAGGAAATGTAGCCAACCTGGAGATGGTCTATCCTATTCTCTGACAATAATACTGTCTTCTTTAATAATTATTTCTGATACACACACACACACACACACACACACACACACACACACACACACAGTAATGTTTTCCACTAAACAAGCATGGTTGATGTTTAGGCAATAGAAAATAAAAAAACAAGAAAGATGTTATCATAAATGATCTCATGAGCCATCATGTCATTAAGTTAAAAAAAAATAAAATCAATTTATCAATAAGAAAATGAAGATTAGAAAATATAATGATATCATGCTATAAATATTCACTCTAGTCTTTACACACATTTCTCCTGGGTTTTGATCAATTCATTATTGGATAGTGAAACTTTAACTATACTCTATTAATAAAAGATACTTCTAGTGGGTAAACAGTGACAATTTTTCTGTTTATTCTGTCCATGCTGCCTTGTAGTGTCTCCTTCTGAAATTACTGTTTCATGAATTATGTGGATTTGGTGCTATAAATGCTGAGCAAAATGGCTTCCAAGAAAAAAGATTATATTTATACTCTTCCAATGGGCAAATTATTCTTTGGAAGTTATGACTGAATTTTGGAATCTGGGTTTGTTTGTTTGTTTGTTTGTTTGTTTGAAACAAAAGACTGTACATGTCAGTTCAAGCTAAATTTGGTTAACATTGAGATATAGGAACCCCAAAGGGAAGTGGAAGGTTGTTCTTCTCTCCTCTTGCTGGAAACCTGCTTTGCAAGCCCATTAAGTATGTTAGCTAGCCCAGTCCTTCTTTTGATTGCTCTCAAATAAACATACAGTTTTAGGTAAATGTCACCTAATAGAGATGAGCGACAGATTTCGAAGGACATCATATAAGTGTGAGCAAGAGGAAGCATGAACTAATTTGTGTTTTATGCAATGGCATAGTAAATAATAATAGTTTGTTTCTTTACCTTGAAATATAGAATTATCATTTTTCTTAAAGAAAGCACAATGATTTTTCTGCCTTAGTATAACACATAACAGCTTTTCCAATGAAATCATCTCCTATCCATTGTATCTCATTATTAACCTCTGATATAAAACTCAGTTTCAACTAAGTTTAGTTATGTAGCAGGGAATCTAGTGTTACAAGTATGCATGAAAGGAAGACATTTTTTGTTTTGCTACATTTCCTATTGATATAACACCAAACATTACTTATGACATCTAGTACAATGATTTAGGTAATGTCACCAGTTAAAGCTATGACATGGATATAATACATAGTTTCAGTTAGTCTATCAGACACAAATCTTCAGGAAACTAGGCTTTATTGGTTCAGATACTTGCCTGCTTGCTTTACAGAACACTTTGTTAAGTGAAAGGAAGAATAATGTCTCCAATTGAAAAACAGAGGGAGTTTGGGGCTGGCAGAATGCAATTGCCCAAGTTAGAGTGAACTAAATTGATCCGAAATCATTTAGATAACAATGTGATGGGTAGCGGACAGCATTTGTTTATGAAGACAGATTATGCCAGGCAAATCTGATTTATTTGGTCTTATAAAATTACTCAACAAGTTTGTGGATAAAGAAAACTCCATGGACAAACAATATATCTAAATGTTTCTAAAAGCTTTTGATGTGGGTCTGCATGAGATGAAGATAATTGAAATGCTGGGAAGATTTTGTCTGGATAACAATACAATGGGGTGGTTATCAGATTTAAAACACAGTAATCATAAAAAATAGATCATCATATCTAAGTGATATATTTGGCAGAAGACCATAAAAGAGCTAGTATCTTTACAGATCAATATTGTAGTCAAGTATGAAATGATTTAGTCCACAAAAATTAGTTTACTCCTTCTTCAGTAGGTAACAAATCATAAATAAGGATTAGCTCAAAATACTTTCCTGCTTGTCCACAGTGAACTATTACTTTATTTTGGCTTCTGCTGGTATTTGCAAAATTGGAATTTGTGGTGTCTGCCAAAAGCATCGAAAGGGAAAACCATAAGTTTGATAGGTTTCCAGAACACAGTAAAATTCAGTGAAAATCTTATATTGTTTGTGAGTAAATTCCTTTATAGATTTTTAAGAGCTGAGAGAACTTAAAGGAAAATAGCTATCATAACGGTAATAGTTTTGAGAGAATTTTTAGAGAAAACTGTAGAGAATTTTCTCTACAGTTGCTGTAGAGAAACAGCAACTAATTATAAAGCAAAGTTACATAAAAAAAAGGATGTGGAAGAAAAAAGAATACAGGATAGTGTGTTTTATTTTATTATTATTTTTTAAAGAATTTATTTTTAAGTAAACTTTACAGTCAACATGGGACTTGAAGGAATTTGCCAACAGGTAAAAATCAGAATCTTCATCTTGATAGACATGCAGCACACAAGGGACAGATAGCAAAACCCTGTACACAATAAAAAGTCCAATTGGAGATCCTGCCCCAATGGGAGATACTGGGACCCGAAAGTCCTTGAGTATTTACTGATTGTATTCAAATTGCCTGGCCTAGTGAATCTCAAAACTTGAACTTAGGTTGCAATCATTCTGGGTTGGTGGTGCCTCCAGGTGCTTGGCAGAAGCAAAGAATACAAGTCCTCTCTTAAATAAAAACACCTTCCTCATAGACCTAAATCATTCCCATAAGTATTTTTCACATACAATGTTCACACTGTCAAAGAGAATCAGTTACACAAGGAAACTGGATTAAATGAGTAAGAACCAGCATAGATCACAAACAATAAAAAACAGACTCATGAAGACTTTACTGGAATTAGGAGACATGGGCTATAAAACAAGACTAAAAAATAATTATGTTGACTGTGTTTAAAGATGTAAAGGATTGGATTAACAATATCTGCAGAGAATAGGAAACCACAAAAAGTAACACAGCAAGTCTGAATTTCAAAAAAGAACCAAGTAGAATTTTATTATGATTTAGAATATTTTGAATATTGTGGTTTTACTTCAAATAAAATTTATAAATAAAATTTTATAAACATATTTATATTTTTAAAAATAAATTTATAAATAAAATTTATAAAAATTGAAAATTCAGCAAGATTTTAAGTGTGGATTAGCTATACTTTAAGACTTCGTGTACCTGAAGTTATATGAAGAGAAATGTTTCAGAATACAGCGTGGAGAGGCAAAAGGAGAAAAAAGGTGGTGGTGGGGTATATATGAGAGGATAAAAGACACAGGAGATATGGTGAGGTTTAACATCATTTAAGTTGGAATTCTAGAAGGAGAAGAAAGAGAATAAATTAAGCAATTATTTGAAGAGTTACTGGCTAAGGAATTTGCAAACTGACAAAACACTTTAAGACACTAATTTTAAGAAGCCTTATGGACTGAAAGCATGATAAATGAAAAGTAAACTATACCTAAGTACATTAAAATAAAACTTCTTTTTTTTTTTAAGATTTTATTTATTTGACAGAGGGAGAGAGATCACAAATAGACAGAAAAGCAGACAGAGAGAGGGGGAAGCAGGCTCCCTGCTGAGCAGAGAGCCCGATGCGGGACTTGATCCCAGGACCCTGAGATCATGACCTGAGCTGAAGGCAGAGGCTTTAACCCACTGAGCCACCCAGGAGCCCTAAAATAAAACTTTTTAAAACCAAAGACAAAAAATATTAAAAGCAATCAGAAAAAAAGATAAATTCCTTTTAACAGAGCAACAACATAGTGGCAGCTGACTTTTCACTAGTAAAAATGGGAAGGAGAAGACAGTGGAATGTTATTTTGAATGTGCTGAAAGAAAATAGTTGCCAACCTTGAGGTTTTTAGTAGATAAAACAAAAAGACATTTCAGATACACTGGAGCTTATTTGCTACTAGCAAATCTACAGTGAAGGAAATTTCAAAGCATATATTTTATGAAGGAGGGGAATGATCCCACACAGAAAGTCTGAAATATAAGAAAGAATTAAGAGCAAAGAAAGTGGAAATGGTGGGCAAATCTAATAAGTATTGACTGTGAAAAACTATAATAATGTCCTATGGATTTTTAAATTTATTTTATTTATTTATTTTAAAGATTTTATTTATTTGACAGAGAGAGACACAGTGAGAGACGGAACACAAGCAGTGGGAGAAGGAGAGGGAGAAGCAGGCCATCGATGAGCAGGGAGAGATGTGGGGATCGATCCCAGGACCCTGGGATCATGACCTAGGTGAAGGCAGACACCTAACTGATTGAACCACCCAGACGCCCCTGTCCTGTGTATTTTTTAAAAGACAGAATTAAAGTGCACAACAATAATAGCATATGTCACAAAAGAGTAAATGCATTTAAAGCGTACTAACTTCCTGGGGCATCTGGGTGGCTCAGTTAGTTATGCATCTGTCTTGGGCTCAGGTCATGATCGCAGGGTCCTGGGATTAAGCCCCATGTGGGGCTCCTTGCTCAGCAAGGAGTCTGCTTCTCCCTTTCTCCTGCTTCTCCCCACCACTCATGCTCTCTGTCTCTCTCCCCCTTTCTGTTTCAAATAAATAAAATCTTTTAAAAAATTAAAAAATGAAGTGCTCTAACTTCCTCATATTATCAAAAATAAACTGATAAATTAAAAATGTCTGATGTAATTTTAAATTAATAAAAGGCTGTAAACAACGTATAATTTTAAACTGGTAAAGGGGGGGGAGTTGATACAGAAAAATCAGATCAGACAAATGGAAAACTTTTTTTTTTTAAGTAGTATCTACACTCAATATGAGGCTTGAATCCATGACCCTGAGCTCAACAGTTACAGGCTCTACTGACTGAGCCAGCCCAGCACCCTAGAAAACTAACTTACTTTCTTTCTTTCTCTCTCTCTCTCTTCCTTTCCTTTCTTTTTCCTTTCCTTTCCCTCCCTCCCTTCTTTCCTTCCTTCCTTTCTTCCTTCATTTTTCTTTTTTAAAGATTTTAGTTATTTGTTTGACAGAGAGACAGCAAGAGAGGGAACACAAGCAGGGGATGTGGGAGAGGGAGAAGCAGCCTCCTGCAGAGTGGGGAGCCTGACAAGGGACTTGATCCCAGGACCCCAGATCATGACCTGAGATGAAGGCAGACACCCAATGACTGAGCCACCCCAGCCTCCCTAGAAAATGCTTTCAAAGGCGGTTAGATTTAATTCCAAAAATAACAGCAATTACACAAATGTGAAAGGACTAAATGCTCGGTTAAAAAAGATTGACTGGTTAAAAAAAAAAAAAACTATTGTTAACAGGAGATACATTTAAAACATAGTGATGAAGGTTGAAATTAAAAGGAAAATACATACCTTATAAGTGCGAACCAAAATATAGCTGATATGTGTAGAGAATCATCAGGCCAAACACTTTCATCAGAAAGCATTACTATGGATAAAGAGAAATACTTCATACTGATGAGACATTCAATTAAATGGACAGATATTGCTTTTAATTCATATGAACCTATGACCCAGTCTCAAAATATAGAGAGTGAAAATTGAGAGAGTACAAAAAGAAATAATATAATTTACCACATCTATATTGGCGGCGTGTACTTACATATCGACATAAATATATACATATTTAATATTTAGTATGTATAACTGCAAAATACATATCTCAAGCATATGAATGGTATTATTTATTAAATCTAAATATATATACATAAAGTTTGATAAGACTTTTCCTCTCCTAGCCATGTAGATTACCTTCATTATTATTCCAGAATGTTCATTTGTACCAGGCATACACTTTGTTCTGTATGATGAAAAGCTGGTTAGTCTGTCTTTACCCTTCTGAGTTGATAAGCAACACCAAATAGATCTCTTGATATTGAGCACTAGTAGGAGGCAGTTCTGTAGAGGATATTAGTTTATCTCATTCAATTTAATTCTCATTCTATGATAAGGGTATTGTTAAGCCTAATTAAGAGATAAAGAACGGAGACTCATGGGGATTAGGTAAATTTCCTAAGATCACCTCCTCAGTAAATGACAGTGCTTGAATTCAAATCTACTTTTTTTTTTTTTTAATGAGCAATGAACCAGCCCCACAAAACAGTTAATGCTTGAGACTGGAAGTAAGGAGGAAAATATTCTTATAAAATCTCTAAAAATTAGGAAGATGATGTCTTGTGTGGCGCTGAAATACTTAAGTGTGTGCAGTATAAGAGAGTTCTATATTAAGCCAAAGAAGTGGCTAATATAGTTTGATGAGAGGGAGTTATCTTCAAGATGGACAATGCTAGTGATTAGAAACATGTGGGTGACCAAGGGAGAAATGCCTAGCATGAGCCCAGCATAACAGAAATTAGAATGCGTCTCTATTATAGTTTTATAGGGCATAGAGAATCCTTTTCCTCTGGCTCAGATTCACTCTTCCAATTGCTTGCAGTTTCTGAAATGAATCCCAGTATCAAAAGGAAGTCTTTTACGACTGAGTGAAAATCAAGTTGTAAGTTTCCTCCACTTGCAAGTTTCAGAACGTGTAAGTCACCTGTTGCGCCATCTAACATAGGGAGAAGAGCCCTCATAGAGGTAGTATAATATAGTTCATCAGTTACTTAAATCCATTCAATATTGGAATTCTTAGAGCCACATCATTATTTTTATCAACTATTTTAATATTCTACCTGATTGTGTGTCCACTCTATTTAAAAAAAAAAAAAAATCCCGGCTGAACTCCCCATATCGGAGTCAGCCCAGCGGTCCTAACCCCATCTGCGGCAACTTTACTGCAACCCCAGAGCTCTCCTCCAACACAGCCATTGGTGGTATTTTTCCAAAACAAAGATTTGATTATATAATTTAAATGTTTTAGGAAAAAAACCGATGACTTTCTCTGAATCCTGTCCATGCTCAATTTAATGTGGTAGGTAACATTTGCAATCTGGCCCCAACTTATCTTTGCAGATCTGGCTCCTCTGCTTCCCACCATAGCCCCTCACCACAAGAAATCACAGACTGATGCCCCATTTATGGAGAATGTTATGTTGTGGTGTCTGTGTGACAAGAAACGGGGGCCAGAAGGGTTTAAAACCCATCCTCGTCCTATAGCAACTGAGTGGCAGAGCCAGGGTTCAAACTCCCAACCATAGGCTTAATCCTGTAAACTACATTGTCTTCTGTCTTTTATAGGTTTTTGTGAATTTCAGAGGAATTAACCAGAGGAAACAAAATTAATTTGGAACATACTAAGTGCTATGCATAATCCATGCTGCTTTATGTCCTAATTGAGTATAGAACATAAGCCATTCACACTAAATTATTCTGTTGTTTCCGTAGAATTGATAGTTGCCATTAGTGTCACTAGTTTTCCTTCCTTGCAGACCTGTAGATAGTGATAATAGTGCCTTCCATTCATTTAGGGCTCACTGTGTGCCACGCATGGCACTAAACATTTTACATACATAACAATATTTAATGATTAAAGCACTCTGGGATCACGGGTACTCTTGCCATTTTGTGATGAGGATACTGAGGCCAAAAGGCTAAGTAATTTGCTTAAGATTGAACAGCTAGTAATAGAACTGGAATTGAACTCAGGACTCTTTCTTAACGGCCTGTGCCCTTGACTACTATGCTATGTCCTCTTCCTTCAAAGCACCTGGACTGAGCTCCTCAGTTACCTGGGTCCCACCCTCCAGGCTCCAGGTCAGACACATGTAGTCTTGCCAGTCTTGTCTTCCCATCTAGCTGTGAAGCTGCTTTCTGTTTTCGTTCTCCTACTTTCCTGGGCACTGGAGGGCTTAAGATAGTAGCAACTATGGCTATGAGCAGGGGTTTATTTTCCTGTAGGGGAATGGCTTCAGGGGAAGGCAATGCGAGTGACCTAAGCCATGGGTCAAGTGGCTGAGGTGGGGAAGAAAAGGGTATATGATGCAAAGAAGACCTTTCTATTTCTCTCATTTTTTTCTGCACTAAGATTCCCAAATACCTAGAATTGAGCTGCTTATGATCTTATCTTCCCTCCTCTGTGTTAAGGAAGAGTGAGTTCAGGAAGGTTGCAGCAATAAAAAATTCAAAAAGCTCTTTCGAATCCAGGGGCTGATTATTTTAGTCATCAGTTAATTTACGTACGTGTCAGGCATTGTTCTAGATACTAGATCCATAGCCATGAGCAAGACAAAGAACCTGTCCTCCTAGGCTTTAGAGCTTTCTGGAGGACAGCAGACAATTAACACATAAACAGATATGTACATAATATGGTGACAGACAGTGGTAAATGCTACAAAGAGAAAGAAATCGAAGTAAAGGGGTAGAAAGTGGTGAAGGGTATGGTGGCTGTAGGGCTGCTATTTTTTTTTAAGGATGGCCAGGGAAGACATTTCTGGTATTTTTTGCATACAATCCCAAAGAAAGTGAAGGAACAAATCAGGAGCATATCTGAAGAAAGAACACTCTGGCAGAATAAATAGCCTTGAAGTGACAACGTAACATCCTATTTGAGGAAAATAAAAAGACCAGTGTGTATGGAAAAGAATGGATGAGGAAGAGCATGGTGGGGGATGTGGCGTGAAAACAACCAGGGCCCAGTCAGAGCTTTGGATTTTGTTCTAAATATGGTGGGAAGTCATTTGAAGACTTGGAGCAGAAGCGATGAAATGATCAGATTTGTATTCTAGTAGAATCCTTCTTTCTGCTGAATGAGGAATACATTATAGTGGGAGCAAAGGTGGACACAGAGCCAGAGAGAGGGTAGTGATAGAGAATCTAAGAAACTCAAAACATTAGGAAATGTTTTGAAGGTAGAGCTGGTAAGAATTCCTAATGCATTGAATATGGGGTCTTTAGCTTGACCCAGAGTTTCTGGGTTTTTGTTGAGGCAGCTAGTTGAATGGAAGTGCCATATACCGCGATGAAGATTATGTTTAGGAGAGGAAATCAAGAATTTTGTTTTAGCCTTATGAGAGATGGTTGTTTGACTTCCAAGTTCTTGGGGCAGAATAGGCTTCTAGTAGATGCAGCTAATGTTGACGTTCTATTGGAATACGTCTACATGAAGGTAAGGAAGCAGAGAAAGAGAAGAAATCACGTTCCTTCTGAGTAACCCTTCTGATATTCAAGCAACTAAAAAGTAGGTCATCTGAGTTTATACTTACACATATGATGATTTCAGGGCAAGAAGTCTCCTTCAAAAAAACTTCCTGATTCATACTGTCTCAAAATTTCTGAATTTAAATCAAAGTAATCACTGCCAGAATTAGAAAGAGTTAGCAGGGTGCCTGGGCGGCTCAGTGGGTTAAGCATCCAACTCTTGATCTCAGCTCAGGTCTTGATCCTGGGGTTGTGAATTCAAGCCCTGTGTTGGACTCCATGCACACACACAAGTGAGCTTAACACAATAGCTTGAGAGATGATTCAGTATGAGTTTTTGTCAAAAAAAAAAAAATTTTTTTTTTTTTTTAACAGAGCATCTGGAGGTCCTGTGTGTTGAAAAAGGGGAAGAGATGTCACTGGCAAGAGAGACAGTACAGATAAAGAAAGCAAAGTTTTCACAGTCTTGCTAGGGACTGTCCTCTCTTAATTTCTAAGTGAAAAAATGGAGAAAGAAGTGTTCAGATCTTGAGGGATTTACGTAAGTGTATCATAAGTGAAGAGTATCTACCTACCTTCTTTGTCTCCCCTACCTTTTAGCCATTTTTCTACCTTCTAACCCTTAATCTCTTCCCCCAAAGTGTTTTTCAACTAGAAGACCTGTGGCATGATAAAGCATGTCCCTTCTTTTCCGGGGCCAGAGCTCAAACAGGTTGCTCTGGAGAAGTCCACTGTTCCATCCAATTCCCATTTCAAATTGCACTCTCATTGCTCCAACAGTGTCCTTGGGGGGAGACTCCACATCTAAGACTGGAAAGGTCTTAAGGCCCCTTTCACATTTTTTTTTTTTTCTGATTATCAGAGCGATATATGCTAACTGCTAAAATTTTTAAGCAAGTTTTAAAAAACAAAAGACTAAAACTCCTATTAACTCGGGACAACTCCAACAACATTTTGGCATATTTTTCATAATTGAGCTCCTTATTGTACCTGCAACTTTGCATCCTAGTGTTTTTGCTGACCATTATGGCACACAATTTGTCCATATCATTGCGTCTTTATGGCTCTCTACTCATCTTTGGTGTAGCTTCCCCAAGATTTACTCAAGGTAGTTTCTGATTTTTTATAATTATAAATAACATCTGATAAATAGTCTTGTGCATAAGTCTTTGTCTTTCTTTTGTCTGATTTACTAAAAAAGCAATTGGTGAATTAAAGAGTACACATATTTTTAAAAGCTTCCATTATGCATCACCACACTGATTTCCAGAAAGGTTTTTATCAAATTATACTTGGGACAGGGGTTATCTGGAGAAGGAGAACCACTGGAACTTTTGGATTTGTTAGAAAATACTTGACAGCAATTCTTTTAAATGCCTTTTATTTTGAACACACAGAGGAGAAATGGCTGTGTGTTGTTATATAGTAACCATTAGTTGCCTTGTGTCATAGTGATAACATAGTACTAACTCAATATTAGCTAAGTATTAGCCTATGGACTGCCCAGTGTTATAGAGTGTGGAGAATAGCCGCTGTGTTTGTGCAGTGAAAGTCAGGAAACTCTCCTTTGATGGAGTTGAGATGGGGACTGGATGTTGAGAGAACAGGGGCATGAACGAGGAGAGGTCAGAGCAGGCCTTCCTGGGAAGAGGGTAATGAGGCCTGGGGGGAGCTGTAGGACCAGAGAATAGCAACACTCAGTCTGTCCTTCCTTACAGAGCTGGTTGATGACAGCACAGAAGGGAACACTTTGGCAATTGGGGGTGATGTCCATGTCCTTCAGGTCAACCAGAGATTTGGGGGTGAATTTCTGTAAAGTGGTGGTCAGGAGTAATAACAGCTCCAGGTGGGCCAGGCCCTCTCCTAGACAAGTTTGTTTTCCTGAAAATAACAGAGGGTAGATACTCCTTGAACACTATGTTTCTGAACCATCACAGAAATAATACAGATGGGTGACTGAAGAGATGCACAGTGGAAGACAGGATAGTGGGATGACACATCTGCTGTCCATCTGATAACTAGCAATACTGAAAAAAATGTATTGACTATCAGGTCTATGCCGATCACTTCATTAAGTATTCTTCCATTATACCTGATCTTTTGACTTTTTAAGTTTCCTTTATTTTATTTTATTTTATTATTATTTTTTAAAATTTTATTTATTTATTTGACAGAGAGAAATTACAAGTACACTGAGAGGCAGGCAGAGAGAGAGAGAGAAGGAAGCAGGCTCCCTGCTGAGCAGAGAGCCCGATGCGGGACTCGATCCCAGGACCCTGAGATCATGACCTGAGCCGAAGGCAGAGGCTTAACCCACTGAGCCACCCAGGCGCCCCTATTTTATTTTTTTCTAGAAACAGACCCACGTTCTCAGTTGGTTGGAAGGGGAAGGACGGAGGGAAGAAAAGTCTTACATTTATGTTTCCTTTTCTCTGTCTGGCAGAAAGTTCAGCCAAAGAGATTTTTTCCTCATGCAATTTTTTTTTAAAAGATTTTATTTATTTATTTGACAGACAGAGATCACAAGTAGACGGAGAGGCAGGCAGAGAGAGAGAGAGGGAAGCAGGCTCCCTGCTGAGCAGAGAGCCCGACATGGGGCTGATCCCAGGACCCTGGGATCATGACCTGAGCCAAAGGCAGCGGTTTAACC
Organism: Mustela nigripes; assembly: GCF_022355385.1. NCBI lineage: Eukaryota > Metazoa > Chordata > Mammalia > Carnivora > Mustelidae > Mustela > Mustela nigripes. The sequence goes on from NC_081569.1 coordinate 83,897,931, forward strand.
CACTGAGCCACCCAGGTGCCCTCCTCATGCAATTTTAAAAGCAAATGTCACTCCCTCACTTTAAAACTTTAAATGACTTTCAAAAAAAAGTGTGGGTGGGGTCTGGAGCACCTGGGCGGCTCAGTTGGTCAAGTCTCTGACTGTTGATTTTCTTTCGACTGTTGATTTTGGCTCAGGTCATGATCTCCTGGTCGTGGGATGGAGCCCCTCCTCAGGCTCTGTGGGGAGTCTGCTTTAGGATTCTTTCTCTCCTCTCCCTCCCCCTCTGCCCTCAGTGTGCTTTCTTTCTCTCAAATAAATAAATATTTTTTAAAACCTTTAAATTAGACTCTCTGTGCCTGTCCTATGTTATAAAGTCCAAAGTACATCACTTAGTCCTTTATATTCCTTTTGTAGTCTGATAGGCCATAATTTTGCTGCCTTCTTTCTGTGTGTGTATAAATTTTTTTATTGTAAAATACATGCAACAAAAATGCTCATTTTAACAATTTTTAAGTTTGTTAATTCAGTGGCATTGACAGCATTCACAATGTTGTCCATCTATCACTTTTTTTAACCACTATTAATAAAACTTTATCACTCTAAAGTGAAATTCTGTAACCATGACACTCTAAGTTCCCATTTCCCCACCCCCTGATAACCAATAATCTCCTGTCTGTCTCTATGAATTTGCCTATTCTAGGTGTTTCAATGTAAGTGAAATCTTTTAATATTTGTCTTTTCTGTCTGGCTCACTTCACTTAGCATAAGGCTTTCAAGACTCACCCATTGTACGAATCATCATTTCATTCCTTTTTTATGGCAGAATAAGATCCTGTCATTTGTATATACACCATTTTGTTTATAGATCTATCTTTTTTTGGATACTGGGTTGTTTCCATCTTTGAGCTTTAGTGAATAATGCTACAGTGGACATGGGTGTACAAGTGTATGTTTCAGTCCCTGTTTTCAATTCTTTTGTGTATTACCTAGACCCACAAATGCTGGGTCATATGGTTGCAATTCTTACAAAGTACTACATACACCTGGGGAAAAGCCTCTCCTGGAAAGGGGCTGTCTTAAAGTATTAAAATCTTACTTAAAATTTTTGATGCCACACAGTATATCCAGGCCATCAGGAGAAAAAGGAAAAGAGAAGTTGAGAAGAAGTTGAGGTAGAAGTCACACATGAACTGATGTGTTGGAAATGATCAAATTTTGGGAAACTAAATTTATCAGCACTATTCAAGGACTCAAATATTTTACATAGTGATTCAGAATGTTAATTCTGATTATAAAGTATCAAGTTTATTTAATTTTATATTATTTCATGCTTTGTAATGGGAAGCACCATAAGGAAGGTGTTTTTCCAAATTGTGGATTTTAACTCATTAGTAAGTTATGAAACCAATCTTTTTGCTATCATTTTTAAAAAGAAAATTTAATTGCACAGAAAATACAAGAATGCATTATACCTAGTTAAACTAAATATTATTTTGTGACATTTTTTCTCTAGTTCCATATGTGTACCATAAAATATATTTCTTACTATGGGATGTAAACACCCCCCCCCCCCAAATAGTTTGGAACCACTGGTGTGGCAGAAAGCATCTGGGCTTTGGAATTAGCCAGAACTCAGTTTGAGTCTGAGCTCTGGGTGACTTTTGCAAGTTATTTATCTAATTTCTTTGGCTCAATCTCCTCATCAAAAAAAAAAAAAAAAGGGAGTGTAATAGTAACTCCTTTGTTTGGTGTGTACATGTGAAAAGATTAGAGAAGATTAGAGATTACTTAAGTAGAATGCCTAAAATGTTGTTAATGATTAACAAATATATAATTACTTCCAGGTCTTCCCCCAAATAATGCAGTCCCTGTAAAAACACTTCATTCACTGCAGAAGGATACTGATGACTACATCTGTTATAGTCCACTTTAAAAACACCTTACTAAGTCTTTGTCTCCAATTTGGTCTAGTAAGGAGACTCAAGTTCTTTCCCCTTCCTATTATCACATTGTATTATGGACTTTTGGCACTTTGTTATACCTCTGTCAATTTTTTCAGTTATTTCATAGTTCAGCTAGTATTACAAACTTTCAAATCTCTTCTAGTGCTTAAAACAGTGCTGGGCACATTACAGAGTGCTGGATGAAAATCTATTAAATCTGGCCCCTTGCACACCTTTTTCAAAGTATTCCTTGTATAAGGGGAAGCAGATGTAATCCTGATTCTGCTAGTATTTCTCACTCAATCTACTCCATGCTAAACAGGTCAGTTAGGCACTAAGTCATGTCTCTGGGTAGTACAAGTGGAAGGTGTGAACAGAGAAACCACTTTATATGAGGACAGTCGAAAATTAGATCCTACTTTCCCCTCCCCACTCCTTTCCCACCGGGGAGGGGACGTTTATAAGCCCTGAGGACCAGGGTCCAGAAGCCCGCTGGCGTCCTGAGCTCCAGAGGCTTGCCAGCACGCACGATCTCCCGCACTGAGAGCCCTTCTTCCCAGATGAATTCTCATAGTATCACAGACGCGCGCAGTGTCGATCGATACTGGATGGCAGACGTGCTCCCACCGTCAAGTGTAGGCACAGGGCCGTGGATTTAGCCGCCCTGCCGCTCGGTCGCAGCTTCTTATCAGCTCAATAAGGGCAGAGCACGTTAACCCGTTCCCCTGCGGACATCCACCCGGTTGCCTCCTGGCACGCGCCGCCTGCGGCCCCTTCCTCTCGACTTCCTCCCTCTCGGCTTCCATCAGAGTCCCTCGCGTCTGGGCAGCAGGATCCCGCCCCGCAAGGACCTCGGTTGCCTCTCTGCCTGGCTCTCTGGACAGTCCCTCCCTGGAGGCAGCTGTGGCGGTGAGTGCCGAGCTTAATCACACTCTGGAATCTTACCTTTCTGTATCTTCGTCCCCCCGGTGGGCGGCGGGGGAGGAGGCCTGGGCAGCCTTTAAGCCAGTTGCTGGGGCAGGCCGCTGCGAGATGGGGTGGGGGCGCCGGCCGCCAGCCTCTCGGACCGCTGCGAGCCCAGCCAGGCGAAAACCCCGCCCCCGGCGCCCGCTCCCACTCCTGATTGGCCGGTCCTGCCTGAAGGCGACCGGTGGTCCCCCGGCCAGAGTCTCAGCTATAAAGGCAGCCCACGCATGACGGCTGTGGCGAAGCTGGGGTAGCTGCGGTGCTCGCCAGCTTTCAGCCCCCGAGGCGCCCCCTCTACTCTTTGCCCCCTGAGCTCTCCTAACTCTACCATGCCGAGGGGCTTCCTGGTAAAGCGAACTAAACGGACAGGCGGCTCATATCGAGTGCGCCTAGCTGAGCGGGGCTTCCCCAGGCTGGGGCCCCAGGGGGCGCCGCCCTTCCCCGAGGAGGCTTCCAATGCCCCCCAGCCCAGTACGGAGCAGGTGGCACCCCCCACCTTGGAGGAGGCAGCGGTGGCCCGTGAACTGTCGGGGTCGTCCTGTCGGGCGGCTAGGGTGAGCCTGGGGGAGGACAGGCAGGAAGGTGCTGCGGAGTGGAGGGCGGATGGTAGGGAGGGTCCCGGGCCAAGCCCCAGCCCCACGAAGCCGGCTGGCGCGGAGCTGCGCCGGGCATTCCTGGAGCGCTGCCTCAGCTCACCCGTCTCTGCAGAGTCCTTCCCTGGGGGTGCCGCCGCCGTGGCTGCTTTCTCCTGCTCGGCGGCGCCAGCAGCTGCACCGACCTCGGGGGAGCAGTTCCTGCTGCCGCTCCGGGCACCGTTCCCAGAGCCAGAGTTCCACCCAGACCCTGCGCCCCTCTCGGCCACCCTGCATGGCCTGAAGCGGGCCGCTGGCAATGAGCGCCGTGCCAAGGCACCACCGGGCTGCACGTCTGGACCTGCGGCCGCCGGAGTCAAGAAGCCAAAGGCGATGAGGAAGTTGAACTTCACTGATGAAGTGACCACGTCCCCTGTCCTGGGCCTGAAGATTAAGGAGGAGGAGCCCGGAGCACCATCCCGGGGTCTGGGGGGCAGCCGCACGCCACTGGGGGAGTTTATCTGCCAGCTATGCAAGGAGCAGTACGCGGACCCTTTCGCTCTGGCTCAGCACCGCTGCTCCCGCATCGTACGCGTCGAGTACCGCTGCCCTGAGTGCGACAAGGTCTTCAGCTGCCCTGCGAACCTTGCCTCCCATCGCCGCTGGCACAAACCGCGTCCCGCAGCGGCAAATGCCTCCACAGTGTCCTCAGCCGACAGGAAGCCGCCTCCTTCGTCTTCCTCGACCTCCCCAGACTCTGGGGCTGTTGCATCTTTCTTGGCGGAGGGGAAGGAGAACAGCCGGGCAGAGCGAGGGGCCGATCAGCACCTGCAGGCGAGGGACAGCTCCAGGGCGGAGCAGCTCCAGGACAGCGCCGCGCACCAGAGCCTCCCGGTGCTGTCCCACCCTGAGCCACCGCTGCCTCAGGTCCCTTATACGGAGGGGGTGTTGGGGCGCCGGATGCCTGGGCCAGGTAGTGCCAGTGGTGTTGGGGGACCCGAGATCTTCATGTGTCCCTATTGTCACAAAAAGTTCCGTCGCCAAGCCTATCTGCGCAAGCACCTAGGCACTCACGAGGCAGGCTCCGCTCGTGCGCTTGCCCCGGGCTTTGGCTCCGAACACTGTGCCCCACTCGCCTTCGCTTGCCCACTGTGCGGGGCGCACTTCCCGTCCGCTGACATCAGGGACAAACACCGGCTGTGGCACGCGGTCCGCGAGGAGCTGCTCCTGCCTGCTCTGGCCGGGGCTCCCCCTGAATCACCGAGCCCAGGCGGAGAATCCGACGGGAGTGCTCAGCAAATTTTCTCATGCAAGCACTGCCCGTCCACTTTCTTTAGCTCCCCGGGGCTGACCCGGCACATAAATAAGTGCCACCCCTCAGAAAGTCGGCAGGTACTGCTGCTGCAGATGCCATTGCGGCCTGGCTGTTGAGGAAGGAGATGAGGAAGATTGTGCGGTTGGCCTTGGATGAAACAGATAATGGGAACTTCTGTGGGGATTTCTTGAATTTGCAAGTTTACCCTCTTTCCTGCCTCTATTTTTCTCTCCTAAAACTCCCAGTAGTCCATGTTCCGCCAGAGAAGCGGACAGCAAAATGTAAAATCCCTCTCTAGAGCAGGTATGTATATGGTATAAACATTCGTGGTAAAGGACCGATACTTTAAAGCCTTCTTGCTTTCCCCACGAAAATAGGATTTTCCCCCTCACTCTGGAGACCCTAATGAATCCTATATGACTTGTAATTCCTATGGAAAGTCGTAGTGAATGCGTGCATGTTTCAATATCTACAAAGGATTCTAGCTACCAAAAATGGTAGTCCTTAATTTTTTTTTTTTCTCTTGCCATCGCAGGCGCCTATGTAGTTTCTGTCTCAATAGGGTCAGATATCTTGCATTGTATATTCTGTGAATTGAAAGTTATGTGATTGGTGCCAAACTTAACGGGCGGGGGTGGAGGAGGGTGGGGAAACACTTAAGACCCATGCCTGTGGGCAGGAAATGTAAGAGGATGTTTGCGCTTTTGGGGGATGTGGCTATTTCCCTGTAAACGTTCCTTTCCTCAAGTATTAGCCCATTCTTAAGTTAGTGTTTGGAGGTGGAGGTGGGGAGGGTGCCACTTTACTTGGAGGGAGTTGGGACACCCCCAAAATTCTCACCTTTAGCTTTTTTGGTGTGTTTTCAGGAAGAGATACTTTAAAACTTTAAATAACAGCTTTTTGGAAACACAACTTATTTCCAGAAGTTTGACTGTTTTAATAGGGTTTCATCTAAATTGTTTAATCCTTCCATTGTAAATCTCATGCAGTGTTATTTATGAAACTATGTTCAGTTTAAGGAAGATGTTAATATCTATAATCCACTATGGAACTGAATGGTAATTCATTCAATATTCATTTTTCAGCAGCAACCTGTTTTTGAATTTTTGTAAACCATATTCAGTGTACACTCTGTACCCATGCTCTAATAGCCAGAGTTTGGGACACTGGCTGAGTATTGCTTGACAGATAGCCCATACTTGTAAGATGCTTACCACCAAATAAATGTACATAGCTGGTGCTTTTTGTGTTCTGTGTTTGTCCTGAGAATTTCATTGAACACAGCCTATTTTTCAAAGTCACATTTCTTATCTCCCCAAAGCCAGTATCCTACTTTAGGATCTTAGTGACCCATTTAGACAGAATACAGACAGGAAAAATTATATTTTGTCAATGAATGTAATGGTGCTGAAATACAATGGGAAAATTTCCTTTGAAGTATGGCTTGCACAGACTGAGCTCCAAAAGGCTTTAAATCTAAAGATACTTTACTACCTAAAAATGTCAACAGAAAATATAAGTATTTTTTCTGGGGGAAAAAAAAAAGCAGTTTTATCTAAAGATGAAAAATATCACATTAACCATGCAAATTAACTTCACTATTTCCAAGTTGGTGTTTTTACTCAATTTTACATATCATCAATCCATTAGCTGTTCATTTTTAAAAAATGAAAGCACCATAGAAATGTGTAAATAGTTACTTTGTTTTTCCTTTCTGAATTCTCCACCTTGGTTGTGGGAAACTGTCTGTATTGTTTAACCTTGTTCTCAGGCACTCTGTTTATTTTCTCATAAGCATTCATAGATTTTATTTTCTACAGTTTCATAGCAATCTATTTTTATTTTTAAGAAAACAAAAACTTAAGTGCACAGAACTCTGGAAGGTGGTTTTAGAAACTGTCTGCAAAAGGTCTCCCCCCCACCAAAGTGCATTATAAGAGAAACTGAAAATTTAAAAATCAAAGCATCATGAATCTAAGATTAATTGATGCTTTAACCAAGTGCACTGGGTAAACATTCCGGCTAGCCGTTATGTAGGTAAAATTGCCTGCATTTTCAGTGACTATGGTAAAATCTCTGAGAAGTTGGGGTGTATCCTAACAAGGGAATTCAAATTCCTTTTTCATGATTTGCTAAGATAACCTAGGTTTATGCTTATACATCTCTCCATTAATCATACAGTTCTGCTTATTAAGCCTGAAAACATATTAGACAAATAGACAAGAGAAATATAAATGTCATGGATGTAAGTGATAAGAATATTTTTATTGTATTATTAAATACCATATCTTTTTCTTTCACTGTTACAAATTTGTAGATACTACATGAATGATGATACATAATTTATACTTTATAGTTTGCCCATATGATGTATTTACACATGCAGTTAGTACTGATGTCATGCTACATTTCCTTAGGAGAAATCCGTTCAAAACAAAATATGAACAAAATGTGAGCAGCTTATTTATTGTAGGAAAATATTTCTGGAGGGTGGAATGAATACCAACCTGCACCAGCAAGTTCAGTATTAATAATATTAGATTTAATTTAGACTCCTGGGTCATGTTCGCTTTTCTTTTAAAATACACATAATTTAAGCAACACATTTGTATCAGAAAAGTTTTTTCTTTCTTTTTTTTCTTCCTCTCCATCCCCCTCAATTACCCTCCTTTTGGTACTCAGGAAAGAACACGGATATACCAGGATCCAGCAGCCAATATACAGGGCCACAATCTCAAAACAAAAATGGCATTTAACAGTGATACCATTTAAAAAGCAAAACATTAGAAAAATATTTGGAAGCTAAACACAAATCAAAGGTCAGCACAGTGATTTTTCTGGATATGGCATCATCTGCACAGCCAAGAAATGAAGCATTGCTTTGGGAAGAAAAAGTTAATGCTAAAATTATGTCAGTTGGAATTTGAGATGCTAAACGACCATTTATTTTAAGCGTTTTAATTTCGTAACATAAATAATCCATAATATCCTATTATTAAGATTTGCAACTTTTGTTGTAACTTTACAAATGCTTAAATTTTAAAATTTACATTTGTAAAAAAATTATATATTTACTGAGCCATAAAGTTGCAATAGGGCACGATAAATAAAATAATGAGACTATCTGTCCAATTATAGTTTGGCTCAAAGTTAGTCATGAAATTAAAAGTGAAACTGCTTAGACATAATTATCCAGGAAGGTAAAGGGTGTGGAATAAAACTCCACCCCCCCCAATATGGCAGCTTAGAGTGTGTGGGGGGAAAAAACTGAATAAACAACCCAAATCTAAAATATTAAGTTACAAATTATTTAAATCCAGTGTTTTCTAAAATAAATGTTCAGGAAGAAACATGCATGTTATGGCAAACACGAAGGCCTGAAAGGGTTAACACTATGTTCATGCTAAGGTGGTTACTGCTGATTATACTGCTAGGCTGCTTGTCTCCTTAGGATTTATTGGCTGAACCAGAGGATCGACGCAGCTTCATGGACATGCGGCTTTTGCTAGATCGAGGAGACATTGGAGAGGCCAGGTCAGCCCCGTCTACCTGCGTTGCTGTGGGAGTTTCACTGGATAGAATCTCTGGGTAGGAGCCTGTGGGAAACAGCAAGAGCATTAGTCCAAGTCGTCCGGCGTCTCATCTCCTAAGAAAGAATCTCTCTGCTACTGATTTGTAGCATGGGTCCCAACCCTTAATGAAGTCTTTTGAGGGGAAAAAAATAAGAGCAAAACTGCCTGTTAGAACAACCTACTAATATTTTATTTAAACCCCAGTAATCTGTTGGCTCAGGTAATCATATTAGCAAGAAAGCACCAATCATTATTTCCAGAGCCAGAACTAATCAGAGAGCTCCTCGGAAAAAAGCAATTGGAAGCAAAATCTTTGGGCCAGACAGAACAGGGATCCAAAGCATCATTAACATGCAGGGAAGGGCTTAAGAAGCAGGTGAGAAGGACCAATTCCTGTCTCTGGGTTATAGGGTATAACCAAGGAAAGGGCCTTTCCTGCTCAAACTTGAAATTAATAGTACCAAATGGTTCCCAAAAGGAACACTATGCTGGGTATTTAAATACACTTTTAGAAAGGAGCAAGATAAACTCCTGGGAGAAGGACTAGCACAAGAACTCTTATCTGAAATTAAAAAAAATAAAAGACAAACTGACCCCTCAAAATGTCTCCATTTAAGAGATAAGCAATGCTTTTGTTTTCCTTAACTTAAATTTTTGTAGTTACTCTATCTAGTCACAGCAAGTAGGTAACCAGTAGAATAAAGATACAAAAATTTAGAAGCAAACACAAATTCAAATTGGAAAATTTTGTGTGTCATTTACGAAATAGTTCTTTACCTCTGCACTTCATTTCTTTTCTTTTTTTTTTTTTTTAAGATTTTATTTATTTATTTGACAGAGCTCACAAGTAGGCAGAGAAGCAGGCAGAGAGAGAGGAGGAAGCAGGTTCCCCGATGAGCAGAGAGCTGGATGTGGGGCTCGATCCCAGGACCCTGGGATCATGACCTGAGCCCAAGGCAGAGGCTTTAACCCACTGAGCCATCCAGGCGCCCCTGCCACTTTATTTCTATGAATTATGATTCTCTTACAGCAATCCTACAAAACTTGGCACATGGTAGGCTCCCAAATACGTAGTATAAAAAATTACATTAAAAATAAAAGCCCTTCAAAAAAAAAAAAAAACCAAAATCTGCAAACATACAATTTAAAAAATTCTGTGTATTTTAAGGCACTTTAAACCAGATTTTCTGGGCCTTACATATGTGAACATTTTCTTTATGTCACAGACACACACATCACACAGGTTGCAGGCTTATTACATATCTCCTCACTCTGCAGGAAAACTTTTGGCATGTTTGTTAGCCAAGGTAGCACCTCATAGAAATTTCAAGCATGGAAATAATCATACTAACACTTCCATTTAATGACACATTTGGGCCTAAATTGAAGTTATAGCTACTGAACAATCAAAACTGTTCAATAAGGGGTACTGATCTTATAGAGATATATTACTAAGAATCTATCTTGGTAGAACCCTTCAAATTGTTTTTAAGGTGAAATGATATAATCATACTTAAGAACAAACATAGGGAAGAAGTATTTTCTCACTACTTGGAATCCACGTTAATTGTCTTTCTTTTCAAAGTAATTTCTCCAACATTCTTTCTTTTCTAACTGAAATGAGGTTGGCCTTCAAAATACAAGGAGAAGGAAATATATTTCTGTTCACCTTTACTCTTCCTGAAGATCTGAATTGATTCATACTGGACCCATACTGGAAAACCTAGAGGAGAACATGAATCCATGGCCCTTTTTAGGGAAGCACTGCAGATGGATGGCAGAAGGAAGGTGAAGAGCGGTAGCTCATGCTTTTCTGATATGCATATTATTCTCAGCCAATAATGAGAGGCCTTCCCATGGCTGTTTACCTTGAGATGGCCAATGTTTTCTAGCGGAGGTTTTGGGAGGAAGAGAACTATCACTGCATTTCTTTCTTTGTTGTGAATGAAGAAATGGAGTAGCGAGCAGAAGTGAGAAAACAAAAGAGAAGACAGATAACAGACATGAGAGACACAGTGCAGAATTGTACAAGTGTTAACCGAGGAGCAGAGAAAAGAGTAATCAAGTTTTTATTATGAAATTGGGCATGCAATGCATTAGGGTGATGGTGTTTCACAGTGGACAATGCTTTGTAAATTCAAATGTTATACTTACCAACTAACAAGTTCAAATAGGAAAAAAAAGAAAAGAAAAAAGTCTATGAGAGATTCTATAAACATCTATCTTTTAAAGTGTTCATTGTACTGGGGGGGCAGGTTATCCTAATCACTAAATCATAAAATCTCCAGAGCTGTACTGTCCAAGACAGTAAGCATAGCCACATTAAAATTAATTAAAAATTAACATTAAGTAAAAATTAAAATGTGGGTCATTGGTGTACTAGCCACATTTTAAGTGTTGGGCAGCCACATGTGGTTAGGCCCAACCACATGTGGACTGTGCAGCTATAGTGCATTTCCATCGTCATAGAAAGTTTTACTGGAGAATATTGCTTTAGAGGATGCCAAAATCATAGAATATTTTCTTCAAAACTAGCAATTTCTCCATGCCTCCCTTACTTATGCCTGCAGTGTGAAATCCCCCTTCAATAAACTAGGAGTAGAATCAGGCTTTTTAGTGTATGTGGTATACAGCTTATCAGTACCTCCTCATGTTTTGGCAAATAATATTTGTGGTATATACTCAGCATATTCAACTCCATACTTTAAAGAGGACAGATCTCAGTTTTTAGATGTAAAAGAATACAGTGATACCTACCCTTCTTCATTACACACCCTATTCTGCCCAAGTATTGATTTCTATCACATGAGTCATAAAGAATGTTGCTTTATTTAATCACTTCAATTATTAATATATCCTCAAGTGGCAAGTATCTGTGGGCTCCTACATCTGTTCATACTGTATCTCTAACATTCTTATAATTGTCAGTACACAGTTTATCTTGATGGTGTAATTGATTCATATATTGTACAGTGGTTACAATGAACTATTACAAGTAACATGCTGAATATAACTTTGGGAGTCTATACAGATTATAAAAGGGAACTCTGGATAGTTCTTTATTGTGGCTTTGTTTGTACTGCTTGCTGACCGGTATGACTGGCTTAAAACTACTGAAGTTATTGGGTAAATAATAGCCTTTAAAAAAATATTGTGACTTTGAAAGCAGTTCCAGTGAATACTGAATTAAGAGGCACTGTGATGTGTTAGGAAGAACATGGGCATGTGTTAGGCCCAGGTTAAATGCCAAATCTGGCATGTTACTAGCTATTGGATCTTGGGCAAACTGATCCAAGAGGTTTTTCATTTTGTTTTGTTTTTGTAAAATGGAGACAATAGTAGTATTTTTCAAAGTTGTGAGGGATGAATGACTACATATGCAAAGATCCTGCAAATAGCAGGTTCACAGTAAGTGTAGCTATATAATAAGCTACCAGATAAGAGTAAAATTTAATAGACTTTGGATAAAAACAGATAAGGACTAGAAGGGACAGAAGTTAGGAATATGAAAATGACCACTTATAAAATATAACCACTGAAATGCGGAAAACACAATATACTGTTTTGTTTTGAGGAAGTTAAAAGAATTTATCCACTCTTGTGCTGATATTCCTACAAAATATAACCTTACTTATTAAAATGTATAGACTACCCCAGTACTCTTACTGCTTTAATATTGTTAAAGTAGCTGATTAGTGATTAAGATTAGCATGTATGCACCACTACTGATGTCATAAAGGAAACAATATGATTTTTTTTTTTAAGTAATTCCTTTGCCCAACATGGAGCTTGAACTATGACCCTGAGATCAAGAGTCACATGCCCTACTGACTGAACCAGCCAGGCACCCCTAAAATTAAACAGTACAAGAATACAGGCAAACAAAGTGGTTTAATTTTGAAAATATTCAAAAACTGCCATTATGGCAGACTTAGAACAAATTAGTCTAGAGCTTGTCATATTTTATCTCCTTATAAATAGAGAAACTGGGTTTTGTGGATAATAAATGAAAGAATTAGGATTTAAATCCAGATCAGTCTAATTCCAAAGCCTATACCTCTCCCATGGCAACCTTAGCTATTTAAAAACAAACAAACAAACAAACAAACGAACAAACAAAAAAACTGATTTTTTTCCAGTGGGTAGAAATGTAGTTTTTAAAATAAGCTTCAACAATTTCTAACTTGTAAATATCACAGGTTGTAGGGAAATTTCTCTCTCTCAACAGCAAGAAGGGACTGAAAATATTTAGATTACATGGTAAGTACATAAGTAATAGTAAATATAATACCCTGACTCTGAAGTCAGACTTGGCTTTACCAAGAATCAGGTGACTCTGGGTAAGCTTTTCCCCCACCTTCCCATAGAACTGCATGGAGATTAAATGAGAGAATGTATGTATAGTACTTAGCACAGTGCCTAGCACTCAGTAATTGTTCAATTATTCTTTTATTATTTTCATTACAAAAATTTTACATCTGAATGAATGTTCTATGTGGAAACTGAACCTAGTAATTATTGTCACAAAAGGTTAATGGGACTTTAAGACTGATATTATTTGCCTCTCAGACAACACATAATAAGCCAAATTTTCAAGTTCAAAATGCTGAAAACAGGATACAATTTGGCTGTTTGTAATTTCAGGCTAGCCTAGTGATACATAAATATGATCAGGAATCTGTTTTAAAAACAAAGCAAACACATATATAGCTTCTGTTATATGTTGAAGGAAACTGATAATTGGCAATTTACAAATAATATTTAGGATATACTTAAGTAACTATCTTCTGAGGGGCTACATTGTGTTCTTTCAGATCATTTCAAAGCCTGGGAAGGGGAGGTAAGTTTAAAATAACTTTTAAAGAGGGACACCAATTTTATAAGGTTATCTAAACAATGGTTAAATTTTGATGATTTGAAGATCCAAAGAGATAGATCTGACCATCATAATACTATCTCATCTGCATGTGGCAATACAGATTTTGTGAATTAACTGCAAAACTGAAATTAGAATGAAGATCGGATGCTACTCTAGGTCTTCACCATCACTTTATCTAGATTATCTCTTATTTTCATGGCAAAAAAATATTTGAATCTAACTACTAATTTTCATTAAATAGAAACCTGTATGTAACCTAAAGGAAACTAAATTGGTCTGTATGTAGAAATACACATATATTTATGTGTGTATGAATACATAGATGCATAATAGAGGAAAAACACCAACCAACTCTCTAATATTTAGAGTGCTAAAATTTCTAACTTAATTTGTAGAAAAACAATAAATATGAAGGGAGGTATTCACTCAATTAAAATAACACAATACTAGAGGTAATTCTAGATATACTACACCATAAGCATTCAAAATATTTGTGGCTGATCACAGTAAAAAAGACATTAATACTGGAAGAAATCATAGGTATATTTTTGATGTTGACATAGAGGAAGACAATTTAATTAATATTTACTGTGTACCTTCAGCAAAACATGATCTTGTTTCTTTTGTTGCTGGCATTCTAGAATTTTATTAAAAAAAAAAAAAAGACTCGAATGTGATGTTGGGAAAGAATATCTAAATTTTGAACTGGTTACCAGTGTACTCTGGTGAAAGAAAGGAGTAATTTCACTTTAAAGTTTAGAGTCAGAGATGTTCATAAATATAAAAAAAGTTTAAAAAGGAGGTCACTGTAAAACTTTTGATATTTTCCACACACATGCCTGACAAAGATAAAGGGATTTTTTTCCTGTAATTTTTTTTTTTAAAATAAAGGACAAGAAAAATCTAATAATGGTTTAATGTAGTTACAGGAGATCAACAAAGTGTGACATCACAATATCTCCTTCAATGACCTTAGGGATAAAAATAATTTCCCTTAAGTATCAGTCTACTGTCACAGAGTCCATTTTGAGAAAATACAGTTATGAAATTTATGGATCAACTATGATACACCAAAAATATTTCTCATACTTGTTTAAATAATACTAAAAATTATCCAGAATAATCTTCTCTTGAATTTCAATTCAAACAGCTGGTACATTAGTGTTAACCAGAAAGCAGGTTTTAGATCATCTTGAACCAAGTTAAAGTTAAGTAAACTTAAAAAAAGAAAAAAAAAAAGGTATTTTTCCACACTATGCTACAGAATGGAATTATATAATAGGACTGGCTAGAAAGAATATATTTATTATATGATCATACTGGCATTTCTTTAAAACTTAATTTCAAATTATTGCATTTGTTATCATTTAGCATATCATTATGCATATGGAATATGCATAGGACAATCAAATGTTGATTATCAACTGCAATTATGAATGCATTTCTTCAATGTGACAACTAAATTTTATTATTATGCTAAAAAAGTAAAAGTGAACCTAAAAAACTTCACACTATTATGTAATTTTTGCAAACCATAAGTCAGGTCCCTATTGCTATTATGTGCTTATTTCACTTCTTACTTCAACTTACAGCTTTAAAGGGAGTTCTATGTGTATGAAGTGGTTTATGATAGGATAATCAAAATCTGAGATGACCAGAAGAAAAAGATAATCGTTCTTCAGATGTCATAATGTTTTGGTTCCTACAGAAGGAGCAAATATTTCGCTTTTTTAGTATTGTGTTGAATTGAGAACCACTCTGATAAAAAATATTTTATCTTTTCTAAGTATTAGAGTCTGCAAAAAAACCAAACCCCAAAAAACCCTCCAAATATATTCAGTAATACTGGAGCGAGTTATTTACAGATAAAAACATCCTTTTAAAATCTTAGACTGCATGTTTTTTAATGGTTCCTAAGGGCAAAGACAACTAAAAAAATTACCTAAAAATAATTTGTAGCATAGTATTAAGTTTATGTTAAAATTCACATCTTCATTACTATTGAGATAATGAAATTTTAATGAAGTAGTAAAATACATGAAAAATGAAGCCAATAGAACCTTGACTTTGTTGTTCTGTCTCAGAAAGCAAGAATACTACTATCCCATATTATATATCTGGCCAAATGTGCAGGATAATATACACAGTAGGAGGACACTAAGTAAGAAGAGGTATATGAAGGACTCCAGTTGATAAACAACTACAACATGAAAACTGATGGCTTTTATAAATGTAAGGAGGAAAGCTAATCTGAATATTCTTATTATCAATATTTTTCAGTTGTGAAACTTATGATTCAACTATGTGATATATGAAAGTGTTATTCACACCTGTTTTAATTAGTCTGGTATTTCTCAGATAGTCTCTTACTAAAGAATTAAATTTCCAGTTGTACCTAACTAGTTTTTATTTGTTTATTAATTTGCTTTTAGTATCTTTTTTTTTAAGCATCATTCTTAATGCCAAGCTGAGTTATTTTAGATTGTCGATCCACTGAAGTGAATCTAAAGACTTTTTAACCTCTTTCTCTTTCAAATGAATCAACCTAGTCTATATAATTTTCCTCTTTCCTAGGTCTTTTATATTAATTGGGAAAGGGCTCTAAGATTTTTGGGTAAGATTATTTTTATAATGGCCAATTAAATGATGACAGGAATGGAAACTTTATTTTTTTTCCCAAAATAAACTAGGCCAGAAAAGGACTACTATGCCTCTTAAAACTTCTTTAATATAAAGAAAACTTACATATCATAAAGAGAATTTGAAGGTTTCTTATGGTGAACTTCAAATATATTATTTTTTCCTGCTCCCTTGAATACCATTAAAATAGTCATCTTTGTATTTCAGGTGCCTAGTACTTTGGCACATAATAGAGTAAGTATCTGATGAGTTAAGATATCCAATAACAATGCAACACATTACAAAATACAAAGACACACCATTTCAGCTCAGTAGTACTATTTTTTTCATGCTGAGAAACAAAAAAACTCAATAAAAGAAGGTGTAACTAATTTCAACCAACGGCTGCTTCTAATTATTAGTTATTTTTATCCCAGAACCAGGGTTAGTGTTTCATGCAGACCTGGGTTAGTAACTAGAATTCTGGAAGAAATTTAGTGACAATTTCTGAAATGTTTAGTATGAATGAGGGCAATGTTAAGTTTGCTTATTGTCTGAATTACAAGCTTAGTGCTTGCTAGTTTTTAAAAAAGGAAATGGGGAAAGAACAAAGGGTGTTTTGGTTGACACTTTGTCTTACCTTCAGATAAACAGAACTGATATTTAATGATCTAAAGAGGGAAAATAAAATAAATGAAACAATCATAAGGAGTGCAAAGTATCACAGAAAAGGAAGGCCATGAGTCAATTTATTTTCTTACTGATTTTTTTTCAAAATTAGTTATTTGTAAAAATGCAGTACCCTCTTACAGTCTTTAAATATTAAAAAATAATTTACTATACCAAGCACTTCTAAATCTAGACAGTTTAACTGTATTTGTAAAATTACAGACATAAGGCAATATTCTTGGCCATAAAATTTGATCCTCTAAAGGCGAGAAAGAGTATGTGCTCAACTTGTGTTTCTTTTGCAGATACTTCAGTAATGATCCCCTGAAACACAACAGTCACTGGCCAGTAGCTCAGATAAAATGTGGTGCATGTACTTTAATGAAGATTGTTGACTTCTACAGGAACTGCATTTAGGTAAAAGAAAGCATAAATTAAATTTATAGGCCAAATTCAGCTCTTAAAAAATGAAAAACGTATTTTAATGACTGGAGTTTTATTCAAGCAAGTTTTCTACTATTTTAAGAGTTTAGAAAAAAAGGGTATTGCATTTCAAGTTCCAGTAATGACAAGTAACTAATACTCGCTTTTCATCTTACCGGCATCAGATGGTAAGTGATGGTAGGGAGCTGGAGAAAAAACCTGTGCTGCAAAATCTTCAAATGTTGTTGGTTCTAAATGGTGCTGGACAATTGTTTGCAGGTATCGTGCTCTCTCTTCATAGCTGATTTCCTTCAGTTAAGGATGTACATAAATGCAGCTTATAGTGGAAAAGAACAGAACTTATCCAAAAGGACTACTCTGATTGCTAAGCTATTACTTCTTAATAAATGTATTCACTTCTCACATATCATTTCAAAGTATGGCTTTTTAAAGAGCAAAAAAATACTGTTTTTAACATAAGTTTACTCTTCAGGTGATACCACTATACATGGCACCTTAAGAGGGAGATATTTATTAGAAAACAATGATAATATAACTAAACTGTTCAAAGAAAGAAAGGTAACCATTTACTTGAGAAAGGATTCAACTGCTATCAGGTCAGCCTAGGCTCATTTTATCTTATTAAATTGGCTTCAATCTGCAGGTTACTCTGAAAAGCCACACAATAAATATTAGAAGGCTGCTTAAAATACTGTCTGTAATTCTATATTTTTCATTTATACTTATTGTGAAAAATTCCTGCATATCTTCTTCTTTTTCTAAAATCCCTGTATTTTCCCAACAATTGTTCTCATTTCGAATGGAAGACTACTGTTGCTGTAATCCTTGAATAACTCCATGTGGTTAAGATAAATACACAGTTGAATCTGTATGTCAGGAAAAAATATCTAGTCAATTATAACACTGAAACAAGCAGGAATATTTGCAAAGAGTCCACAGGACTCCTAAATACCGTCTAACAAAGCATCTACAGGGCACTGACACTGACAGAAAAATACTGTACTTCCCTTTCACCACATTTTCTTCTCTGATATTATTGACAAGCAACCAGTACCTTGAAGTGTTGTTGCTTTGAAACAACCCTCTCCAGGCTTCCTGTTTCAGCAGGCCTGATTGTGCTGTTAGCACAGAGAGGGCGAGAAAGAGAGAGAATATTTCTGTTGTTCATGAAAGCAACTATGGAAATGGCTGTCAAAATGTAGAGCAGCAGGCAGCAACATACAATTATCAGGAAAAACTCACATGCTGACTTCATGTCGTATAGTTCCTGAACTGAGAAATCAGTTAACCTTTCTTCTACAACTTTTAAAAGTTTTCATGCTGTATCAGTGTGCTATGTTGACAGGCTTTACAGAAGACATTTCTGTAAGTATGAGGCTAGTAAAAATTTGCCTATTGATTTTTCTTTCGTCACTGAATATTTTTCAAAACCCATTATTTTCCTCTAAACTCTTTATTCTTTTTTTAAAACTGCGATTCAATTACTGTAGCTCTTCATTTCTAGAAATTGTAAACTAATCCTACAACCAACGCCAAGAAAAAAAATTTGTAAGGAAGATAATTTAAGGTGATAATTCAGTTGGAGCTAACACAGCCATAGTTACATTTACAAAAGGTTATTGATTAAGAAGAGGCAAAAAGCTTAGAGTTAAAGGTAAGACTATACTCATTAGGTACTTAGACTGTGCTGTCTTTTGCCCTCGAAACAGCTTGAGTACTCTCTTCTCGAATTACAACTTATTTTATGCATTAAATGTTGAAATCTGAATTCTAATTTCTTGGCACCCATTATTTTCAATTCTGTACACTGGGACTGAACTTTGAAGAATTCTACTTCTCAGGAGAAAATGCTATATTAAAATGATCAGTGGAAAGGATTTTATGGAAGAAACATAGATATTTTTGAATGTTATCTTAGAAAAGTAATATAGCACACTTTAAAAAGGAGGTATATGGTTATAAGTGGAAGAGGATGAAACTGATGGTTCAATCTAAATAATACCACATATCTCAGAACTTGTTGGAAAGTACTTTTTTCATTGGGGGAGATTCACAGCTGCCGAATTTTCTGCAGTTAATAGAGTCCTTTGATTCACAGCAGTGCCCCTTGTACAAAAAATACTGGCCTTTGTGTATTACCAGAAACTAATTTTCTATTTGGCTGAAAAGGGAAAAATGGGGTTATTGCTTCTCCCTCCTACAGAGCTTTTCATTATGCCTGATGCACTCAACTTCTAAGCTCTTCTGAGAAAAAAAATAACTGAAGAGGCAAGAGGTAGAAAAATGAGCTTGTTAGCACATTAGAAGTGAAGTATCTTGGTGGGCCCTAGAAATTCCCAGTGGTGTGTTAACTTATCACTCTATGCATGCTGGCACTGATAGTCTCCCAATTGATCACTCTCTTTTCGCACCAAAGGTGCTGCCAGGAAGCAAAGGCTGAAGGCCCACAGGAGAACAGTCTGCTATCAAAACAAGCTGTTTTTAAAAGTCTGCTTGAATGGGTAAAATGCTTCATGAAAAGTAGGGTGGAGACACCTACCTGCTTTTAAAATGCTCTACTTTCAGAGGACCTATAAATGAAATATTTTACTTTATCTTATTATATTTAGAGTTTACACAAAAAAATTAGGCAGAGGGAAAGCAAATGTTAATATTTCTAAGGCTGGGAGGGTATTTCCAGTGTAGTAAAATTTAATAAAAGCATGAATATCTACATACAATACATATGGAGTACAATTCTATTTCACTATTACAAAACTCTGAAGAAACTCAAATATAAAGAATATAAACTGAATATTACTGAAATTACCCAGCTACAATGTATTCATTTTATATAAAAACACAGATTTTCTTTTTAGTTAAAAAAATCTTAAGTAAAATGATGCTCTAAAATGGTTTTTAAAAGTTCAAGTCTAGGTGTCAGAGTCAGTGAAAAAATTAGTGGTTAAATTTAAATGAAAAACCATAGCACTTTTCACAAATTAGGCAGGCTAATGTCTGCAAGTTCCTTTTTGGGGGGTTGTCTATGGTAACTCACCTTCTAAAAGCTAAATATTCTTTATAATTTTCCAAGTTTGATGTAGCCAAATCAACAACATTGAAACAAACCAATCTAATCTACAGTACTTACATTCCTCCCCCCTTCTAGAAAAGAGATATAAGGAACTCTAACTACTTAAACCACAGTCCTGAGTCCATAAACAGGAAATTTCACGATTGAGACGATGATAAAATCAGTTTATGGACATAAGGATTAACAAAGAGGACATTGGGAGATGGGGAGGAGAAGTGAGTTGGGGGAAATCGGAGACTGTGGACTCTGAGAAGCAAGCTGAGGTTTTTGGAGGGGAGGGGGGAAAGGGGTAGGGTGAGCCTGGTGGTAGGTATGAAGGAGGGCACATATTACATGGAGCACTGGTGTGGTGCATAAACAATGAATTTTGGAATACTGAAAAAAAAATTAAAACAATAAACAGTGCTGTTAGCATCTGCAAATGGTAACCATAATCCAAAGTGGTTAATTCCTCTATCTCCTCATAATAGATCAGACACTTACTCCTTAAAAGGCAACTCTCTAGGGAAGAGTTATTAGTACCTATAAATTGAGTGGCATACACAAACTTGATCGCTAGCAACAACAGGATAGCTCAAGCTTTATTCCTACTGAGTGCACGTTGCCATTGGCACTGAGATGAAAAAAAAAAACAAAAAACAAAAAACAAATGGGTGAGATGACAGACAGGGAATGGTAAAGAAATTCAAAGTAAAATTTGAAGTACAAGTCTAAGTTGAATTAAGGTTTTTGTTGTAAATTTAAAACAACCCAAGCCAAAACTAGCTAATAAAACACCACTTGATGAGGGAGACTTTTAGCTGGTAGGAATCTTTAATACAGAACTAGCCAATCAAAAGAAATAACACACAGGTGCTGCAATCACAGCAATATAATTATCCACTAATCCTCCTTCCTTCTACTTTCTGCAGAAGCAGGAAAGGGGGGAAGGAATATTACTATTCTAAAAATAATAAAGGGAATTAAACATTTTTTTTCTAGTATAAACACTTTAATCTGTGCTTTATTTACATTAACACTGTTATTCATTTTAGGTAACTGCTCTTGATTTTAAACTTACATATGAAATTATTTATGGCCCTCTGTCATTGTGTCAATACCAGCTGTCAAGAAACTGGGGTTCAATTTCAGCCTGGTCCTAGAAAGAGATGCATGAGTTCTCCGTGCAGCAGTATATGTTAAATGGGGATACCACCACCTGCTCCTATTTATGTAATAGGGATGCTGAAGATAAAGGATATAAATATAGGGTAACCCAAAAGTCCGCCTACATCTGTGTTAAACATAGTTTTTCTGGCTTTTGGTTCAAGTCTTTGTAAATAGCAGGTGCTGTCTCCCTGAGGGCAATTTTCAACATCAGTTTAAGGAATATACCTGTCTTCATGTGCAAGAACTCCGACAATATTTCTTGTTTGTGGTATGTACAGAGAGACTTTTGACTTATTCTGATGACAGAGAAAATGATTTCTCATGAGAAAAAGACAATAGGAGGAAAAGCTACTACAGAAGAATAATTAGTACACTTCTCAATTTTACCAATGCATAAGGAGGATATAGAAAAGGTAGGTTTGGTTTTAAAGAAGCAACAACCTTTCATTCTCCACAACCATTTTCTTAATAATCGAATGTAATTGTGAACTGCTTTTACTTAAAGGGAAAAACCTTTAGTTTTGTGATCACTAATTCCAAAGCATGCCCAATAGGTTTTATAAATATTTAGCTCAACTGTAATTGTAACTACCAACTGTAGTTGGTAACATTTCCAAAAAATGGAAGTGTATGTGTGTATGTATAATGTACATAGCAAGAATGAGTATGAAGTATTTTTCACCAAAAGTATTTCTGAAAATTACAATTTTAAGTATATGTCTGAGACCAATCACTGCTTAATTTCCTCTTAAGTTCAGATTTAATGTTTTCTTTCCTTAGCAAGAAAGAAATATTGGCTCCTTTATAAGTAAAGGCAAAGTATTAAGTGTTCACATCTACACTCCATATCATGGCCTCAGAGATTTAAGACCCATTCTGAAATTCCTAAATTAGTAAGCACTTGCCTGCACTCAGATATTTCTGTGGCTTCATTGCTGTTTTAATACTTAAGGATTTTATCTCCCTTCTCTGTATGGAAGATTCCAAGAACAGTAATTGTAGGAAGAGGGAGGAGAGTTCTGCCTCCTGACTTAAAATATGGAGAGCACTACTTACAATATTCACCAAGTTTGTAAGACGGTTGTGGTAGGAGTTTTCACATCACAGAACTCGACAAATGCCACAAGTCAGGGCCTCACACTGTTCTCAGAGCCAGTTGTTAAACACTAAGTATGCCTTTTTCTTTGTACTTGTCTTCCAAGTGGGGAGACTAATATCATAGGAGCAGAGACCATGTCCTTTTTATTTTTACATATCCAGCACCTAACACAAGACCCAGAAGTACTCAATGACTGTTAGTATGTTATAGAAGGAATGAATAAAACTGGTCTGATAGTTGATAAGGAGACCGTTATACACAAAATCTCCTTCCATTAATCCCAGTTTGGCTCTCCAGAAGCAAAACCCTTTAAGGCCAATATAGTTGGGACTTTGCTATGACTGGATTTAGAGACAGAGTTTGAATCTTCCTGTGAGAGTTTGGTTCCACCCCTACCCTTGATCTTGCTGCCTTCTTTGGAAGAGGAAAAAGTGAATAAAACATGTATGCATGAATATACACATAAAGTTTAATGTTAAAAAAAAAACTAATAACTTTCCCCCCAAAATCCTAAATGCCTAAAACAGAAATTCTATAAATCTTGGAAGTAATTACAACTCATTACAATTTAGCACTGAAATATTCGCCCCACTGGTTGTGACAATTTTTTAAATTTAAAGAAATCTTTAAAATTTTCATAAATTCTACAATGGTATGAGGCAAGAAATTTAGTTAACAAACTAATTCTGTTCATTTCAGTGGTCCTCTGTAAAGAAAGGAGAAAGGGAAGAAATGCTGAGAGACTCTTTAAATAAAAATCATATGAAGGGTAATTTCAAAACCATTTTAGACAGATTTCTTTCTCTCTTTATTTTTAAGGCAGATTTCTAAAACTGCTCTGGTACACTATAAGAATAGATGTAACAATACTCTTGAAAAATAATATTCAGAAATTTAAATATTCAGGTTTTGAAAAAGGCTCCCTTGAGAGGGTTTATCCCAGGGCATCATTTATTGAGACTATTTTAGGACAGTATGATCTAGAGGAAGGATACAACAATCATCTGCCAATATTACTTTCAGGAAAGTTAGCAAAATTTGCAAAATGTTTATTCAGCAATAAGCTTTGCCTGGATGGAGAATACAGACAGAGATTTGCTCAGAAAAACAAAGCTGCTGATCTGTAGAGTTGGCACTAGAACCTTGGTCATTTAATAGTCCAGTGCTCTTTCTATATCCAATCTCAATGATTTCAGTTTGGTGTAGGAAAAGAAAAGGCATAGAGACATTTTAGTTAGCTCAGGGATGGCCAGCACAAAGACTGTTAGTTTAAATTTGAAGACCGCCATTTTTGAAAAGTGTTTGTGTTTATATACTAGATATCGTATACAATACAGGAAAAATCCTTGGCATGCTCTAATTAAAAATGAGAAAATAAAGCACATTTGGATTTTTACTTCTAAAACGCCTTGAAATATCCTCAAATATTCTAAAGCAATGTCATTATACAGGGTCTTGGAGAAATACTGAAAAATAAGAATTTTATGGAGATACAGGATATATGTAGATATATTTTGTAAGTACATCTCAAGGATCACATTAGCAGGCTATTAGCAGTAGTAAAGGGTCATATTTTCTTGAAATATACAGGACAACTAAGTACCCCATGGCCCAGGCACTCCTCATTTATAAGATGAGAGTAAACTATACTTGCGTACATTATAAAGCAAGATCTAGTAAATTAATACTCTATTTCTTTCTTACAGTAGCTAATTTCTTTAAGACACATACAGTGTAGTTCACATAAAGTAAAAATTTCCCCTAAGTAAATGGAATGAATCTTGGTATTAATATTGTTTACTTGTACTACCTTAATAGAAATTCTTCTGAAAGTCTGCAACAGGTTATAACAAATTATTGTGTATAATTTTTATGATGCATTATACTAATGAAATTCTTTAGTAGTTGCTACTATCTATGCAATGAAGGAAAAGCTGTGATTTGTCAGAGTAGACAAAGCTGGGCTTTAATCCATCCTTTTAACCATACTGCCAAGTCTATATTGTTTTCACTGCGTCTCAATTAGGAGACAGGCAGGACACCTGGTACTTCTTTATCTAAGTCCCATGGGCTGCCAGATGACTCAAAATCCATAACAGGTGCTAAGGCAGTGTGAGGATAGTCCTATTATTGAAAGCTGGAGTTGAATAAAATTTGGACCATATATAATTGCTCATAAATCAGTCAATTACTAAATGAAAACATTAAGTAAAAAGTTGATAAGCCCAATTCTACCAAAGTTCATGTAAATACATTTAAAAAGATTAACCTTAAATAAATAGGATTAAAAATTTAAACCTCCCTAAAGGTTCTGAAAATCCTTCCTGATTTAATAATCCAATAATCACTGGTGGTTTCTAAAAAGCACTAACATGATTATGAAATATGTATATTCCACTTTCATGAAAGTTGTATGAAGTAAAACACCTAAAAGAAAAACCGAGTTACTTAGATTTCAAATTTAATGAAGTTAAAATTTTAGATTCTTATTCTTGGTAAGATGTACTTGAAAATATTATCATTAAGTAATAACAAGACTTTCATAGTTAAGAGAATCACAAGTATTAGTCTAAGACTTTTATAAACATTGGGGAATGACTAAAAACACTTTGTATTGTTCCTTCTCAGAACAAAAATTTCAGTGCATTAAAATTGAGGAAATGTATGTGTTTGAACTAAACACTAAACTTGGATTCTTGCTAGAAGATTGCAAAAGGGAAAAAAAGTAAGTGAAATTTTACAGTGTACAATTACTTATGTGTTATCTCTACCTAAATGTGTACTAACATAATTAAGATTTTGTTTAAATGCTCTAATTATCAGGAGTACAGAAAAAGTGATTTATTATCATGGTAAGTAGTTACAAAGTACAACAAACTATCATTTAAGACTGTGTCATAGAATCTATGATAAACAGTATATTGGCTTAAACTAATGCACTATATGCCCCTAGGGAATTATGGGCTTAGAGACTGGACTTTAACATCAAAATCTACCCATTAATCTTGACTTAAATATAATCTATTCTGCAGTAAAAGGAAGAATGGGCATTCAATGAATTACTGTTTTTGAAATACTGCACTGGTGCCCATTTACTAACAGCGTTTAAGGGGACATGAGGAGATGGACGACTAGTAAATTTTATAGACTGTTACTATTTCACAAACATGCATTTGATTTTTCACCAACTTAGCAAGACTATCCCATTTAAAAAAATTTATAAATTAACGGACATGTTGCAGAAATAATAATACTGCAATATAATTTAGTCAACTTAGGTTCAGCTGAAATCATCATCTATGGAAATATGCTATAGGGTCAGGATCCTGGAGGCTGAAGTAAGCTGAAGTAGATCATTGTTTCTTTGCATCAGAACCACCAAATACTTGGTTAGACCAACCAGAAAAAAAGGAAAGGCCAGCAGTAGTGTTTATACAAATACCAGGGCATACAATGCTTCATAAAAAGGGAAACATCCCTCTTATTTTTAAATATACCTGAAACAGACTTCAAGGAGATAGAGAGAACGAACCAGAAATGACTGAAATAGTTATCAGCTATTCATTTAAATGATAAATCTGGTATTTAACCCTAAGATTTGAGGACTAGTTTATTTACAGTGGATTATTTTAGCACTTGCAATTGTTATGCATAAGATTAATTTACATTTCTATATTAATGTAGCTTGTAGGTATTCAGATATTTGGAAATTCTAAAAAAAACCCCACAGTATAAAGGAAATTAAGCCAAATTTGTGTTTAACTTTATCTGATATATGGACTGTGCTAGTTTAAATCCATTTTCATCTATCATATCAAAACTGACTTTTGCTCTGTTATAATCTGGTGGTTTTAAAATGGATAATGCCATGTTAACAAGGAATTACTACAGGTGGTTGCTTAAATATATTTATTTGCTTTCTTTTTATAGTAGGTATGTGCTAAATAAAAGTCAACACTCCTATCAAGAGTAAGTAAATGTAGAAACATCAGTTCTACAACAGCTATTTTTGCTCCTTCTCTTTTCTGAATAGCAATTAGTAAAGCAACCCCTTCCCCTCCTCCCTAGTGCTGTCAAGCTGTTCAGAGCAGTTTGCAACTCGACAATGGTACCATTGTGAATGCTCTCTGGGCTTCCTTCCCACAGAGAGTTAAATGGGCAGTTCCTGCTGCCCATGATTGGTGTCCAGTGAAATAATACTCAAGAGCCAGGTTTTATCAGCTTCACGCCAAAGAAGTGAAGCCAGGGAACCCAAGCCTTCATATCATACTGGACCATATGCCAACCCTGATGGCCCCAAAGGTTTATCACTATGAATCAGGATCCATCATGTCCCTTGTGAAATTTCACTTCACATACCTTATGTGAAATGCAAAGCTTCACTAAAAACCAAACCTTCTTTACAATTGGCATGAACAGATGGACGGTAACAGTGGTTTGGCAAGCAAAAGTTAAGATTTAAATAGGCTGTATTCTAGTGTTTGAGAGGAAATGCAGTTAGAAGAAAATGGGGAGATTTGTGACCCATAGTTTAATTTTAATTCCATTATTGAGTTATTAAAAATTCAATGGAAAAACCCCTTATGTTTAGTAAAAGGAAAAGAACGGATTAAAAGCACTGCAATTCCTATGTCAAACAAGGTTAAAGACTAATTTCAGCTTTACATCCTTCATTCTTTGCTCTCTGAAATCCACAAATAGCATCTAACTCTACTGCTCTTTTTATATTTAAACAAAGACTAGAATAAAACTTGTACATTATGCAGTAGGTGTAGTGAACGATAATGTGAACATACCAGTGCATCTTCATCACTAATATTAAAAAAAAAAAAAAAAAAAGGTTTAACAGAGAAAAAAAAAGTCCCTGTTCTATCCCACAGGTGAAAATTTAATGAAGATGGAAGTAAAGAAACTTCATTTTGTTATTTTTAAAGACAGTTCAACACCTGATAGAGTTCTCTACCTTCCTTGTATTGCATGCACTACGATCTGATCCAACTGTTAAGACTGGCATATGCAGACCATACTGCCACACTGGATTTGAAAAAACAGGTAAGATGGTGGTAGTGCTTTCTTTCCCTTTGCTATTTTTGCCATAAAGCCAATGTGCTATCAGAATAGGATGAAAAAAAAAAAAGCCTCATTTATCAGTAACATAAAAAAGCATGATAGTGTGTAAAAGCACAAAAAGGCTTAAAATTACTTTACAGGAAACGTGTAAAGAAGGCTTGTTATGCAAGAATGTTGAGTCCATCATAAAACTCAAGATGATGAAAATTTCAAATGCTCTTTTTGAAATGGCAAATGGATGTAAATATTATCAAACATTCAGAGAACTCCTTAGTCTTATTGCTAGCTATTATTATTAACTAGCCTGGAAATTACAGTATAACTAAGTATAAAAATTATTTAATCTATAGACTAACTCATTTTAGAAAGGCTTTACTATAAAAGGAAAATACATTCAACCTTACCCTGCTATTCAAGACATAAAAATTATATAAAAGCAAAAGGAATTGTCACCTCAGACACTGGCTGTTGTATTATCGGTAGTAACATTACAAAACCAAGTTTGTTTTATTTTGTTTTTCTGCTTGACTGCATTATTTGGTTTGGACCTCATCTGCTATTACTCTTTGCTTTGCTTTATATCATGCAATACTGAGAAACTCCTATCTCTGAGCCATGTTACACTTTTATCCCTTTGTGCTTCCCTGGTAAAACCATTCCTAATTTCCTCCTCCCCACTATCCTCTCCCACTGTAATGAAATTAATCACTTTTACCATTCTACTTTGTAGATATCACTACTGCTGGACTCCTCATCAGAGGACACTTCATTAACTACTCACTCATTCACCTACCCATCCATCCATCTAGACTGTACCAGACTGTACGCTTTGAAAGCAGTGACTCTTTTTCTATTGCTAGCTTTTCTTTCACAGTGCCTCCCATATAGTAGGTAGTCAAGAAGTATGTGGTGAGTAAATGAAAGATCCCAAATTGCTTAGCAACCTTTTTTGGGAGGTAAAGAAATACAAACTTTTTTTTTACATGAACAAGTCTGGATGCTACTCAACCTCTATTGAGATAGTAACTTTTTCCCCTTTTATAATGATTTATTTCATAAGATTTTATTCCTTTATTTCTGAGAGAACCTTAAAAATACTTATTTTGAAGTCATTTTGATGTTGTTCAGTATAACCTTTTTTTAATACTTAAATCTGTCATTGGGGCATTAAGTGTTCTTAGAAGAGATAAAAATTGAAAATATCTCTGCAATTAATATAATGAAATGGAAGTTGCTCATATACTGAAGTCATTTTTGTGAGTTCCCATTGTTAAAATACAGGAAAAGTAGATATTATTGGTTTCTATTAGTAAAATGATCATCTCTAGAGAACATTAAAAGATGCTATTTTCAGACATTGGTGCAATTCTATAGGATAAACTTCACTATTATAAAAAAATTTATTACATAGCAGAGACCTACATTTATTGCCTTTATATCTTTTTGAAAGGATGAAGGCATATTTGCTAGACCAAAACTAACAACTTTAAAGGCATGCAATAAAATATTCCCACAACGATTGTATGGAAATCTCTCAAAATACCAATAACATCATCAATAGGCATATATTGCCATTTTTTAACAAAAGATTTTTATAATTTATTCAACAGAGAGCTAGAGAGCACAAGTAGGCAGAGCAGCGGGAAGAGGGAGAGGGAGAAGCAGGCTCCCTGCTCAGTGGAGAGCCTGATATGGGGCTTAATCTCAGAACCCTGGGATCGTGACCTGAGCTGAAGGCAGTCACTTAAACGACTGAGCCACCCAGGCATCCCATATTGCCATTTTTAATTTTTTTTTATTTATTTTTTTAAAGCTTTTATTTATTAATTTGACAGAGAGAAATCACAAGTAGTCGGAGAGGCAGCCAGAGAGAGAGAGAAAGATAGGGAAGCAGGCTCCCTGCTGAGCAGAGAGCCTGATGCGGGACTCGATCCCAGGACCCTGAGATCATGACCTGAGCCGAAGGCAGCGGCTTAAACCACTGAGCCACCCAGGCGCCCCCCATATTGCCATTTTTTAAAAAAGGAAAGCTGAAAAAATAAAACTGATAAAAGAATATATTAGCATCACAATAGAAGACTTGCACATATGCAGGATTCCTGTTTACACTGTGTGCATACATAGACTATAAAGTTTAGCAGTAAAATCCAGGCCAGGGGAGGGGGATGTTTAATCACAAGCTTTTAAAACAACACAAAACCCTTCAACAGTGATGCCCATTTCTTCAACAGAGGAGACTGAAATGCTCCCATTACAGAGCACATTGTTAAGTAAGAAAGAATGTCTGCTTTTAGAGAGGTCCTACCACAACGGTTAATATCAAATGCACCAAGGCTGCAAATGCCACAAAGCCTGGATCACTTAGTTGGTGAGACATTTTATTTAAAGAATTCTCTTCTTTTGAAGTATGAATGACCACAATCATAAATCTTGGAGTTTGTAACAAATAACCAATTTGTCCATGAAGTTCTACATACTTTCATTTAGAAAGTATAGAGATTCTACATACTTTCACTTAGAAAGTATGTAGGAAAGTATGTAGAACAAATGGCCTTAAGATATTGAGGGCTCCTATTGGAATCATTCATGTAGGTGGTGCGAAGGTTCAAGAAGTGAAACTTCTTGTTTCATGTAGACTCCCACAGCTGCCCCTTTCAGCTCTCCTGTGGCTACCGCCTTCCTGGCTGTTCAACAGGGGGTATAAGCCTTCAGGATTGTAACCCCTGCTGTCTCCCTCCTTGGGGAGTGGGGGTGGGGGACATTAAATTGTACTCCTCTTAAGACAACATCTGGCATTTCAAGACACAAGTGTCTTTGGCTCACTTTTCTCCTTGATAGATCCTGCCTGTCCCTCTGCCCACAAGAGGTGGAGGGGTAACCTCATTGACTATTGATCTTTGAAAATTATTTTCATTAAACTGTAATGCCCTCTAATAAAAATATAATGAATCAGGGGTGCCTGGGTGGCTCAGTGGGTTAAAGCCTCTGTCTTTGGCTCGGGTCATGTTCCCAGGGTCCTGGGATGGAACCCCACATCAGGCTCTCTGCTCAGCGGGGAGCCTGCTTCCCCCTCTCTCTCTGCCTGCCTCTCTGCCTACCTGTGATCTCTCTCTCTCTGTCAAATAAATAAATAAAATCCTTTTTTTAAAAAAAAAGACAGTATACATAAAATTATGTAGTTTCTCAATAAACTCACTTTCTTCTAACACGAGATGGCAGCAATATTGATGGGCCTCCCTAAGAGGTTTTATAATGTTCTATCATAATGAATGGCAAACTACATTAGTGGAGCCAATCAATTACATTTCATTTCATTTTGGCTCTCATACTTTTGCAACAAGTTCTTTACATCTGAGTAGCAGAACTGCAGGGATAACAAACTGTGACTAATTGAAGAATGATCATTGACTTCTGGTAATTTGCCTGATAAAGTTAAACAGAAACCCAATTCTGGCATTTACAAAAAGGTCAAATCTAAACAGATTAGAACAAATCAAATAATATTGGTTTGGTAGGAAAGAATATTAAACCTAGAAAGAATGTGTTTTTTAAAGATGCCATTTAATTTTATAATATTATAAACTATTTCATTATAAATTCATAATATTTCAAATAATTCAAAATATTTCATTATAAATTATTTATCACATATATATTATATACAGACATACAAAGCCCCTAAATATAAATTACAAGAATTGTAACAGACACGCTACATTTCATCTGCTAAAATCTCACCCTCTGAGGCCCAGATTTTCTATGTATTCTTCCTTTGTTTTCTTACTCTCAAAGTAATAACTTCCTTAGAACTCACGCAGCATTTTATCTCTAACCCTACTATATCATATTTTATAATTATTAATTTATATATTATTCTCTCCCCTATTAAGTTTTAAGTTTATTGGAGAAAAAATTACCATCTATAGCTGCCCCTTAAAAAACAGGGAGGCTGGGGTGCTAACACCCCATGCAGCCCCCAAATCTTTTAACTCTCCCAAAACTTAACTACTAATAGCTTACTGCTGATCAGAGCTTTACTGATAATTTGATTAACACATATTTTTTATTACATGCATTTCTAGGCTAGGCTATGATTTGTTTCTACATGTTTCTCAAATCTTTACTACTATCATAAAAAGTGATCAGGAAATAATTTGATAGAATAACATACAGTTCTATTTCTTGAGCTGGAGGTAGTTAGACTTAGTTATTCACCATTTACTACATTTAGAATTTATGCTCTTGTTTCAAATTATATTTTATAGTAAGAAAGTTTAAAAAGAAAAATTTAAGAAAAATGGGATATGTGAGACAGTTAATTTTATCAACTTGACTAGGTCATGGTATCCAGTTTTTGGCTAAACACCAGTCTTGGCATTGCTGTGAAGGTATTTTTTTCAGATGTGATTACCATTTAAAATCAAGAGACTTTGAGTATACTCTATAATGTATATGGGTGGGCCTCAACCAATCAGTTGAAGGCCTTAAGAGAAAAGACCAAAGTCCCCATGGAAGGAAGGAATTCTACCTTCAGATGCCTTCTGATTCAGATTACAATATCAACTCTAAGAACTCCTGCAGACTTCAGACTTGCCAGTCCCCACAACTGTGTGAGCTAATTCCTTAAAATGAAGCTCTCTCTCTTTATGTATATATGTACCTACATTCTATTGATTCTGATTCTCTGAGAACCCTAATACAATGAGATTATATGCTGGTAACTTCTAAAAATTTCTTTGCATAATCTGTTAAAAAAGAAACCGTACATACATAGCATCATATTTAACATTTGTACATAGATGAAATATCTTTAGGATCATAAAAGAATTGCTTTAAAATGTTTATTTAAGGTATAGTATA
This sequence comes from Mustela nigripes, assembly GCF_022355385.1. Taxonomy (NCBI): domain Eukaryota; kingdom Metazoa; phylum Chordata; class Mammalia; order Carnivora; family Mustelidae; genus Mustela; species Mustela nigripes. The sequence continues at coordinate 83,930,143 of NC_081569.1, forward strand.
ATGATAGCTATGATCATGAAATTAATACTATGACATTTATTATTCCCACTGCAAAAAAAAAAAAGCCAAACAAAATTAAAACAACAGAACAACCCAATTCCAACACATACACACACATTCAACAGGTAACTAAAAAACGATGGCTAAGATCAACCTGAAATACCCCTCAGGTCCACTGGTTACCCAGAATCTGCCTATTCTTCCTCCCCAGCATTGCATTTCAATTCCAATTGCATGATCAAACCAACAAACTGAGCTTGAGACCAAAAAAAAAAAAAAAAAAACCAAACCAAAAAACCCCCACCTAGCTGACAAAGACCAAGGTTGCAAGAAAATGCTTTTCAAGTACAAGTAATGCAAGAAATAACAAGTGAAGTGAAGGAGAGGTTTCAAAGCTTGAAAGACTGTCATCAATACTGACAGATTACTGTAATTCTGGCTGCCAGCATGATCGATTTGGACAGCATATGACAATCAATATTGTCCTCATTTAGTGAACAACATTAGATTCATAGTTACAGAAGATGTTCCCAGGATAAAATTTAAACTGTATTTAATGATCATAAATAGCACAATTTATGCTGTGGAATCTTAGTGGGTACTTTTATTAGGCATAAAATAACTAACACAGCAGTACAATTATCCAAATATAAGTGAGTTTATTAGATATTCTTTTATCCCTTTATTTCTCTTATGAGAATAAAGTAGTAACTGGTGGTTTTCAAAGCCTACTTCTATTTCAATTTCTGTTGTAATTTCTGTTAAGTTCTATTGATCTGTTTTAGAACAGATGATTTTTTTCCTTAATGGGAACTTACCTGGATTTTTCAAAATCATACATTTTAAAATTTAATATATTTCTGAGATATGTATTTATTATTTAAAATTCAAAGGTGTCTGTATTTCAACATCTTAAAAATACCTAGTTTTAAATTAGTATATAAGGTTTCATTTAAAAATCGAGTAATCGGGGCACCTGGGTGGCTCAGAGGGTTAAGCCTCTGCCTTCGGCTCAGGTCATGATCTCAGGGTCCTGGGATTGAGCCCGGTGTCGGGCTCTCTGCTCAGCGGGGAGCCTGCTTCTCCCTCTCTCTGCCTACTTGGGCTTTCTTTCAAATAAATAAATAAATAAATCTTTTAAAAAAAACTGAGTAATCTACTTGTATGAAATCACTTCCCTGGACATTTAGAATTAATACAGAACTTTGTGAATCCTTGTAAAAGATGAATATATATTCCTCAGAAGAGCAAAGGTTAGGAGCATCTTTATTATATCCTTAAATAGTACAGGGAAATAATTTCCATATAGGTTCTAAATTCAAGCTATCAAGTCAAGAAAAATTTCTTTAAGCTGTCTGATTTTGTGTTTTTATTCTGAGTCTTCTAGAAGAGGTTCTGCTGATGGATATTGCTCATATTTGCTGTGTTAATAAAGTGTTCATGTTTACTCTTTTAATCTGAAATATCTCTCTTCATCTTAGAAATTTTCTCCAATGTGGTATCTATTAATGTCTCAGCAAGATGAGCTAACTATTAAAAAACTTCAAGAAACAGGCCTGAAAAATCCAATCCAATCAATTAACCTACCAACCAACCAAACATAAAAACCCAATTAGGCAATTCCTTGGTGTTGGGTACAGTTGTTTTACTATTGACTGTAATCTTTACAGATAACAGAATTCATTGCTGCGCAAAATAACGTATCCTATTTCATTTACTAAGCACATCCAAATTCATTACCTCATTTAATCTTCACAATAATTCTGAGATGGGTATTATCTTTTTTTGCAGACAAAGAAAGTGAGGTTTAGAAATTCTGTGACTAGATCAAGATCACAAGGCAGAGCCTGAGTGAAAAAAAATCAGTATTTTTTTTAACTGCAACTCTAGCCACCATACCTCTAAGACAACATGCAAATCGGAAATAGTTCTCAAGAGTATGAACTTTGGTGCAGGAAAAAGAAATTAAGCCATAGCCCCAATAAATTAAGTTTTGCATTTTCAACTACTTGGTAAGGTATGCATCTTAAATGTTTGTACTTTGGGTCAGAAATAGTTTGTGTTTGCTCAAAAAACTGAATTCTTGTTTTATGACACAAGAGGCAAACAAGAGTTTTATACTACAGTCTAATCTCTCTCATCACTTTTCCAAAGAAATGGCAGAGGACACTAACCTTAGGGATGAACATCAGGATCAGGCAAACTGTAAGGAGGCAAAGGTCAGAAAGAAGACAACCTCAGAGGAGCTGACAATGTGGACAAAATTAGTTTACGGGTAATAATCTATATATTCCTTGAAGGATTAGCTACCTTTCTAGAGATATTCAGGAAATAATAAACCAAATCATTACATTTCACAATGACCACTTCAAATCTTAACTTTCAACTTAACAGTAAGTGAAGATATAACTGTCACAAATAAGAAATGCTACATCAATGTCATTAAGCTTAATCAATGTACGATGTCATGATCTACCTATAGTTCCATTTCACAGTGTCAGAGTACATGAGAAATTGCATACGAATCAGATTAAGTCAATTTTCATCAAAAGAAGTGAATGTATGTGGCAGACTTACAATAAATCCATTTCATGTGGAAGAGAACATAGGATAGTTTAAAAGCCTTCCCTTGTAAAAGCTTAACAACTTATTAAGTAAAAGTAAAATAACGGAAATGTTTTTAATCATATAGAAAAGGTATGAGGAAACACAAATTCATTTTATAAGGAATATCAGAAAACAATTTAAAATTTAAAACTGTATATATATTGGGGCGGCTGGGTGGCTCAGGTCATGATCCCAGGATCCTGGGATCTTGCCCCGCATCTGGCTCTCTGCTCAGTGGGGAGCCTGCTTCCTCCTCTCTCTGCCTGCCTCTCTGTCTACTTGTGATCTCTCTCTCTGTGTCAAATAAATAAAATCTTAAAAAAAAACCAAACTCTGTGTGTGTGTGTGTGTGTGTGTGTATATATGATGCCAGGCATCGCTCTAAGAGTTTTATATATATTGACTCCTTCAGTTCTCATAACACAATGAGCTAGATGTTATCCTTCTCATTTATAGATATGGAAACTGAGGCTCAGAGAGGTTAAATAATGTGCCCAAGGCTAGATAGCCAAGGAAGTGATGACCAGCATCTGAGTCCAGAAATCTGGCTCCGGAAGCCATGTTTTTAAACACTCCATGTCCTCTCATACTTCCACATCTTGTTTATCTTGTTCCCTCTGCCTGGAATGCTCTTCTCAATCTCATCCACCCAATTAACTCTATTCATCATCTTTCAATATTCAATCCTCACATTTCTCATAAGTGTTTCCTGACACCACTACCCCTTCCAGCTGAGAGGCTCCTTGTCATTATACATCCAAAACATTGTATGTAACTCTGTTACAACACATGCACTGAAAACAGCATATTTCCTCAGCTAGACTGAATACTTAATAATGACTATTTTGGTTATTCTTATACCTCTACAGTGTCAGGGTACCAGCAATACTCTAGAGTATTAGAGTACCCTAAGGGGGCTCTTATTAATTAACCAAAAGATAAGTACTGACTAGTAGTATATAAAAGAGGGTGCCTGGGTGACTCAGTAGGTTAAACCTCTGCCTTCAGCTCAGGTCATGATCCCAACATCCTGGGATTGAGCCCTCTGCTCAGTCTCTCTCTCTCTGCCTGCCTCTCTTCTCTGCCTACTTGTGATCTCTCTCTCTGTTGGATGAATAAATAAAATCTTTAAAAGAAAAAAAAAATACATCACTCAAATACCATAATTGCTTAAACACTGGGGAAGAACTCTACCATATATCAATAAACAGAAATTCATCTAACACATAAGAAATACTTACCTTGGAAAATAGACATGTATTAGAATAGAAACGATACTGTTAAAAAGGATACAAGTTTTGATACAATGGAATCAGAGATTTCAGAGCACGGCTTGCGTTTATAGCTGTTGCTCGAACCATAATGGGTAGGACCTTTCCATTCACAATAGCACCATCAAAAAGTGGACCAAAGAAGGGAACCTAATTGAGAATTTAGAACATAATTTTATACTCATATTGGAGAAAAGTTTTAAGAACAACCAAGACATTGCACACAAAAATGCTTCTACTTCCTCTTTAGTTCTTTCTTCAGGAGAAATACTATCCAAATTCAATTTTTTTCCATGATTAATACCAGGATAATAAACAAAAAATGCCAAAGGTCTTCAGGGTTTACCATTCAAAAGAACTGTGCTTCATTTAACTAATTCATATTCCCTGACAGTTTCCAAATTTCTGTACCCTCAATTGTACACAAAAATCCAACACTGGAAATAAATTCCTTTTCCTCCATTGAGTAAACACAGTGAAGATAATACATCCTTATAGGCAGCAAGTTCTTCATTATTTTTGTGTGATAGCAGCTTTACTACAGAACTTAAAAGACTTTTATTACATGGTTTGTTAGAAAAAAAAATCTATGTTTTGGTAATTGGTCAGTTTTATCAGATGATTGACAGTTTCAAAGTTATTCTGTTTGAATATGGTTGGTACAAATGACAGCTGAAGGCAAGGATATGAGCTGTGGATAACAGAGTAAATATTTCAAAAAATATGGCTTTGTGGCCATATGTTGTCCCTGATGCATATTCTTCTTTGATTTTTAATTTTTTTTAAAAGATTGAGAGAGAGCAGGCAGAGCCAAAGAGAGAGAACACGAGAAGGTGGCAGGGCGGGGGAAGGTGAGGGAGGTGGAGATGGGGTGTGGATGTGGGGTGGTCATCAAGCCCAGAACCCTGGGATCATGACCTGAGTGGAAAGCAGATGTTTAACTGACCCTCCTCTTTGATTTTTTTTAAAAAGAAAAACTTGGGGAGGAGGGAGTAGACACTGAAAACAAAACAAAACAAACACAAAAAAAAGAAAGGAAAAAAACCCATTAGAAATATAAGAACCATTAGTAGTTTGCACACTGTATAAAAATAGGAAGTAGGCCATAGTTTGCCTCTGATTTCGATAAATCCTAAAAAAATCTGGACGTAAGCTTAAATTCCCACCTGGGAAACTTAGTCTAATTCAAGGAATTCTAAAGATTCATGATCAACTGTCAAAAAATAGGTTTTCTATAAATTTAAAAACACTCAATTAAAACAGTAAGAAAGGTACCAATACACTACCACACTTTTAAAATTATTTTGAAAGAAAATACTTGTGCAAGTGTATTTCAGCCCTATGGTATAAGAAATCCAACGGGAACTTTTTTTTTTTTTTTTACTTTGTAGAACTTTCCTTTATTAAGGTACATGACTAAATAATCATGTAATCCTTAGTAAGCTATATTAACTAAAAATACAGAATGATTACTTCTTCTTGTATCTTTTCTGAAAGTATAATCATCCTCTTAATAAAAGGTAATCCTTTTGTGAGTTTGGTAGAAAGAACTTCCACCCTGGCACTCCCATTTGAACATAGTTTCTTGCTATTTTTATAGTTTCAGCTCCTTCTGAACCAGATTTAGACAATTTACATAGGTACCAGAGTCTGTGTCTCACTTCCCCCTGTTTTCATAGCCTGATATGCCTAGTCTAATCCTTCTGAAAGAAGAAACTCAAAAACCCACAAAGAGCTCAAAATACATTATTAAAATGTAACAGAAGGAGTTCTTACCTCTGGTTTTTTCATTATCTGAATACTGAACATGTGATTTTTCATTGGATATATTACAATAAGGACATCACCAAATTCTGTAGGAATAATTCCTCTCCTGTAGTCTCTAGTATGCTCCGACCAAACAATGTGTACTTCGTCATTTCCCAAATGTCTCAACTGGAAAACCAAGAAAATAGTTCATAGTGCTTTAGAAAAAAGCATATAGCTCCTCATAGAGCAACTAACAATATGCTATACTATACTATAAAAAGATTAAAAGGTAAAGAAATTAAAAAACGTAAATTTCATTTGATCATTTTTCACAACTCATGAAACACACTCAAAACATTAGGAGATGCTGCAAAAGACCAGAAAATATTAGGCTGTCAACAGTCAGTGGGAAGCAGAGAACTCAGAAAAAAAATTCACATACAGCCCAAACTCTCTTTTTTTTTTTAATTTTTAAATTTTTTTAATTTTTTATTAACATATATTTTTATCCCCAGGGGTACAGGTCTGTGAATCACCAGGCTTACACACTTCACAGCACTCACCAAAGCGCATACCCTCCCCAATGTCCATAATCCCACCCCCCTCTCCCCAACCCCCCCCCCCCCGCAACCCTCAGTTTTTTTTGTGAGATTAAGAGTCACTTATGGTTTCCTAGATGTCCATCAACAGATGAATGGATCAAGAAGATGTGGTATATATACACAATGGAATACTATGCAGCCATCTCTCTCTTTTTTTTAAAAATATTTTATTTATCTATTTGAAACAGAGAGAAAGATCACAAGTAGGCAGAGAGGCAGGCAGAGAGAGGGAGGGAAGCAGGCTCCCTACTGAGCAGAGAGCCTGATTCGGGGCCTTATCCCAGGACCCTGAGATCATTACCTGAGCTGAAGACAGAGGCCCAACCCACTGAGCCACCCAGGTGCCCCAGCCCAAATTCTCTTCTTAACTAGCAACTATACTAGTTTCCCACTACCAAACCTTTTACAAAATTGTTTAAATGTTTTTTAAAAGTGAGCGATGTAAGATTCTTCTCCTTTTTTTCTGACCATTCTCTCAAAGGGCTAAAGAGCAGTAAAGTTGCCTTAAGAAGGCAACAGGAAGAGAAGGAAAAGAAATAGATAATTCATAAGTTGGGTAAATAATCTATTAAGTAAGAGAAGGTTGACTGTATTTGGTTCAACATCTTTCCAGGGTTTCTTTGCCTGTGGAATGTTGTACAAGAAATTCTACCAAACAGACTTCTTGAAATGTTTAGACTCTCAAGATGTTTAAATATTTGTAGTGCTTACAAAGGCGCTTTTAGCAATCAGAGAGTTAACATTAAATGCTTACAATTATAAAAAAGCAAAACATCCAAAAGTTGAATTTCTAAGTTATAAGAAAAAATGAACTTAATACCCTTTAGTCTTGAGTTTTCTTCATAGAGATCATCATATAACATGTATTTTAATATAAAATTTGGTTATCTTAATTGATTCTGTCACTGCAAACACTTGAGTCCTTTTTGGTACATATCTCACATAAGCTTTTCTACTACTTTCAGATAAATGGACACATTGTATGTGTGACATGCTGAAGGTTTAGAAGGTTTGGAAGAGAGAACTAGGATAAGTGTCATCAATAGTTTTTGATGAGCTAACATACAAGCAATTTCCATTTTTGAAATATGCAATCTACTTGGCTTCAAGACCACAGAGCAGGAAAAAAGTTAAATGTGATTTCAATAAACAAAAAAGGCACTCTCTTCTGTTACCCTTAGCCCTGGAGTTTTTTTGTTTTTAAGTAAGCTCTACGCCCAGTGTGGGGCCTGAACTCATGACCCAGAGATCAAGACTTACTACCAAATGAGCCCGCCATGCACCCCATAACCCTGGAGTCTTAACCTGGGTTCAAAGGGTCTGTGAATATTTTAAAATTACATGTAAAATTTTGTGTATTTTTCTAAGGAGAGAGTCTATCAAATAGGAGTATGTAAAACAAAAAAACCCAAGAACCAGTGTTCTAGTGGTTTTTAAAGTCCCTAACAGCAGCCTATCTAAAAAATCCTAATTACTATGAATGTCGTTAATGTATCTGAAAATACAAGGCAAATCCCTGAACTTTAATATTTGTATTCCTAAGCAAGAAATGCCCCTCAAACACTTTGATGGATTGGATTATTAGGCTGAATCGACAGACCAGAAACTATTATTTAAGAAATATAGTATAAAAATATTTATTTTCTTTTAAGGAGACTTTTTTTAGGCTTAAGTACATTAAAATTTTTTTGATTTTTGGAAACCATAAACATACTTATTGCTCTAAATGTATGATGGTAAACCTAACCATCAAAATATTGTTTAAGTTTTAATTCTCATTATTTACACCACACCACACATATGTGTGGACACACACATCCGTTGAACAATATAAATTTAGTACTTGGGCTCTGTGACATTTTTAAAAACCAAACAGATTACACAACTTAGAAAAGCCATGGCTCTATAATTTCATTTTTTAATCAAAATACTTTAAAAATATCCTTCCTATACAGCCATCCCCATGTGTCAGCTTCCCTAATAGGTTTATGTTAACTGAATACAAAAGAAATGTGAAATAAATTTAACCAGGAGGGATGATCCAATCTAATTTTGATACATTAATGTCATATGCTGTACATGTTACAATAGCCGCCAGATCTAATACTAAGCTCCAGGCTATACTGAGATTTCCAAATGGCAGATTGTTCTAAGTGATATCAAGTATAATTGAAGTAATAAACGATAGTAAAAGCTGAGCACACTGTCAGGAAGAATTTAAGTATTTACTTTTTAAAATTAAATGAGTTAGGTTAGGAAAGACAAGACAACTGAAATAATGCAGGTCTCAATTTACAGAAAATTCCTTTTATTTATCTGCTACATTAACCCTTGAACTCTTGCCAAAGCTATCTATAATTTCTAGTGCCCACTTATCTAAAGAAATGGGAGAAAAGGGCTACTAAAGTTTTATCGTATAACCAAAGCTTGTCTTCAGATATCTACCACAGTCTTAAAAGTCTGTTATAGAAGTTTAATGGAAAAAAAACATTGTATTTTTTACTAAGACACTGTAATGAAGATATTTGTGGCAAAGAACCACACATATAACAATGTCATTCTAAACATGTTCAAGCATTCTGAGGGGGAAAGCTTGAAGAACATCCTTATCATTTTTTAAAGAGTAATTATGTTGTCATGATTAGGCATGTTTTTGTATCTTTAGGTCTTAAAACCTGCAACACAATAAATGAAAATTGAGAAATTGCTAATTGCTATATAGATCTCATACATTTTTGAAAGATTACTGAATGAATTTTGAGTATTAACAGTTAAGAGAAATTTCAGTACATTTGACATATTTAACACAAATACTTTATATAATATTTCATGTTTATTCCTTATCTCTTATGGACTTACAAGATTGTGTTCTGTGTATACTCTCCACGTTTTTCTATACTCTGAGAACTCTCAAGGAGTTCCTACCTACATGTTTCTGTACCCAGATACCAATCATTTCTTTTTTTCTTTTAAGATCTTATTTATTTATTTGACAGAGAGAGACACAGAGAGGGAACACAGGAGGGGGAGTGAGAGAGGGAGAAGGGGGCTTCCCGCTGAGCAGGGAGCCTGATGTGGGGCTTGATCCCAGGTCCTGGGATCATGACCTGAGCAGAAGGCAGATGCTAAACAACTGAGCCACCCAGGTATCCCACCAATCACTTCATAAACAGAGTACAAGACTTCTGTACATGGGATGAATCTGCTAAAATGACTGGCAACCAAATGATTCTTCCAAATTCACTTCAAATGCTGCTGAAATAATTTTATTCCGGGTATATAATATAATATAGACTGCAGATTATCATTATCAATTCATGAAGATGAAGTACTTAATGAAATTCAACATCTGTAAAAATGAAGTCCTCAATACATTATAGAGTATCAGCACTGGAAGAGACCCTAAAGCTCTGATTTCCCACCCAATACTCCCACTGCAATATCCCTGACAAGTTAATCCTGCCTCTGTCTGAATACTTCTAGGGTTGGGATCTTTACACCTTCATGAGTCAGGGCAATCATTTTTAAAGAGCTACAGTCAGAACATTCTTTATACTAAGCTAAAATTTGCTTCCTAAAGCTAGTTCTTCTAAAATGAGCCTTACCAAATAAATCCAGTTTATATTCTATATATTACCTTTTTCAGATATTTGAAGATTGGCCCAATATGTATCTCAACTTTTCTTTTCCATGTTAAATGTATCTTTGGAGTTCCTCCTCTTATAGCTTACAAATCTATTCCTTATCGTGGATTATTACCTCAGTTTACCAATGTTTCTATTAAATTATGGTGTCTGGAATTGAACACATTAATTAATATATGCTCTAATACAATCAGCTCATAGTGGGACCACTTCCTCTGTTAACTAAATTATTTCCTGCATTTTTTCAAAGTTGGCTCAAATGGAAGTAGTAGCCAATTCAAACCCTTAAGTCTTGTTCTTACAAAGTTCAAAGCAGGTAAAACTGACTGCTAGATCTAAAGGGAGAATTTCATATTTGTTTTTATTAAATGTTACCTTTCCAAGTTCAGATTATATTTAACTTATCAAAGTCTTTTTTTACAGCCGGATTCTGCTACTCAGTGCATTGGTTCTCTCTGACCCACATTTGGGTTATCCTTAAATTCAATGTCCTGTGTCTTCATTTAGGTTGTAGATAAAAATGTAAAGTGGGACAAGTCTGGGTAACAGCCTTATAGCAAGTCATTATAAATGTTCCTCCTGGTTCTAATAATATCCAACATTTATTAAATTCTTAACTATTCTAAGTGCTTTGGCATAACTTAGTTTTAACAACATGCTACAAAGTAAATATAATTGTTATTACCCCTATTTTTACAGATGAGGAATTGAAACTTAAAAAGATAAATTCATTTGCCTAATGTCACATGACTAGTGGCAGTCAGAACTGAAACCAAGGCAGTCTAATTCCAGAAACCATACTTTAACCACCTCCCTATATGCCTTTCATTAGTAATTAATTTATGTCTCCAGAAGTGTTATACAACCAGTTATGAACATACTTACTGAACTATTATTAAGACCACATTTCTTCGGCTTGTTCACAGCAAACAACTTAGCTAAATGCTTTATACTGTCAATGGCCTTCCCTGATCTGGTAATCCTATTAAAACAAATTCAGTTACTTTGATGTGATTTGTTTTGGTGAACTCATGGTGGCTCCTAGTGATCACTACTTCATTACCTAAGTGCTCACAAACCATCTGTTTAATAATCCTATTTTATCAGGCATTGACATGGAGCTCATGAATGCTAATTTTGGTAGTTAATGGACTACTTCATGTTCTTTTATGAAAATCAGATGTTTGACTATCTTAAGACAACAAAATGTTTTCATTTTCCATGATTATTTCAGAGATTACATTCAACTTTAGATTTCCTTAATGTCGTGAAATATCATTCATCTGGAAATGGAAACTAGATTTCATGCAAAGTAACTATATCATCTTTCACAAAATCAGCTTACCCTCTGACTTCCCTGCCTCTATTGAAAGTACCTAACAACTAATTATAATTACTCAGGGTCAAAATCTGGAAGTCTTCAATTTCTGTTTTCCTTACTGTATCAAGCTCTTCATTTTTTTTTTAAACATTAGATCCCTTTTTTGTACTTTTCTTCCTATTTCATATACTGTTGTCCTACATCATATGTTAGTCATCCTGCATACCTGAACAGTCCATGAGTTCTTAAAAAGCTTCTCCCCTACCATCTACTTTTCTTCATACATTAGCAAATACAGAGAGCTGACTAAATGCATTGTACTGCTCGCATAGATACAATGGTGGAAAAATAAAAAATTAATAATTGAATAATTACTGATATCAATAATCCTCTAATATACTTCTCTGAATGCAAATAATAAAGAAAACTGATCTATAACGGTACTTGAAGAACGCACAGAAGTTAATTAGGTTAGGCAGTTAGGGAGATAGAGGTATACACGCAGAAATTTAAACTGATTAATACTGCTACCACCCCTCATTTTTCCCCTGTTTTCCAGACACCCACACATAGCAAAATAGACACTATCAAATACTCCTCAAGCCTGTTAAAAAAGCATACTTTCATATATTTTAGGATCATACATATTTTCATATGTTTACTTGCTGTCTGGATCATTCATTTTTAGTAATTAAGAAAACCTTATTGAAACAATAAGCATGGTGTCTAGTATACAATTACCCTAGCAGAGTGGGCACTCAATACACATTGCTGACATTTCAAGACAGTCTTGAAAATGCTTTATTGAAATATGTGACTTCGGTGCAAAAGATGTGTTTGAAAAGACCACAGCTTGAAAACTGTTTTCTTCCCTTTATTTTTTTTTTTAAATTTTTATTTATTTGACAGACAGAGATCACAAGTAGGCAGAGAGGCAGGCAGAGAGAGAGCAGGAAGCAGACTCCCTGCTGAGCAGAGAGCTTGATGCGCTCCATCCCAGGACGCTGAGATCATGACCTGAGTTGAAGGCAGAGGCTTTAACCCACTGAGCCACCCAGGTGCCACGAAAACTGGTTTTTGAAATGTCTCAATAACCAACTGAAAAAAAGGCAAATCCTTATTGGACTTGACTTCTAATATAACCAGAAGCCTGGTGTATAATTTTCCTTTAAAGTATTTTCCATCACAGAAACTCAAGAAAACAAAGCTATTATATTTGGAAATGGTTGGAGTCTGAAGTTTCAGAGAGGGAGAAGCAACAGTTTTTAGACATGTGGGGTGACTACTTTTTTGTTTACATTTGGACAAACACAAACTTCAGAATTCTCAGAAGAACAGGGGAGGGTGTTCAAGTCTGTATGCTTGTTGTGTTGAAGAAATGGAGAAACAGAGATGAGAAAGAATGAGGATAATGGGAAAAAGAGGAGACTTGAGAAAGGCCTCAGAGAAAGAGAAACTGGAACAAGACAGGATCAGGTTAAATCTAGTTATTACTATAACTTATCTATAAACTATGGCACTTACTTGGGTAAATTTTTTTGTCATTACATAGTACACAGCATAAAAACAGAATTATCTGTAATTATGGCATTTATTTAAAGATCCCACTTTGATGGTGACAGGAGGCATAGTTCTATGAAGAGAATAAATTAGGGTAATGCGATAGCATTACTGAGTGAAGGGGACTTCTTTAGCTAGCATGGAAAGGTCTCTCTGAGAAACTGTCAAGTGAATCTGAGAATAGAGCAATGAGAATAAGAAAGCCTGGTGATGTGGAGAAAGAACATTTCAAATGAAAGAACAGTAAGTGCATACCCTCTGAGATGGGAATGAGTTTGACACGTACTACTAAATGAAAAGGAAAGTGACAGGAGATGTGATCAGAGAGGTAGGCAGGCAGGTGGCCAAATCACTGAAGGCCATAGTGAAGAATTAGAACTTTATTCTACATGCAATGAGGAGCCACTGCTATCGCATCCAAATTACACCATTTGCAGTAGTGAGATAAATTTACTCTGAACCATTTATATTTCCTCATTTCTCTATCCTCTATTCTTATCATAAAAAGTAGATTTACAGAAATTGGGGGTTAAGGGTAGAGTCTAGAATATTAAATAAAATTATTTTATGTAAGACTGTTATTTTGGGATTAAAACCATGAGTATATTTCTATACCACCTATACTAACTACACTTTAACTAAATAATGAAAATTTTATTATTTTTATTTTTATAAATTTTATTTTATTTTATTTTATTATTTCTTAAATTTGTCTTTGAATTCATTTTCCAGACTATATTTAGTATAAAAGTTCTTTGGAAAGAAAACTATATTTCAGTTTTATTTCTAGACAAAATATAGAAAAACAGATATAAAATGAGAATCAGACTAATCAGGTCTACGAAGCTGATTTATCTGGGAAACTATTGTGACCAAATTCCAAAACAGAAAAGGAAGTGCTGTCCATGACACTAACAATATTTCAGAGGAAACTGACTTAAGCCCCTCTTTCCCCTCTTTTGGGGGGTGCAGGAAATGACAGACTGTAATTCCAACTAAGTAAATTACAATGATCTCAACTTGATCTTCGTAAAACTTCTAACAGGGTGATTCAGCTACTTACAAAGATTACAAGTGGCCAGAATAAGGAGACCAAGGAAATGAGACAAGCTCCTGTGAACACTTTATACCAATGCTTACAGTACTTGTGATATTTAAGAGTAAACAGAATAAACTCAGTTAAGTGATTTTTTTTCCCCCATCAATCTTCCTCAGAGATAATTTATAGAACAGGTATCTTTGTCTAGGGTTATATGAGGATTTTTGATATGGCAGTGTATTTCTAAGAGAGTACTTTGTGCAACTGAATATTTGATTAATTTGTTCAAGAAGTATAGTCTATGTTGTAAAAATTCTACTGCTACTGTCTTGAGCCTTGAAAAAGCTTCTCTTCACAAGAAGTAAAACACTACACTTTAACAGGTTCAAGGATATTTACCTCTCATTCTGGGAAAATAAAATGTTTAAAAATAATTTACAAAATCACATGATATTTTAAATAAAAAATGAGAGCTAAAATTAGTTTCTATAAGATAGATATAAATTATTTTCTCCTTTCAAGTTTAAAACAAAGAACCAGAGTCATAAATAATTCTAGCTTGCCAGAGGCACAGCTATTTCTTTATACTGACTGTCGACTACCTAATTTAATTAGAGGTATTAAACTCCATGCTGAGGTCAACGAGCCTTACTTCCTCCAATATTACACTTCAACCAGTGCTCATTAATGTGTCTACTGAATGGATTAACACACCTAAAGATATATCTACAGAGGAAAGGGGGACAACCTAATGATATCCAATTGTTCATTTGTAATAGGACACATGTTCTAGGCCTCAACTTATTACCACTAATGTGGAATTTATTAAATTCAGGAGAAAAAATACCAATACAGAAAGTGATTTTTTATTAAGGAGAACTGGTGTTAAGACAACTGGTTACCATGATTAAGTTTAAATATTTAACCTTTTATTAAAAAGAAACTGATACTATAATAGAGCTAAAATATAAGCCTGTTAGAAAAATCTAACATACTAGGGCTCTGAAGAGCAGATTAAGAACAAGATTCATAGGGAATTGGGAAGAGGAAAACTCAGTATATAGAGAAAAATAAATGTTAAGGTTCCCCCCCCCCAATAGAAAGAAGGTTTAGAATAGTTATATTGAATTGTGAGATCAGGTATATTTTTCCTTTCTACTGAATTAAATGAAATGTTGTCTCAATTTAATCCCAACCTGATACAGATTTTATCTTTTTATTTTTTTATTGTTTAAAGACTTTATTTATTTATTTGACAGACAGATAGGGAGCACAGATAGGTAGAGGGGAGACAGAAGAAGAGGGAGAAGCAGGCTCTCTGCTGAGCACAGAGCCTGATGTGGGGCTCGATCCCAGGATCCTGGGATCATGACCTGAGCCGAAGGCAGCTGCTTAACCGACTGAGCCACCCAGGTGCCCCAACAGATTTTATTTAAACTGATTTAAATTACCTTAGAAGATAAGAGAACTAAACCCTTCCAAAATGATGTTGCTTTATTACCTATTGTTTGTAATTTTGATGGACTTCACTTTTATATGGTAGATGTTATACATGTGAAAGCAGTGACACTGTAACATTTTCTCACTAAAACAAACACTTTAAATTACTTTATGTATAAAAGCCTATCTAGCAACATGGGGGGTTTGAAAGGGTAGGAAAAGAATAAATGAAACAAGATGGGATTGGGAGGGAAACAAACATAAGAAACTCTTAATGTCACAAAACAAACTGAGGGTGGCCAGGGCCGGGGCGGGGGTGGGTGGTGGGGTGGGTAGGGAGAGGATGATGGGGTTATGGACATTGGGGAAGGGTATATGCTATGGTGAGTGCTGTGAAGTGTGTAAACCTGGCGATTCACAGACCTGTACCCCTGGGACTAATAATACATTATATGTTTATTTAAAAATTTAAAAAATTATATTTAAAAAAAGGCCTATCTAATTAGGGTAAGCATCTTCATTAAAGCAGGCATTAAAAGGAAAACCTAACAGATATAATTATTATAACAACTTAAATAATATACATGCTTGCATTATAAGATTATAAAAAATTACAAACATATGCTTACATTTTAAAAAGTCCCAATACTTCTGACATCTCTATATTTTTTAAAAATTAATTTGTTTTTGTTTTTTTAAAATATTTTTATTTTTATTTATTTGACAGACAGAGATCAGAAGTAGGCAGACAGGCAAAGAGAGGGGAGGGGGAGAAGCAGGCTCCCTGCTGAGCAGAGACACCCCGCCCCCCATGCGGGGCTCGATCCCAGGACCCTGGGATCATGACCTGAGCTGAAGGCAGAGGCTTTAACCCACTGAGCCACCCAGGTGGCCCTGACATCTCAATATTAAATAACTGGAATATTATGCCATGAAACTGTCTGTGTCCTTTCTTCTGAAAAGCAATGAGAAAAAAGACTGGGGGGAAAAAAAGAATATTCTAGAACTGTGGGACAAACACAAAAAAACTGTTACATGAAAGGAGAAGAAAGAAAGAAAGAGAAGCAGTATTTGAAGCAATACTGACTAGAATTGCCCCAATTAATGTCAGACACCAAACCACAGATCCAAGAAGCTTGGGAAGCACTACACTTAGGCAAATCATCAATCTTCATAAAATCACAGATAAAGAAAAAAATCTTAAAAGAAGCCAGAGCTAAAAATATATTTTATTTATAGGGAACCAAAGAAAAGAACAATATCTGACGTCTCCCCTGAAACCATGCAAGCAAGGAGAGAGTGGAATGAAATATTTAAAATGTTGGGAGAAAAAAAACTATTAACACTTAGAACTCTGTATTCTGTAAAATTATCCTTCAAAAGTAAAGGATAATAAAGACTTTCTCAAACAAAAATTGAGAGAATTAGTTGCCGGTAAACCTATCTTACAAGAAATTTAAAAGGAGTTCTTCAGAGAGAAAGAAAGTGATACAGGTTAGAAATTCAGATCCAGGGGTGCCTGGGTGGCTCAGTGGGTTAAGCCTCTGCCTTCGGCCCAGGTCATGATCTCAGGGTCCTGGGATCGAGCCCCACATCAGGCTCTTTGCTCAGCAGGGAGCCTGCTCCCCCCCCTTCACCTGCCTCTCTGCCTACTTATGTACTCTCTCTCTGTCAAATAAATAGATGAAATCTTAAAAAAAAAAAAAATTAAGATCTACATAAAGAAAAGAAAAGCACCAAATAATCAATAACTTAAGGAAAAAGAAAAGCTTTTATTTTTCTTATTCTTAACTGATCAAACAGATCAGAGTTTGTTCAGATAGCAATAATGCATGTGATTATGTATGCTTAGGTACATATGTGCTAATCTATAAGTAAAATGAATGAAAGCAATGATATAGGGATAGGATGGAAAGATTAAATATACTGTGTTATTTATAAGGTACTTGCAGTATCCATGAACCAGCATAATATTATTTGAAAGTGGACTTGGGATTAGCGCTAAATGTATAGTACAAACTCCAGGGCTATAACTAAAAAAAAATTAAGAAAGGAAAGTAGTATAAGTGATATGCTAAGAAGGGAGAGAAAATGGAATCTTATAAAATGCTCAGTTACCACAGAAGGCAGAAAAAGTGTGAAATACAGATATAGGAGCAAAGAACAGGGTAATAAATAGAAAACAGTAACAAATGTGGTAAATATTAATCCAATTATATCAATGATCACTTTAAATGTCAGTGGTCTAACTATACATTAAAATACAGAGATTGTCAGAGTGGATAAAAAAAAAATAAAAATAAGACCCATCTATTTGTTGCTACAAGAAACCTACTTAAAATATTAAGACATATATAGATTAAAAGTAAAGGGATGGAGAAAAATACCACGATAAACCAATAAAAAGAAAAGTGGGAGTACCTATATTAATTTCAGACAGAGCAGATTTCAAGGCAAGCAAAGTTAAAGAGAGGCATTACGGAATGATAAAGAGGTTGATACTCCAAGAAGACATAACCCATCCTTCATCTGTATGCACCTAACAGAGTGACAAAATATGTGAAGCTAAAACTGACAGAACTGCAACTAGAAGAATCTACTATTATAATAGGAAACTTTAATACTCCTCTATTAGAAATGGAGAAATCCAGCAGGCAGCAAACTGGTAAGGATATAGCTGAACTCAACAGCTCCATCAATCAACTGGATATAATTGACATTTATAGACTACTTCCTCCAACAATAGTAGTTACACATTCTTCCCAGAATCACATGGAACATTCACTAGATGGACTACATTTGGGTCATAAAACACATCTTACCAAATTTAAAAGACGAGAGATCACACAATGTCTGTTTTCAGACCAAAATGGAATTAAACTGGAAATCAACAACATAAAGATAGCTGGAAAACCCCAAAATATTTGGAGATTAAACAATATACTTCTAAATAACACATGATCAAAGAATTCTCTAGAGAAAATAAAAAATATTTTTAACGAAACGAAAATGTTCTGGAAATGGATACTTGTGATAGTTGTACATTATAAATGTTTATGCCAATGAACATTTAAAAATGGTTAAGATAGAGCTTCTGAAAAGATGGTGGAGTCATAATATCCTAAACTTACTTCATCCCACAGGTACCGACATAATAGCCACATCAGTGAAACTAACTCTTAAAATGACTCATGACTTGAAGACTGGCAGAATAGACTTTCCACAGTTAACAGGGCAGAAGAGACCATATCAAAAAGGGTAGAAGGAGCAAAAATATGGCTGGAAACTCCCCCTTTCAGCATTCTCCCCACTCTGCATGAGACTAATCATAAATGAGAGCGACACTATACAGACATGGAGAAGAACAAGAAGATAAGACATCCCTTAATGGCACAGGGAACAAACCCCTGCCCAGTGTGTTCACAATAGGCAAAATAGGTCACTGTAGTTGACTGGACTGAATACAAATGCAGCTCAGTCACAACTGCAGGGAACACACAGCCCACAGAAAGACACTGCTGAAATGTCTGGTTCTAGTTATGAGGGGACATTGTACTGCAGGGCACTACAGGACCTCTTCTTCATAAAGCCACAACTTTCAAGAGCAGGAAACACAGCTGACTCTCCTAATACACAAAAACAAACACAGAGAGTCAGACAAAATGAGAAGACAAAGGAATTAGGTCCCAAATCAAAGAACAGGACAAAACCACAGCGAAAGACCTATATTAAACAAAGATAAGCAATAGGCCTGATAAAGAATTCAAAGTAATGGTCATAAAGATACTCATTGAATTTGAGAAAAGAAGGGAGGATCTTAGTGAGACCTTCAAGAAGGAGAAAGGAAATATAAAAAAGAACCAGTCAGAGATGAAGAACTCAATAGCTGACATAAAAAAATACACTAGAGGGAATGAATAGTAGAGTAGAGGCAGAAGACTGGATCAGCAGTCTGGAAGGCAGAGTAATAAAAAGCAACCAAGCTGAATAGCGAAAATTAAAAAGAATAAGAAAAAATGAGACTAGGTGAAGGGAAGTCAGCGACCCCACCAACCACAGTAACGTTTGCATTACAGAGATCCCAGATGGAGGAGAGGGGGGAAGTGGATAGAAAATTTATGTGAAGAAACAAGAGATGAACACTTTCCTAATCTGGGGAAGGAAATAGAAATCCAGATCCAGGAAACACAGAGTCCCCCAACAAAATTAACCCAAAGAGTTTCACACCAAGACATAATCATCAAAATGGCAAAACATAGTGAGAAAGAGAGAATTTAAAAGTAGCAAGAGAAAATGGTTACATGTAAGGAAAACCCCATAAAGCTGTCAATTGATTTTTCAGCAGAAACTGCAGACCAGAAGGAAATGGAATGATATATTCAAAGTACTGAAAGAAAAAAATCTGTAACCAAGACTACTCTACCCAGCAAGATTATCATTCAGTATAGAAGGAGAGGTAAAGAGGTTCCCAAACAACATCATCACCCCGAAACCAATCTCAAAAGATATGTTAAAGGGACTTCTTAGTGGAAAGAAGAGGCCAAAATTTTGTTAAGAAAATTGTGAAAGGAAAAAATTTCACAGGTAAATGCAAACATATAATAAAAATAAACACTTATAAAACCAGTATAAAATTTAAACATGGGGCACCTGAGTGTGCCTCAGGTAATGATCCCAGTGTCCTGGAATCGAGTCCCACATCTGGCTCTCTGTTCAGCAGCAAGCCTGCTTCTTCCTCTCTCCCTGCCTCTCTGCCTACTTGTGATCTCTGTCTGTCAAATAAATAAATAAATAAAATCTTTTTTTTAAAAAAAGGTTAAATACAAAAGCAGTAAAATCAGTTGTATCTATAAAAATCAGTCAAGGGGGCGCCTGGGTGGCTCAGTGGGTTAAAGCCTCTGCCTTTGGCCCAGGTAATGATCCCGGGGTCCTGGGATTGAGCCCTGAATTGGGCTCTCTGCTCAGTGGGAGCCTGCTTCCTCCTCTCTGCCTGCCTCTCTGACTACTTGTGATCTCTGTCTGTCAAATAAATAAATAAAATCTTTTAAAAATAAATAAATAAATAAATCTTTTAAAAAATAAAAAAAAAATCAGTCAAGGGATTCTCAAAATAAAAGGGTATACAGTATGACATCATATAACGTGGGGGTGAGGAGTGATTCAAATTTAAATGAACATCAACCTCATATAGACTGCTTTACACATAAAATGTTATATATGAACCTAATGAAAACCACAAATCGAAAACCTGTAAGAGTTACACAAAAGATAAAGAGAAAAAAATCCAAGCATACAAGTAAAGACATCAACAAACCATGATCAAAGACAGCAAGAGAATAAATAGGGAAGAGCTACAAAAAGAACTGCAAAACCAGTAATAAAAATGGCAATAAGTACATATCTATCAATGATGGGAATTTAGATGTAAATGGACTAAGTGCTCCAATCAAAAGACATAGGATGACTGAATGGATTAAAAAAGCAACATTTATAATTTGCCTATAAGGCAAATTCACTTCAGAGGCGCCTGGGTGGCTCAGTGGGTTAGAGCCTCTGCCTTTGGCCCAGGTCATGATCCCAAAATCCTGGATCAAGCCTCAGCCCCACATCGGCCTCCCCTCAGCGGGGAGCCTGCTTCCCCCTCTCTCTCTGCCTGCTCTCTGCCTGCTTGTGATCCCTGTCTGTCAAATAAATAAATAAAATCTTT
The DNA here is from genome assembly GCF_022355385.1 of Mustela nigripes. Taxonomy (NCBI): domain Eukaryota; kingdom Metazoa; phylum Chordata; class Mammalia; order Carnivora; family Mustelidae; genus Mustela; species Mustela nigripes. The sequence continues at coordinate 83,951,083 of NC_081569.1, forward strand.
AAAAAAAAAAAAAAAGAGAGACTCACTTCAGACCAAAGGACACATACAGATCCAAAGTGAAGGGATGGAAAAAGGTTTACCATGCAAATGGAAGCAAAAAGAAAGCAGTGGTTGTAATACCTATAACACAAAATAGACTTTAAAACAAAGACTATACCAAGAGAAAAAGAAGGACAATAAATAATCATAAAGAGAACAATTCAACAGGAAGTTATAACAATTATAAATATCTATGTGCTCAAAATAGGAGCCTCCCAATACATAAAGCAGCTATTAACAGATAAAAAGGAAGAAACAGACAGTAATACAATAGTAGGGGACATTAACACCCCACATACATCAATGGATAGAGCATAAAGAAAATCAATAAGGAAACAGTGGTCTTGAATGACACATTAGACCAGATGGACCTAAGAGATATATTCAGACATTCCATCCAAACACAGTGGAATATAGGGATGCCTGGGTGGCTCAGTCTTTTGAATGTCTTACTCTTGATTTTACCTTGGGCCATTATTGTGGGATGGTGGGGTCAAGGCCTGTGTCAGGTTTTGCATTGAACATGGAACCTGCTTGAGACTCCCTCTCTCCCTCTCCCCCTCCTTTCTCCCTGTTGCATGTGTGCATGTGAATGTTCTTTCTTCCTCTCTCTCAAAACGAAACAAAAAACCAGAAACAAACCCCATACAGTAGAATATGTATTCTTTTCAAGTACACATGGAATATTCGCCAGAACAAATCACATTAGGCCAAAAACCACAGACTAAAATACATACTACTAAACAATAAATGCGTCAACCAAGAAACCAAAGAGGAAATAAAAATTACATGGTAACAAATGAAAATAAAAACACAAGGGCCCACAATCTTTGGGAGGCTATAAAAACTTTTTTTTTTAATTGTTTTTTAAGGTTTTTATTTATTTATTTGAGAGAGAGTGAGATCTCGAATAAATAAATAAAACAAAGAATAAATAAATAACAGAGGGAGAATGAGGAGGAGAAGCAGACTCCTCACTGAACAGAGAGCCTGATGAGGGGTTCAAAACCAGGATCCTGAGATCATGACCTGGGCTGAAGGCAGATGCTTAACTGACAGAGCCACCCAAGCGCCCCTGTAAAAGCTGTTCTGAGAAGGAAATTTATAGCAACACAGACCTACCTCAAAAAAAACAAGAAAAATCTCAAATAAGCAACCTAACCTTACACCTAAAGGAGCCAGAAAGACAAGAACCAACAAACCCAAAGCTGGCAGAAGAAATAAAAAAGATTAGAGTGGGGGCACCTGGGTGGCTCAGTGGGTTAAAGCCTCTGCCTTCGGCTCAGGTCATGATCCCAGGATCCTGGGATCGGGCCCCACGTCGAGCTCTCTGCTCAGCAGGGAGCCTGCTTCCTCCTTTCTCTTTGCCTGCCTCTCTGCCTACTTGTGATCTCTGCCTGTCAAATAAATAAATAAAATCTTTAAAAAAAAAAAAAGATTAGGGTGAAATAAATGAAATAGAAACTAAAAAGCAATAGAAGAGATGAGTAAGACCAAAGCTGGTTGTTTGAAAAGATCAACAAAATTGATAAATCTTTAGCCAGAATCTTCAAAAAAAAAAAAAAAAAAAAAAAAAAAAAAAGAGTGAACACAAATAAATGCCATCAGAAGTGAGAGAGGAAAAAGGAAAAATAACCAACACTACAGATATATAAAGGATTATAAGAGAATATTGTGAAAAATTATATGCCCACAAATAGGACAACCTAGAAGAAATGAATAAATTTGCAGAAACATATAACCTTCCAAAAATGGAATCAGGAAAAAACAGAAAATTTAACAGACCAAGTACTAGCAATAAAACTGAACCAGTAATCAAAAAACTCCCAACAAACAAAAGTCCAGAGGTGGCTCAGTCGGTTAAGCATCTGCCTTCAGCTCAGGTCATGATCCCAGCTTGGGGTCTGCTTCTCTTTCTCCCTCTGCCCTTCCCCTGCTCTTGTGCTCTCTAATAAATAAAGAAGATTGTAAATGATAATAACAATAACAAGAAAGTCCAGAAAAAGATGGCTTCACAGGTGAATTCTACCAAATATACAAAGAAGAGTTATGACTCATTTTTCTCAAACTACTCCAAAAAATAGAAGAGGAAGGAAAGATTCCAAATTTATTCACAAGGCTAGGATTACCCTGATGCTAAAACCAGAGTAATAAACAAAAGAGAAAGAGAGAAAGAAAGAGAGAGAGAGAGAAAGAGAGAGAGAGAGGGAGGGAAAGGGAAGGGAAGGGAAGGAATGGAAAAACTATGGGACAATCTGACGAAAATAGATGTGAAAATCCACAAAACAATATTAGCAAACCGAATCCAACAATATATTAAAAAAATCATTCAGCACAATCAAGTAGGATTTATCCTTGGGATGCAAGAGTGGTTCAATATCCACAAATCAATCAACACACTGCGCATTAACAAGAAAAAGAGTAAAAACCATATGATCATCTCAAGAGATGAAAAAGCATTTGACAAAATACAACATCCATTCACAATAAAATCTCTCAAAAAAGTAGGGTTAGAGGGAACACACCTCAACATAATAAAGGCTATATATGAAAAAAACCCACAGCTAACAAGACATGCAATGGTGAAATATGAGAGCTTTCCCTCTAAGATCAGAAACATGACAAAGGTGTCCACTCTCATCACTTTTATTCAGCATAGTATTAGTCACAGGAATGAGACAAAACAGACAATACAAAGCATCCAAATTCATAAGGAAGAAGTGAAGCTGTCACTATCTGCAGATGACATTCCACTGTACATAGAAAACCCTAAAGTATCCACAAAAAAACTACTAGCACTGATAAATGAATTCAGTAAAGTTGCAAAATACAAAGTCAATAATACGGCTGAAATTTCTTTATACTGATAATAAAGGAGAAATTAACAAAACAATCCCATTTTTAACTGCACCAAAAAGAATAAAATGTCTAAGAATAAACTGCACTCTGAAAACTATAAAACACTGATGAAAGAAGCTGAAGATGACACAAACAAATGGAAAGATATTCCAGGCTCATGGACTGGGAAAACCAACACTGTTAAGATGTCCATATTGCCCAACGCAATCTATGAATTCAGTGCAATCCCTATCAAAATACCAACAGTAATTTTTACAAAACTAGAATAAATAATCTTAAAATCTGTTTGGAACCATGAAAGACCCTGAACAGCCAAAGCAATCTTGAGAAAGAACAAAGCTTGGAAGTATCATAATCCCAGATTTCAAGATACACTATAAAGCTGTAGTAATCCAAACAGTATGGTACTGGCATAAAAACTGACATATAGGTTAATGGAACAGTCCAAAGAACCTAGAAGTAAACCTATGTTTATATGGTCAATTAATCTACAACAAAGGAGGGGAAAAATATACACTGGGGAAAAGACAGTCTCTTCAACAAATAGTTCTGGGAAAGCTGGACAGCTACATGCAAAAAATAAAACTGGACCACTTTCCTACACCATACACAAAAATAAAATCAAAATGGTTTAAAGATCTAAATGTAAGACCTGAAACCATAAATTAGAAGAAAACATAGGTAAGTAATTTTTTGGACACCAGCCATAGAAACATTTTTGTAGCTATGTCTCCTTAGGCAAGAGAAACAAAACCAAAATTAAACTATTGGGACTACAGCAAAATAAAAAGTTTTTATACGGCAAAGAAAGTCACCAACAAAAGGACAAGGCAACCTCTTAAATTAGAGAAGACAACTGCAAATGATATATCTGATAAAGAGTTAATATCCAAAATACAAAAAGAATTTCTACAACTAACACCAAAATAATAATCTAAAAATGGCCAGAGGACCTGAATAGACATTTTTCCAAAGAAGACATACAGGTGACCAATAGACACATGAAAAGATGTTCAACATCACTAATCATCAGGGAAAGACAAATCAAAACCACAATGAGATATCACCTTATACCAGTGAGAATGGCTAGAATGAAAAACAAAAACAAAACCAAAAACAAACTACCAAGAAATAAGTATTGGCGAGGATGCGGAGAAACAGGAACCCTGTGCACTACTGCTGGAAATGCAAATTGGTGCAGTCACTGTGCAAAACAGTGTGGAAAACAGAATTACCATATGATCCAATAATTCCATTACTGCATATTTATCCAACGAAAACAAAATACTAATGAAATGACATAGGCACCTCTATGTTTACTGCAGCATTATTTACAATAGCCAAGATATAGAAGCAACCCAAGTGTCCGTCCATAGATGAATGGATAAAGATGTGATATATATATATATAAATATGTATAATAGAATATTACTCAGCCATTAAAAAAAAATGAGATCTTGCCATCTGTGACATCATGGATGGACCTAGAGGGTATAATGCTAAGTGAAATGTCAGTCCAACAAAGACAAATTCTGTATTATTTCACTCATGTGTAGAATGTAAGAAACAGAACAAATGACCCAAGAAAAAAAATGGACAAAGAGAACTAGACTCTTAAATACAGAGGGAACACTGGAGGTTGCCAGAGGGGAAAAGGGTTGGGGGAATGGGTGAAATAGAGAACTGTTATTACAATGCACAAATCCAAAACTAATATGACACTATATATTAATTATGCATCAATGAAAAATTTCCAAACCCTATAAAAAATTAAATAAAATTTTTTAAAAAGCGAAAATAGTAAATTATATCTGTAATTTTTACCACAGTAAAAAACTTTCTATATATAGAGATGAAATAAACTATTAATGCTCAATACTTATTTCCTCAAAACTCTGTAATACATCCAACACTTAAAAATGTTACCACTTAACAATATAATTTTAATTAGAACTCAACCATTTAACAATTCTTAAATGGTGTTATCTTCTCCAAAATTAATTTTCTTATGATAACAACTTGTTAAACATTCATTTCAGAAACTTCTTAAGTAATTAAGAACACACCCTCATGACTGCTTTGAAAATAGTAAGAAATCCTACTTATTTGACATTTTTACAAAGGTCATAGGAATAAAATTTCAAGTACGATATAATTATCATTTTTAATATAGTGAAGTAAAAAAATACCCTGGCATAGTTTTCCTTAAAAAAAAAAAAAAAAAAAAAAGAAAGAACAAAACTGTTTTTTTTTTAAACAAAAAGCAATGTACTTTATTGTTCTTTTATGTTTATAATCCAAAATACTATCAATTTTTGACTCTGCTCTGGAGTTTAAAAGTTATATCCATGGAGCCATGGATTATCATGAAAATGATAATGATAAATGTGAGTCATGGCCAAGTTCTTAATGATTAAAATTATCCTTTAAAACAAGTTTTAATATTTTATTTATTTTTTAAATTTTATTTTATTTTTTTTTTTTTGCAAGGGAAAGAGAGTGTGTGTGCAAGTATGAGAATAAGAGCAGGGGAGGGGCAGAGAGAATCCCAAGCAGGCTCCACCCCTAGCACAGAGTGCCACACAAGGCTCAACCCTCATGACGTTGAGACTGATTTTGGCTTGAGCCAAAATCAAGCATTGGACACTTAACAGACTGAGACACCAGGTGGCCTTAAAATTATCTTTTTGCACTATACTTATAATTATCTCTAATTCAGGAATGGCTTATTTTCATAGAGATTTATAATGAGTTGATGGAAGAAAGTGCTTAATTGACATTTTAATGAAGTTTTCACTCCAATCCACCTCTTCACCATCTTATCAGTATTCATGGATCATTTTCTACTTCTAAAAACTGCAACAATGGGCGCCTGGGTGGCTCAGTGGGTTAAGCCGCTGCCTTCGGCTCAGGTCATGATCTCAGGGTCCTGGGATCAAGGCCTGCATCGGGCTCTCTGCTCGGCAGGGAGCCTGCTTCCCTCTCTCTCTCTGCCTGCATCTCTGTCTACTTGTGATCTCTCTCTGTCAAATAAATAAATAAAATCTTAAAAAAAATAAAAAAATAAAAACTATGCAACAAGAAATTCTATAGCAAACCAGTTACTGAATATACTTTCTTACATTTATCAATTATCTCCACCTTTACTTCTCATTCCAATCTAATTAGCATCCATACATTAGTTTTATCAACCATTACTCATTTAGTAGGCAAGTTCCAACAGTACTTTAAATTGTAAACAAAAGGCTTCAAGGATACTGAATCAGTCTTATCAAATATGTGAGAGGAGTTCTGAAATTCCTTTACAAAAGAGTGTGAGAATATGCTGTTTTTGTAGTTTATTAATATGGTATAAAGAGTCTGGTATCAGGCAAAAGAATATTAAATAAAATGACCAATGATATTAAGTTGGTTACATTTAGCAGTTTTGAATAAATTGAAGGAGGAGGAGAAAGAGAAGGTGAAGAAATACTGGACAAGGTTTTATTCTTAAAAATATTTCTCCCTAAGAAAACCAAACATGATTGAATACATATAACTGTACTCTGAGGTACCCCTACAATCACTAGAACGACTCTTAAATGCCAGTGCCACCTACAGAAAAATGATGGTGTAGGTTTAAAGCACAAGGGCCATCAAAACCATTCCACCACATCTCTTGTAAATTCTAGGGTAGTAAAATTCTTTTTTATTATTATGGTTTATCTTATCTGCTCTTAGTTTTAGTTAAAATTTATGATAAAGAATGTTATATTTTAAGTGCTTTATAATAATATAAACTTTTGCTCTCCCTCAATCAATATAACCATTATATCTATTTGTGTATGAAGAGACTTGAAATATAATTTCACCCATTTGAACATATGTAGAAGTTTTTCAGTTTGTCATATCCCCATTTTTTTAAAGGCAAATCCTTTAAGATAATAACTTTCAATATTATCATTAATGAAAACAGCATTAGCTCTACAACAATCTTGTTTCTGAAGATAGTATTAAATGAAGAGTGGAATACTCAGAAATAGTGCTTGATCAACTACTTACTATTTTATGTATTTATCTTCTTAATTGCAAGGATTTTAACTCAACATTTTTTCCTCAGCACTTACTTTTTTGGTCAAGGAGTCATCATTATCAGAAGGCATTCTTGTTGATACATGAAATATTACTTCTACTGTAGAGGTAGCAAAATATGGTGTGGTCAATCCAGTGCTTTTGTTTTTTTGTAGTCCTCCCATGAAACCACAATGGTTTGTAAGATTGACCTGGGAGCAATGACACATAATATTAATCAACTAAACAAAACACAAAAACTTACTACTGAAATAGACTCAAATTTCTCAATTTGCAAAAACGTGGAGACGAAAGTCTTTGGCATGTTATCAACCAATACTTGATCCAGAATTACTACTTGGAGATGTTCTGTTTACACTGGTACTTTGTAAGTATTTGTGGATCCATAATTAATAGGAGTTAATTAGGAAAGAAATCAACTGCTGTAGAGTATGCATCTTTTGTTAGGCTACTAGGTATTAATGCTAAATCATAAAGGCTATGGGAGGACCCCAAAGCCAGAGTAAAAAAATCAAGTGGCAAAAAACAAGACTGGAAATGATCTGGGGAAAAGTTAAAACAGTAATGTCACTTTGATAAGATGATTAATTAGATGTGTTATATTTATTCATCGAAACTGGCTTCTTAATTTTTAGTACCTATCAAACAGCTCAAAACAAAAATACAAATATGTAGAACTTAACTGCACTTCTAATGCATTAAAAAACTACAAATTAATCTTTGCAAAGATTTTTACACATTTTTTTCCCGATTATAAATAAAATACACACTAATATCAGGGTCAATACATCGGGTAATATTTCCTGACTTGTGCAATACCCAGAGCAACTTGTTTTCACTGTTGAAAATTAAAGAAAACATTAGAAAGCAAAAAGAAGCACAAAAGAAAAAAGAAACTTAAACATCACTTTATAACTCTCCACTCAGGAAATCACTTTATACATGTTTTTAAAAAATGAAGTCTGAAATACGGATGGACCTAAAGGGTACAATTAATGCAAGTACAATAAGTCAGTCAGAAAAAGACCAAAACCATTTGATTTCACTTACATGTGGAATTTAAAAAATAGAACAAATGAATGAAGAAGGAAAGAAACAAACAAAAAAGTATACTCTTAAACACAGGAAACTGGGGATTGGCAGAGGGAAGGAAGGTGGGGCTGTGGGTGAAATAAAGGGGATTGAGTACACTTATGATCAGCACTGAGTAATGTGTAGAACTGCTGAATCATTATAGTGTACACCTAAAAGTAATATAATACTGTATGTTAATTATACTCCAATTAAAAATTTAAAAATCTGAATAACCGATACAGTGAGAATTATAAAAACCAATTTTTGCACCATGTGAACTGAACATGTCTCAACTATCAATATCATCACAATGACTGAACATCTGAATAAGAAATTAGTTTTTATGTCATTACTATAAGATTGCCTCAACACTTATATTTTAAAATTTGACTCAGTGATATTCATATAATTAAAATTTCAAAAGTATACCAAAATTCTTCCTTCTATTTCTCTCATCTTTGGTGCTCAGTTCCCCTCCCAGAAAGCAATTTATCTCTCTTTTTAAAAAAGATTTTATGTATATATTAGAGAGAGAACACAAGTACGGGGAACAGAGGAAGAAGGAGAAGCAGACTCCCCAGTGAGCAGGGAGCCCGACGAGGGGCTCGATTTCAGGGTCCTGAGATCATGACCTGAGCCAAAGGCAGACACTTAACCGACTGAGCCACCCAATGCCCCTCTTTTCCTTTTTAAAGATTTATTTAAATTTTTTTTAAAAAATATTTATTTGTCAGAGAGAGAGAGAGTGAGCAAGCACAAGTAGGAGGAGCAGCAGGCAAAGGGAAAAGAACTGCTCCCCACTGAGCAAAGAGTCTGAATTGATCCCAGAACCCTGCGATCATGACGTGAGTAAAAGACAGACACTCAACTGAATGAAACCCTCAGGCATTCCAAGATTTATTTATTTTGGAGATAAAGAGAGAGAATGCACAAGTGGGAAGAGGGAAAATGGGAGAGGGAGAGAAAGAATCCTTAAGTAGACCCCACTTGAGGACCCCCCACTGAATGTAGGGCCCAATGTGGAGCTCAGTCCCAGGGCTCTGAGATCATGACCTGAGCTAAAATCAAGACCAGCTGCTTAACTGAGCCACCCAGGTGCCTCCAGAAAGCAATTTCTTAAATATCCTTTCAAAAATGTTCTCTGTATATATAATTAAATTCCTACATGTATGTGTATACACACAGAGCAACACATACAGTGTTTCCCACCATCCTTTTTTGCATTTAAAATACCTTGAAGAGTATTCATTAGTATGAAAAGAGCTTCCTTATTCTGTTTTCATTGCTTCACAGAAGTTCATTTTCTTGATGTACAATAATTAACTAGTTCCCTACTTAAAGGGTATTTAGGTTGCTTGCAATCTTTTGTTAATATGTCAATGATGAAGTGAATAACACAGAATACATGTCATGTTGCATTTGTGAAAGTAGATCTACAGGATAGTTAAAAATGGAACTATAAGTCAATGGGCATGTAAACTTCTAATTTTAAAACTCACTAAAATGTCTATAGATGGCATCAACAGCGTATAAGAAAACTTGTTCCCCTCATGGCCTCACAAATATATTATCAAACTTTATGATCTTTTCAAATATGATAGGTGAAAAATAGTATCAAAGGGCAAACCTTTTGCTTTCTTTTAGAGAAAAGGTTATTTTCAGATCAGTTCTCTGATCATGTAATGGAGAAAAGGTCTCATTCTAGAGTTCCTTTGCTCCAAACGTTTATACAGTACTCAATAATCTCCATTTTTTAAATTCCATTTTTTAACTGGAGATAACTGTAGGTTAATAAGAAGTTTTTAAAAATAATAAAAAGGCAGTCCTATGTACTCTATAACCAGATTACCCCAAATGCAAAACTATATTAAAACCAGGATACTGGATGGGGTTCAGTGGGTTGGGTGTCCAAGTCTTGATATCAGCTCAGGTCATGATCTCATGGTCATGAGACTGAGTCTCAGCATGAAGCGTGCTTGAGATTCTCTCCCTCTTCCTCTGTCTCCCTGCCCCCTGCTTATACTCTCTCTCTCAAAAGCAGGAAACAAAACAAAAACACCACAGGATACCGGCATTAACATGACTGAGAAACAGAACATTTCAACGGCCATAAGGATCCCCCATGTTACCCTGTTACATGAGCCACACCCACTTCCCTCTTATACTACCTCCTCAAACCCTGACAATGAGTAATCTGTTTTTTACTACTAAATGGGTCATTTCAAGAATGTTGTATAAATAGACCTGATCTGTGACCCAGTAGGTGATCTATTCTAGAGAATGTTCCACATGCACCAGAGGCGAGTGTGTATTCTGTTGCTTTAGGATGGAATGTTCCAAATATACATGTGAAGTCCACTTGGTCCAGTCTGTCATTCAAAGCCCTTATTTCCTTGTGGATCTTCTGCTTAGCCAGTCTTTCCATTGCAGTGAGGGGGTAAAGTCCCCTATTATTGCATTACTGTTGATGTGTTTCATTGATTTTATTAATTGGCTTATATATTTTACTGCTCCCATGCATAAATATTTACAATTGTTAGATCTTCTTGCATAGATTCTAACTTATGACATAGTGTCCTTCCTCAACTCTTTATTACAGTCTTTGGTTTAAAATCTAATTTGTCTGATATAAGGATTGCTACCCCAGCTTTCTTTTGATATCCCCTGGCATGATAAATGGTTTCCTACCCTACCCTCTCACTTCAACTCTGGAGGTGTATTTGGGTCTAAAATGAGTCTCTTGCAGACAGAAAATCCATGGGTCTTGCTTTTTTATTCAATCTGATACCCTGTGTTTTTTGACTGGAGCAGTTAGCCCATTTACATTCAGAGTAACTATTGAAAGATAAGAATTTAGTAACATTGTATTACCTGCAGAGTAACTGTTAATATTGTTTCTGTTCCTTTCAGGACTATGATACTTTGGGGCTCTCTCTTTGCTTTGAGGATCCCTTTTAAAATTTCTTGCAGGGCTGGTTTGGTGATCACAAATTTTCTTTAAGTTTCTGCTGTCGTGGAAGCTTTTTATCACTATTATTTCGAAATACATCCTAGCTGAATATAAGTATTCTTGGTTGCATATTCTTCTCATTCAGCACCCTGAATATATTATGCCAGTTCTTTCTGGCCTGCCAGGTCTCTGTAGATAGGTTTGCTGCCATTCTAAAGTTTCTATCCTTGTAGGTTACAGACCTCTTGTTCTGAGCTGCATTCAGGATTTTCTCTTTGTCTCTGAGATTTGCAAGTTTCACTATTACATGTCAGGGCGTTGACCTGTTTTTACTGATTTCTGAGAGGAATCCTCTGTGCCTCCTAGACTTGAATGCCCATTTCCTTTCCCAGAACAGGTAAGTTCTCTGCTATAATTTGCTCCAATATACCTTCTGCCCCCATCTCTCCAAATTATTCTAATATTATTCTGCTTTATAGTATCACTTATCTCTCTAATTCTCCCTTTGTGATCCAAGAGTTATCTTTTTTCAGCTTCTTTATTCTCCATCATTTTGTCTTGTATATCACTAATTCTCTCTTTTGCCTCCTTTATCCTAGTAGTTAGAGCTTCCATTTTTTATTGCATCTCATTAATAGCCTTTTTTATTTCAACTTGGTTTTTAGTTTTTTTACTTCTCTAGAAAGGGATTCTCTGCTGTCATCTATGCTTCTTTCGAACCCAGCTAGTATCTTTATAATCATTATTCTGAACTCAAATTCCAACATCTTACTTATGTTCATACTGATTAGGTTCCTGGCAGTCAGTACTGCCTCTTGTTCTCTTCTCTGAGGTGAGTTTTTCCATTTTGTCATTCTTACAAAAAGTGGTCACTTTTCTATTCATAGAACTACAGCTATTTTTTTTTCTCCTTAGATCTCTGGCTGAGTTCACAGGTGTTTAGAATCATTTGAAAGCTAGCTAGCTGAATTCTTGGGACCAGATGAAATTCAGATCTCCTATTCCACCACCATTTTGGATCAATCCTCCTCTTAACCAGTATCAAAAGACTCGGATCATTCCCTACATATTTTCAGACCACACTAAAGAATGAATGGTTCACCCAGGAAATTAAAGAAGAATTTTAAAAATTCACAAAAACTAATGAAAATGAGAAGACAACTCTTCAAAATCTTTGGGATGTAGCAAAGGTGGCCTTAAGAGGGAAGTATATAGCAATACAAACCTTTCTCAGGAAATAAAAAAGTTCTCAAATATACAACCTAAACTTATACCTAAAGGGGCTAGAGAAAGAACAGCAAATAAAGCCTAAACCCAAAAGAATAGAACAGATCAATGAAACTAGGAGCTGGTTCTGTGAAAAAATTAGTAAGATTGATAATCCCCTGGCCAGACTTATCAAAAAGAAAAGAGAGGGGCTCCTGGGTGGCTCAGTGGGTTAAGCCACTGCCTTCAGCTCAGGTCATGATCTCAGGGTCCTGGGATCGAGTCCCACATCGGGCTCTCTGCTTGGCAGGGAGCCTGCTTCCCTCTCTCTCTCTCTGCCTACTTGTGATCTCTGTCTGTCAAATAAATAAATGGATAAAATCTTAAAAAAAAAAAAAAGAAAAGAAAAGAGAAAGGATCCAGATAAATAAAATCATGAATGAAAGAGGAGCTATCACAACTAACACCAAAGAAATACAAACAATTATAAGAACATACTATGGGCAATATATGACAACAAATTAGGCAATCTGGATGAAATGCATTCTTAGAGATATATAAACTACCAAAACTGAAACAGAAAGAAACAGAAAACCTGAAGAGACACATAACCAGCAAGGAAATTGAAGCAATAATTAAAAATCTCCAAACAAACAAGAGCCCAGGGCCAGATGGCTTCCCAGGGGAATTCTACCAAACATTTGAAGAAGAATTAATACCTAGTCTTTTGAAGCTTTTTAAAAAAATAGAAATGGAATAAAAACTTCCAAACTCTTTCTATGAAACCAGCAGTACCTCAATCCCAAAACCAGACAGAGACCCCACCAAAAAGAATTACAGACCAATATCTCTGATGAACAAAGACGAAAAAATTCTCACCAAGATACTAGCCAATAAGGTCCAATAGTACATTAAGAGGATTATACATCATGATCAAGTGGGATTTATTCTTGGGCTGCAAATGTGGTTCAACACCTGCAAATCAATGTGATATACCACATAAATGAAAGAAAGAACAAGAACCATAGGATCATCTCAATAGATGCAGAAAAAGCATTTGACAAAGTACAGCATCCTTTCTTGACTAAAACTCTTCACAGTGTAGAGGCAGAGGGAACATACCTGAATATCATAAAAGCCATATATGAAAAGCCCTTACTAAGTATCATTTCAATGGGGAAAAACTCATAGATTTTCCCCTAAGGTCAGGAACACGGCAGGTATGTCCACATCACCACTGCTGTACGTAGTACTAGAAGTCCTAGCCTCAGCAATCAGATAACAAAAAGAAATAAAAGGCATCTGAATTGGCAAAGAAGAAGTTAAACTCTCACTCTTTCCAGAACACATAATATTCTATGTGGAAAACCCAAAAGACTCCACCCCAAATTGCCAGAACTCATACAGGAATTCAGCAAAGTGGCAGATAAAATCAATGCACAGAAATCAATTGCACTCTTATATACTAACAAAGATCCCATTTACAATTGTACCTAAGGAGTTGAACCCATTTACAACTGCACCTAAGGAGTTGATCCCATTTACAATTGCACCCAAAACTATAAGATACCTAGGAATAAACCTAACCAAAGATGTAAAGGATGTGTACTCAGAAAACTATAGAACATTCATGAAAGAAGTTGAGGAAGACATAAAAACAAGGAAAAACGTTCCATGTTCATGGACTGGAAGGACAAATATTGCTAAAATGTCTATGCCACCTAGAACAATCTATACATTCAATGCAATTCCTATCAAAATACCATCATCTTTTTTTCACAGAGCTAGAACAAATAATCCTAAAATTTATATAGAACCAGAAAAGACCCCAAATAGCCAAAGGAATGTTGAAAAAGAAACCAAAGCTGATGGCATCACAATTCTGGACTTCAAGCTCTATTACAAAGCTGTAATCATCAAGACAATATGGTAGTGGCACAAAAACAGACACATAGATCAATGGAACACAACAGAGAACCCCAAAATGGACCCTCAACAATATGGCCAACTAATCTTCAACAAAGCAGGAAGGAATATCCAATGGAAAAAAGACAGTGTCCTCGACAAATGGTGTAAGGAAAACTGGACACCCACATGCAGGAGGATGAAACTGGACCATTTCCTTAAACACAAAAAATATACTCAAAATGGATAAAAGACCTAAATGTGAGACAGGAATCCATCAAAATCCTAGAAGAGAACACAGGCAGCAACTTGACCTGGCCACAGCAACTTCTTATTATACATGTCTCCAAAGGCAAGGACAATAAAGGTAAATCTAACTACTGGAACTTCTTCAAGATAAAAAGCTTTTGCACACCAAAGCAAACAGTTGACAAAACCAAAAGACAACCAACAGAATCGGAGAATATATTTGCAAATGACGTATCAGATAATGGGTTAGTATCCGAAGTCTAGAGAGAACTTATCAAACTCAACACCCAAAGAACTAATACTCCAATCAAGAAATGGGCAGAAGACATGAACTTCTTCTTCATGTCTTCTTCATGTCAGTGAAGACATGAACAGACATTTCTCCAAAGACATACAAATGGCTAAGAGACACATGAAAAAATGCTCAACATCACTCTGCATCAGGGAAATACTAATCAAAACCACAATGAGATACCACCTCACACCAGTGAGAATGGCTAAAATTAACAGGTCAGGAAATGACAGATGTTGGTTGGAATGTACAGAGAGGAGAACCCTCCTACACTATTGGTAGGAATGCAAGCTGGTGCAGTCACTCTGGAAAACAGTATGGAGGTTCCTCAAAAAGTTGAAAATAGAGCTACCCTATGACCCAGCAATCACACTACTGGGTGTTTATCCCAAATATACAAATGTAGTGATCCAAAAGGGCACCTGAACCCTTATATTTATAGTTTCAATGTCCACAAAACCCAAGCTATGGAAAGAGCCCAGATGTCCATCGACAGATGAATGGATAAAGAAGATATGATATGCATACACACACACACACACACACACACACACACACACACAGGACTATTACATAGCAATCAAAGATGAAATCTTGCCATTTGCAATGACAGAACTAGAGGGTATTATGCTAAGTGAAGTAAGTCCATCAGAGAAAGACAATTATCATATGATCTCACTGATATGTGTAATTTAAGAAATAAGGCAGAGGATCATAGGGGAACAGTGGAAAAAATGAAACAAGATGAAACCAGGAAGGGAGACAAACCATAAATGATTCTTAATCATAGGAAACAAACTGAAGATTAATGGAGGGGAGGGGGGTAGCGCAATGGGGTAGCTGGGTGATGGACATTAAGGAGGGCATGTAAGGTAATGAACACTGGGAATTACATAAGACAGATAAATCCAGGCCTGTACCTCTAAAACCAATAATATATTATATGTTAATTAACTGAATTTAAATTCTAAAATGTTAGAAGAATGTTATATAAATAGAATTATATACTATGTAACTTTGCCAAGAATTTGGAGATTCTCCCATTATCTTTCTGCTAATGATTTCACATTTTTTCTCACTGTAATTAGAGAACATACTGAATGATTTCAACGCTTTTAAGTTTGCTGCAGTGTTTTTTATGGTCTAATATGTCTATCTTGGTATATGGTCCATGGACACTTGAAAAGAATATGTATTGCAATGATGTTGGGTAAAGTGTTCTATAAATGTTGCTTGATGGTATTGTTGAGTTCTTCTATATACTTGCTGATTTTCTGCCTGGCTCTTCTTTTAGTTGTTGAGAAAGAGGTGAAGTCTCTATCCATAACTATGGATTTGTCTATTTCATTTTTTAGTTCTATCAGTTTTGTTTCATATATTTTTCAGTTGTGTTATTTGCTGAGCACATACTATGTCTTCTTGGACTGCCATTTTATAATATCACCATCTCTAGAAATTCTCTCTGCTCTGAAGTCTCCCTTAGCTAATACTAATGTAACCACTATAGCTTTCCTTTGATTAATGCTTACATGATAGAACTCTGACATCCTTTTAGTTTTTTCTTTAAAGAGTTGTTTATTTGAGAGAGAGAAAAGGGAGGGACAGAGGGAGAGACAACATGCAGGGGATGGGCAGAAGGAGAGAGAGAGAATCTCAAGCAGACTCCGCACTGATCATGGAGCCTGATGGAGGGCTCAATCTCACAACCCTGAAATCATGACCCAAGCTGAAATAAAGAGTTGGATGCTTAACTAACTGGGCTACCTAGGCACCCTATCCATCCTTTTACTCTCTACCAGCCTATATTAAAATATTTGAAGTGAATATAATTTACATAGCACAGAGGAGGGGTCTTATCTTTTAATGCACTCTGATAATTTTTAATTGGTATTTTTAGACCACTTATATTTAATGTAATTACTGATATGTTAGGGCTTAAGCCTGCTGTTTTACTGTTTCCTGTTTATTTTCTGTTTTTCATTTCTTTATTTTACCTGCCTCCTGTCGATTACTTAAACATTTTCTAGAATTCCATTTTTATTTATCATTCTTTGAATGTATTTTTTGATTTATTTTTAAGTGGTTGCTCTTGGTATTAGACTATATATACATAACTTATCACAGTCTACCAATGTCACTTCACCAATTTGAGTGAACTAACAAACCCTGCCTCAGTTTATGCCCCTGTATGCTTAATTGTTTGTAATATAATTGTCATGAATATTTTCATGGCATTACACTTAGAAACACATCAGAAATAATTTTTGCACCATCAAACATAATTAAGAAAACCCAAGAGAAAAAGTAATGCCTAATGTATTTACCCATATTTTTTCTTGTCAAACTTTTTCTTTCTAATGTTACAAGTTTCTTTCTATTGCTTTCTTTCTGTTAATATAACTTTGTTTAGTTGTTCTTTTAGGGTAGGTCTGCCAGCAACAGGTTCTCTAAGTTTTCCTTCATCTGAGAATGTTTGGCTTCATTCCTTCACTAGCTAATATGAGCCTGGTTGAGAATTTTTCTCTCAGCAGTTGAAAAATAGTTACTCTCTATGGCTATTATAGCTTGTTTCTTGTGGTTTGGTTTTGTTTTTTGCTCAGCTTGGAACTCAATGTGGGGCTTGAACTCACAACCCTGAGATGAAGGCCTGAACTGAAGATCTGAGCCAAGACCAAGAGATGGACGCTTAACTGACTGTGCCACCCAGTCATCCCTGACTTCTATAGTTCCTGATAAGAAATTCCCTATTATTCTAATTACTTTCTCCTTATAGATAAAAAAACAACTTCTCCCCAGATGCTTTTAAGTTTTGAGATTTCTTATTTAATTATGATGTGTCTTGTATGGATTTCTTTCAATTTATCTTATTTGAGTTTCACACAGCTTCTCTAATCTGTAGCTTTATTCACTTTATTTCTCTTGCCAATTTGGGAAATTTTCAACATTATTTCTTCAAGTAATTTTCAGACCCAACCTATTCTCTCTTTTTTGGACTCACATAACAGGAATGTTAAATCTTTTGTCATAGCCCCATAGGTCTCTGATGCTCTGTTGATTGTACTTAAGCCTTTTCTCCCTCTGCTAGTTACATTTTTTATTGTTCTTTCTTCCAGTTTATTGATTCTTCTGTACCCCCATCTCTACCTAACTCTGTTGCTGGCATATCTACTGATTTTATTTCAGTAGTTAAATTTTCAGATTTTCTGTTTTTCATTTATTTCAACTGTATTCCTAATTGCTAGTCAAAGTATGTCTATTATGGTTACCTCAAAATCTTTGTCATCTGGTGTTACTATGTATTTTCTTCTTTTCATCCAGTTTGAGACCTTGCTGGGTCTTGGTATGATAGTTGATCAATGCTTGGGCATTTTTATATCATAAGACTATGAATCTTATTTAAGACTTGTTTCAGCTGGCTGTTTCGTGACACAGCTCTCTCAAAATAGCAAGGTGGTTACTGCTTCACCATAGGCAGGTGGACAACTGCATAGGGGAGCGCCTCATTACTTTTAGGTGGGATTAGGAGTTCTGGTTTCCTATGTGGTGTCCACTGAGGAAACATTAGTCATTACTGGTAGGGTTAGTCTTATTACTGCTGGGTGATGGTAAAAGGCCTACTTCTCCAAGTAGGCTTCCTCTCATCTATCCTGGTGGGGAGGAAGAGCACCTCATATGCTGGGTAGGGAGAGAATTCCAGGATCCTCAAGTAGTCATCACTGACATTGTGGGGGGGGGTGTGGGGAGGGACATGATCAGCTGACAGAGATAAAAATATTGGTTTTCTGGTTGGCCTTCTCTACTCGTGTGGTGTTGGGATTCCCTCATTGCAGTGTTATGATGGTGATAGGCTAGGCTCCCTAACTGACCTGTGTTGTCAGGCATGGGGATGGGAGTCATAGTATTTTCTTCCGTGTTTGGTTGGAACAGTAGAGCAGAGCAGTTACTGTCTAAATGTTTTTTGTCTTTCTAGGTTGCTCCTTTCCTGGGCTTTTGCCTAGAAAAAGAGGACTTTTGTTGGGGTTCTTTTGGTCAGTGCTTGTTGATGTTTCTAGATTCCTATTTCAGATCCAATTTGGAGATACAGGAGACAAAGAGAAAACCTTGAGAACCCATCATCATGTCATTCCACGGTCCTAAGTTGGTTGTCTTCCTCTTCACCTTCAGGAGTCTTTTTATGTTTGTTTATATATAATGTCTAGAGTTTTTGTTGTACTTAAGTGTGACAAATAAGGAGATTATGTCTCTTTGATCTTCATAGAAATGAAATTTCCCACTGTACAACTTAATGGGTATCAGTATATTTACAGATATGTGCAATCATTACCACAGTCAATTTTAGAACATTTTCATCAAAAAGAAACCCTGTACCCTTTAGCTATCTCCCTATCACATGTCTTTGTGACTGGTTTCTTTCATCTAACATAATATTTTCTAGGTATATCTACACTGGACCATGTCAATAATTCATTCCTTTTCATGGACAAATAATATTCCATTATATGAATATCATATTTTATCCATTCATCCATTGATGGTCATTTGCGTTGCTTCCACTTTTTGGCTATTATGAATAATGTTCCTATAAACATCCATGTACAGGTTTTTGTCTGGATATATCATTTCATTTCTCTTGGGTATCTATCTACCTAAGAGTGGAATTTCTGATCATACAGTAATTCAGTGTTTACTATTTGATGAACTGCCAGATCATTTTCCATAGCAGTTATACCATTCCACATTCCTATTAGCAGTGTAACATGGTTCAGATTGTACCAAATCCTAGCCTACAACTATTATTATCTTACTTTTTGATTTTAGTCAAGGAAGTAGTACCTTTTTGTGGTTTTGATTTGCATTTCTCTGATAATGATGTCAATTATCTTTTCATGAGCTAATTGGTTATTTGCATATCTTATTAAGAAAAATGTTCCTTCAGATCTTAATTTTTTAACTCCGTTGTTTTCTAATTGTTGATTTTTTAAAATCAGTTGTTTTCTAATTATTGGTTTGTATGAGTTCTTTGTATATTTTAGATTCAAGTCCCTTATCACATATATGATTTGCAATTATTTTTCCAATTCGGTAGACCGTCTTCTCACTTTATTTACAGTCTCATTTGAAGCACCAAAGTTTAAAGAAAGTCTAATGAAATCCTATTTATTTATTTACTTATTTTAAAGATTTTATTTATTTATTTGAGGGAGACAGTGTGTGAGTGGGTAGGGTAAGAAAGGGAGGGACAGGGAGAAAGAATCTGAAGCAGATTTCACGACTGAGTGGGGAGCCCAACATGGGGCTTGTTCTCAAGCCCCTGAGATATGACCTGAGCTGAAACCAAAAGCTGGACACTTAATCAACAGAGCCATCCAGGTGCCCTGAAATCCAATTTATTTATTTTTTCCTTTGCTGTTCAAGTTTTTAGTGTTAAATGTAAGAATCCCTTTTATGTATTAACTATAGCTCCATAAAGCTAGGGGGGGGGGGAAATCTTAGCAAAATCCAAGGTTATGAAAATTTACCTCCTATTGTCTTAAAAGTGTTTTATACTTTTGGCTCTTACAATTAGGTTCTTGATTTATTTTGAGTTAATTTTTGTATATATATATATACATGGTGTGTATACACACACACACACACATATACATGTATATATATATGGTGTGTGTGAGGGAAGAGTTCGACTTCATTCTTTTGCATGTGGCTATTCAGTTGTTCTGGCACCATTTATTGAAGACTATTCTTTCTCCACTGGATAGTTTTGGTACTTGTCAAAAACCAGATGACCACAGATGTATAGATTTATTTCTAGAATCTCAATTCTATTCCATTGAGCAATACATCTATCCTTGGTACAAGTGCCATACTGTTTGATTATTATTTTGTACTGTTTTGAAATATGGAAGTGTGTGTACTCCCACTTTGTTCTTTTTTCAAATGTCTCTTGCTTTTACTAATACTTTTCTGTGTTTTTTTTTAATAGAAAATCTATTTATAATTTTTACTTACAGTTTCCAAAGCACTTTCACATGCCTCATCTCAACTGAGATTCACATCATATTTGTTACATAAAGTATATTACACTTGACAAACAAGCAAACAGGAACAAACACCCCAAGTAATTCGCTTAAAGAGAAATACCATGTAAGATAAGCCATTAAAAACATATACTGAGGGGCGCCTGGGTGGCTCAGTGGGTTAAGCCGCTGCCTTCGGCTCAGGTCATGATCTCAGGGTCCTGGGATCGAGTCCCGCATCAGGCTCTCTGCTCGGCGGGGAACCTGCTTCCCTCTCTCTCTCTGCCTGCCTCTCCATCTACTTGTGATTTCTCTCTGTCAAATAAATAAATAAAATCTTTAAAAACATATACTGAATAATAAAGACTTACGTACTGAACACTGTACAAGGCACTTGGATGTCTTTTAAAATGAAAGTGAGATAAAGTACCTGCCCTCTAGGAGGGGCTGATAGTCTAGTGCAGTGGTCTTCAACAATTTTGCTCATGCACTCTCTACAAGAATTTTTTAAAACTATGTATTAAATTGACAACTATATGAAAAATTTCATCACAAGTTTAAACTGTTGCAAAAGAAATAATTTCCAGTGTATTGTATGTTACATGTAGTTGTCCTTTAAATATATTTTCATCAAATTGTAGAGCTACAGATTTGGCTGATACAATATAGAAAAAATGCCTGCTATTAACTTAATGACAAATCAATCAGCTATCATCAAATTCACTTTCTGTTATAAAATGTCTGACACTTTATGTGTCAATTTAACTGAACATATTAATGCAAATCTTCATGACAAATACCTCTCTTCTGCGTTACAACTCTAAGATAGACATATTTGATACAGGAACCTTGACATGAGCTGGTTGCTAGAATGACAGAAAATGCAGTACCTTTTAATATTTCCTGACTTGCCATCAGAGACCCCCCCTCAGGACATGCCTTCTTGAATGAACTTTTTTTGGGTGACAAACCTTCTGGGGCAATATAGGACTTGGGTGAGTGTATGGTATGCCTTTCTTTTACAGAGCTGAAGAACAGAAAAGCTAAGACTGTAGAAGCGTTCTAAGGCATTAATTTTAGTAAAATCCAGGATCTGAAAATTAATCTCCTCAAAACTAACCAAGTCAATGTGCCTCCTAAAAGCCTTGGTATAGTGCTGAAGATATTCATATCTTAATTGGAGATCACTTGTCTATTGGTCACAATTGTGAAGAAAATCCAGATCTCCTAAACCTAGGAGTTTAGTACTCTCTAACAATATATTCACTTATGAAAAAAAAAGTCAACAACTTTCCTTTCAAAGTCCAAACTGCTTCTGTCTTTGCAAATAGGATATAAAGCAGAAACAGTAACACACCTGGCATTAAGTTGTTGAGTCTCCTAAAGTAATTTCTTCTAAAATAAGCTAAAATAAGATGGCAGAAGAGTAAGGAACCCTATTTCAACAGGTCCCCTGAATTGAGCTGGATATCTACCAGACCACTCTGAGCACCTATGAAATCAGCCAGAGATGTAAGAATATATCCAAATCTCTCTCAAAAGAATATCTCCTATAGTTGATTTTGTGGTGTGAAACGGGGAGTTGTGATTCTGTAGGCAGCTATTGGAAGTTAAATGGAAGGGGGAGGGAGCCTCCAGGATCTTGCACCACTAGAGCACAAAACCCTCCTGCGCTGGGGACTGGGCAGAGATTTGAAGACCTGGAGCATCGGGAGAGACTTGAGGGCAGACCCCAGACTGAAACCTGGAGCTGCGGGGTGTGTGTGGGCAAACTGACAAAACTGGTGGTTGCACAAAGGGCAGAGACATGCATGCCTAGACTTGGAAGTGAGGGCTGGGAATACTGGTGTGAGGCACACAACCAAGGATGTTGCAGTTTTTAGCAGCACAGACAAAAATGGAGGCAATGTGGTTGGAATGTTTACAGAAAAACAGGCTGCGGTCTCTCTGTTCTGAGACACAAGTTTGGATATGGTCACTTCTGCTCTGACACTTGGAACAGACACAGAAAGCTGCCAGGGAAAGCCACAATGGAACAAAAGCCCCCCAAAACTGGTTTGCATTGAGCCTATCCCCCACCAAAGGGGGACAAGGCAACTCCGTCCAAATAGGGTTGCCTGAGTAATAGCCCAGCAGGCCCTTCCCCAAGAAGACAGGCTAAGAGAACAATAGGCCAACAACCATAAGGTCCCTATAACACAGGTGTTATCTTGCTTGGGTTGTGGGCAATAATTTGCAGTAGGTACATTCCTTCAACTACCCCTCAACAGAATAACTAAGTGGAGGAACCCCCAACAGAGGAAAATTCAGAGACTGTGACCTCTACCATAGAACTAATGGATATAGATATAAACAAGACGTCAGAAATAAACTTCAGGATAATAGTTATGCAGATAATAGCCAGGTTGGAGAAAATTATTAATGGCAACATATATTCTCTAAAGGCAAAAGTGAGAGCGGATCTGGCAGAACTTAAAAATGATAACAATGAGACCCAATCTAATCTAGATACTCTAACAGCTATGGTAAATGAGACAGAAGAATGAATTAGTGATCTAGAAGACAAACTGGTAGAAAAGAAGGATCAGGAGGAGGTCTGGAACAAACAGCTTAGAATCCATGAAAACAATGTCAGACTATTGGGATTCCTGAGAAGGTGGAGAGAGAGAAGACTAGAAGAAATATTTGAGTAAATCCTGAGAATTTCCCTAATCTGGGGAATGAAACAAGCATTTGTGTCCTAGAGGCAGAGAGAACACCTCCCAAGACCAAGGAGAATAAACCAACGCCTAGGCACGTAGTAATAAAACTCACAAATCTTAAAACCAAGGACACCATCATAAGGGCAGTTAGTGGGAAGAGATTCCTTACATAGAGGGAGAAACATCAGAATAACGTCAGACTTGTCCACAAAGACCTGGCAAATGAGAAAGGGCTGGCAAGACATATTCAGGGTATTGATGAGAAGAACTTGCAGCCAAGAATACTTTATCTGGCAAGGCTGTCATTTAGAATGGATGGAGAGATAAACAGCTTCCAAGATTGGCAAAAACTGAAAGAATATATGACCACTAAGCCAGCCTTCAAGAAATATAAAAGGGGGGTTCTATAAAAGGAAAAAGACCCCAAGGGTGATATAGAACAGAAATTTACACAGACAATCTGTAGAAACAAGGACCTCACAGGCAACATAATAACAATAAAATCTTACCTTTCAATAATCACTCTCAATGTGAAAGGCCTAAATGCTCCCATAAAATGGCACAGGGCTGCAGAATGGATAAAAAGACAGGACTCATCCATATGCTGTTTACATGAAACTCATTTTGAACCTAAAGATACATCCATCCAGACTGAAAGTGAAGAAATGGAGAACCATCTTTCCATGCCAACAGACTGCAAAAAAAAGCTGGGGAACCAATTCTCCTATCAGACAAATTAGATTTTAAGCTAAAGACTATAGTCAGAGATATAGAAAGACACTCTATCATTCTTAAAGAATCTATCCAACAAGATCTAACAATTGTAAATATCTATGCCCCCAATATGGGAGCAGCCAACTACATAAGCCAACTGTTAACCAAAATAGACATATTGATAATAATACCTTAATTGTAGGAGATCTTAACACTGCACTCTCAGCAACAGAAAGATCATCTAAGCAGAAAATCAACAAAGAAACAAGAGCTTTCAATGATACACTGGACCAGATGGATCTCATAGATATATACAGAATATTCTATCATAAAACAACAGAATACTCATTCTTCTCAAGTGCACATGGAACTTTCTCCAGAAGAGACCACATACTGGGTCACAAATCAGGTCTCAACCAATACCAAAAGACTGAGATTATTCCTTGCATATTCTCAGATCACAGTGTTTTGAAACTGGAACTTAATCACAAGAAAAAGTTTGGAAGAAATTCAAACACTTGGAAGCTAAAGACCATCCTGCTCAAGAATGTTTGGGCCAACCAGGAAATCAAAGAAGAACTTAAACTATTCACAGAAACCAATGAGAACGAAAACACATCAGTCCAAAACCTATCGGATATGGCAAAGGCAGTCTTAAGGGGGAAATACATAGCCATCCAAGCCTTGCTAAAAAAGAAACCCAACCAACCAAACAAAAAAAAAAACCCCAGAAAAATCCCAAATACACATACTATCTTTACACCTTAACGAACTGGAGGATCAACAACAAATTAGGCCTAACCCACACATGAGAAAGGAAATAATTAAGATTAGAGCAGAGATCAATGAATTAGAAACCAGAAATACAGTAGAACACATCAACGAAACTAGAAGCTGGTTCTTGAAAGAATGAATAAGATCGATAAACCACTGGCCAGATTTATCCGAAAGAAAAGAGAAAGAACGCAAATTAATAAAATTATGAATGAAAGGGGAGAGATCAACACTAACATCATGGAAATAGAAACAGTAATTAGAAATTATTATCAACAGCTATATGCCAATAAGTCGAGCAACGAAGAAGAAATGGTTGCACTCCTAGAAATGTATAAACTCCCAAGACTGTAATAGGAAGAAACTGTCACCCTGAATAGATAGATAACCAGTAACGAGATTGAAGCAGTGATCAAAAACCTCCCAAAAAACAAGAGTCCAAGAACTGACAGACTCCCTGGGGAATCCTACCAAACATTCAAAGAAGAAATAATACATATTCTCCTGAAGCTGTTTCAAAAAACAAAAAGAGAAGGAACAGTTCCAGACTCTATGAGGCCAGCATTACCTTGATCTCAAAAGCATGCAAAGACCCCATCAAAAAGAATTTCAGACCAATATCCCTGATGGGTGTGGATGCCAAATTTTTCAACAAGATTCTAGCTAACAGGACCAAATAGTACATTAAAAGGATTATCCACCACAACTAGGTGGGATTTATCCTGGGGATGCAAGGGTGGTTCTCATTCGCAAATCAACCAATGTGATAGAACACATTAATAAAAAAAGAAAGAAGAACCATATGGCCCTCTCAATTGATGCAGAAAAAGCATTTGACAAAATACAGCATCCTTTCCTGATTAAAACTCTTCAGAGTATAGGGATAGAGGGAGCATGCCTCAATTTAATAAAATCCACTTATGAAAAATCCAGTGAATATCATTCTCAATGGGGGAAAGCTGAGAGCCTTTCCCTAAAGATCACGAACACAACACAGATGCCCATTCTCACCATTATTGTTCAACTTAGTACTAGAAGTCTCAGCAACAGCAATCAGAAAACAAAAAAGAAATAAAAGGTATTAAGATTGGCAAAGAAGAAGTCAAAATCTCTCTCTTCACAGATGACATGATACATTACGTGGAAAACCCAAAAGACTCCACCCCCAAATTACTAGAATTCATACAACAATTCAGTAATGTGGCAGGATACAAAAATCAGTGCACAGAAATCAGTTGCTTTCTTATACACTAACAATGAAACTGCAGAAAGAGAAATTAGAGAATCAATTCCATTTACGATAGCACTGAAAACCTTAAGATACCTTGGAATAAACCTATCCAAAAAGGTACAGATCTATACTCTAGGAACTACAGAACACTCATGAAAGAAATCAAAGAAGACACAAAGAGATGGAAAAACATCCCATGCTCATGGATTGGAAGAACAAACATTTTAAAAATGACTATGCTGCTCAGAGCAATCTGTACTTCCAACACCATCCCAATCAAAATACCACTGGCATTTTTCAAAGTGCAGGAACACATAATCCTATACTTTGTATGGAGCCAGAAAAGACCCTGAATCGCCAAGGAAATGTTGAAAAAGAAAATCAAAACTGGGGGCGTCATGTTGCCTGATTTCAAGCTATATTACAAAGCTGTGATCACAAGACAGCATGGTACTGGCACAAAAACAGACACACAGATCAAGGGAACAAAAGAGAGCCCAGATATGGACCCTCAACTCTACGGTAAAATAGTCTTTGACAAAGCAGGAAAAAATATCCAATGGAAAACAGGCAGTCTCCTCAATAGATGATGCCGGGAAAATTGGACAGCTATATACAGAAGAATGAAACTTGGCCATTTGCTTTCATCATACAAAAAGATAAACTCTAAATGGATTAAAGACCTCAATGTGAGATAGAAATTGATCAAAATCCTAGAGGAGAACACAGGCAGCAACCTCTTTGACCTTGGGCTGATATCCATGATCTATAAAGAACTTCTCAAACTCAACACCCAAAAAACAAATTATCAAGTCAAAAAATGGGCAGAAGACATGAACAGACACTTCTCCAAAGAAGACATACATATGGCTAGCAGACATATGAAAAAATGTTCTTCATTGCCATCAGGGAAATTCAAATCAAAACCACACTGAGATACCACCTTACACCAGTTAGAATGGCAAAGACTGACAAGGCAAGAAACAACAAATGCTGGAGAGGCTGTGGAGACAAGGAA
Organism: Mustela nigripes; assembly: GCF_022355385.1. Taxonomy (NCBI): domain Eukaryota; kingdom Metazoa; phylum Chordata; class Mammalia; order Carnivora; family Mustelidae; genus Mustela; species Mustela nigripes. The sequence continues at coordinate 83,978,181 of NC_081569.1, forward strand.
ACCCTCCTACACCGTTGGTGGGAATGTAAGTTGATACAGCCACTTTGGAAAACAGTGTGGAGATGCCTGAAAAAATTAAAAATAGAGTTGCCCTATGATCCAGCAATTACACTACTGGATATTTACCCCAAAGATACAGATGTAATGAAAGAAGGGCCATATGCACCCCAATGTTCATAGCAGCAATGTCCACAATAGCCAAACTGTGGAAAGAGCCAAGATGCCCTTCGACAGACAAAGGGATAAAGAAGATGTGGCCCATGTATACAATGGAGTATTACTCAGCCATCAGAAAGGATGAATACATAGCTTCTGCATCAACATGGATGGGGCTGGAGGAGATTATGCTAAGTGAAATAAGCAGAGAAAGTCAATTATCACATGGTTTCACTTATTTGTGGAACACAGGAATAGCACGGAAGACATTAGAAGAAGAAAGGGAAAAATGAAGGAGGAGTAAATCGAAGGGGGAGATGAACCATGAGAGACTGTGGACTCTGAGAGACAAACTGAGGGTTTTAGAGGGGAGAGGGTGGGGGAATGGGTTAGCCCAGTGATGGGTATTAAGGAGGGCACATATTGCATGGAGCACTGCATGTTATATGCAAACAATGAATCATGGAATATTACATCAAAAACTAATGATGTACTGTATGGTGCTAACATAATAAATAAATAAATAAATAAATAAATAAGCTAGAAAGAAATAAGAAACCATTGCTTCCAAATAAAAATACAATGATATCTGGTATTATTTAAAGACAATACCTCCCAACCAAGGCCAGCTACAAAATCTTCATATGCTTGACTTCCTCCTGTATTGGTGAGAATGGAATGTTTGTCTTCTTGTCCTTCAGCAACATAAAATACTGCGATCTTGTGGGTCTCTCGACTGTAAAACAAAAGATAACACCATTCATTTAATCATTAATTTATTCATTCACCCAATAATTAAGTCCAATGTACAAAGTATGTAGCAATAAAAAGATGAAAATGAATTAAATCTTGTAATCTACTGATGAAGGTATGTAATTATAAGTAAAAATTAGAAAAGTTATAAACTTGCCAGTAGAACGAAAGAAAGGTGTGATTACTTTTGACTGGAGAAACAGAGAGACACTTAAAGGAGACAGTAACACTGAGTTGGGTGAAGGCAAGTGAGTCTGACAAATGAAAAGGAGAAAGAGAGGAAAGACATGTGAATACATGAAGCATCTGAGGAATTATCTGTTGTACAATGTGGCTAAAATCCCAGAGTTAAATGCATGTATTTTAGAAATAAAACTAAGTAGTAGTATACAGATGACTGATAAATGATCTATTTCTTCAAAGGGCAGAATAAGAAATTTATACACAAATATTACAGAATCGTATGGAATAAGTGAAAAGCTCTTAGACATTTTCTTTTTACATTCTTTCAAATTAAAAAATAATAAAAACAAATTTCTCATATGACATTTGGCTTTCCAAGTTAACTAGGGCACACTACATTTGGTCTAGGATGATTTAACAAAGCTAATGAACTCTATGACCAGAGGTAATGTTTTCACTACTATAATATGTAGAAATTAGGAAGCAAACAAAAAAAACAGATCCAACAAGTAAGAACTGAAATTATTTTAAAAAGTTAGTCAGATAACCAGATTTTCCTATCTTGAGAAATTTGTAAGGTCATGATTGCAGGTTTCAACATCAGCAACTTAAAATCAGGAACAAAGATTATTAGCTACTTTCACTAATGGCAATATTTCACTTTATGGTGGGAACACTTAGGCAACTTTTGGTATATTCATTGTATTGTTAGGATAATCTAACCTAAATAATAAAATAAAATTGGGGTGTGCCTTCCAGAATTACAAAATAAGTATCTCAGTGGAGTCTTTCTCAAGCAAAACAATTTAAGTGGTGAAAATAATTTCTATAAAATCATTTAAATTCTCTGCATATTATCCTGAGGGCATATAGCAAATGGAAAAACATTTATTCAAGAAAACCTACCAAATCTAGTAAGAACAAAATGAGTTTTTGGCATCTGAGCCATGACTGCTCCCTTACCTCACCCTTTTACTTCTGCATTATACCTTGGGCATTCTACTCAGATCAAGATAAGGGTTCCCTCACTCCTCCAGTTCCAGGACTGGGAATATGGTTTCATCCTGAGAGAAGAAGGCTGCTGGCTGTGTTTCTCATCTTCCTGAGATCCATGCTACACATGATCTATTCCAGGCAGCTGTGACTGAGAGAACTACATCTCCCTTAACTCATCCAGCTCTCTCTCTTACAATGGAAGCTCTAGGTGCAAAAGGCTGAGTCTGTGCCAATTTTCCCCACTCTAGCTTACCAATAGGCTAGAGGTCACATACCAGTAGATGAAAGCTAAGATGAAGAACTGCCAATCCTTCCCTAACTGTTCACTTATCGAGTGAGGGTGTTACTCTAGGAAATTCATAGAAAGATACAAAAGATCCAGAATATCCATAACTATCTTGAAAAAGAAGACAAAGTTGTAGGATTCATAATTCCCAAATTTAAAACTTGCTACAAAGCCGCAGCAATCAATGCACTGTGGTAGTGTGATAAGAAGTGACAAACACATGTATATGGAACAGAATCTTTGATCTAGAAATAAACCTTTATATTTGTCATCTACTGCTTTTCTGACAAGGATACCATAACAACTCAATGGCAAAAGAAGCATCTTTTCAACAAATAGTGCTGGGGCAACTGGATATGTACAAGCAAAATAAAGAAGGTGGACTGTTACCTTGCAACTTCCTACCTCACACCAAAAACAACAAACAAAAAGGACATTAGATCTTAATGTAAGGTTTAAAAATATAAAGTCTTATAAGAAAGTTTATAAATCTAGTATCCATGGCAAAAAACTGTACATGAATGTTCACAGCAGCATTATCCATAATATCAAAAAAGTAAAACCAACCCAAATGTCCATCAACTGATGGATGTATAAACAAAATACCCATACACTGGAATATTACTCAGTATAAGAAAGAATGAAGTATTGAGACACACTGCAGTATGGATGAACTCTGAAAACACTATGCTAAGAAGCCTGCCACAAAACACCATATATTGTTTGATGCCTTTTATATGAAATGTCTAGTACAGGCACATCTATAGAAATAGAAGGTAGATTAACTTTGTCCACAGCTGGGGAGTGGGGGAAGAGGATGGTTGGCGGTAATGGGGAGTTACTAGTAATGGGTAAGGGATTCTTTTTGAAGGAACTAAAATGTTCTAAAATCAGGTTGTTATGACAGCTGCACAACCCTGTAAATATACTAAAAACATGTATACTTTTAAAATGAACAAAATGTGTGGTATAAGAAGTACATCTCAAAAAAAAAAAAAAAAAAAAGGAAGACGTATATCACAAGAAAACTGTTAGGAATTTAACTTGGAAGCATGATCCACTACATGTAAATTTTGATCATGGCAGAAAGGGAACTTCTCAGTGTTCTTACTCTGTTTCTGTTTCACAATCCAAGTAATTCTTGAATTATTTCAAAAAATTTTTTTCAGGCATAGGGCTATCGATTAGAACTCATAAATCACAATTTATAAAATTGGTTAAGACTTAAATAGAAATGTTCACCTAGTACTACATAAATCTAAAAGCAGGAAGAAAGGTATGTGCCATGTAGGAAAAAAATAGGACATAAATCTTTACTGTTGGGGTCCATTATCAAAGGAATTAGACTGAGACAGAATGAAGGTTATGCAAAGGCTTATTCTATGCCAAGCATTAGAAGTTAGACTAACCAGCCAGGGGTTTGAACAAGATTGAGACAAAGTGAAAGTTATATGAAGCTTTATTCTATTCCAAGCATTAGAAGTCAGACTGACTGGCCAGGGCTGCCTCCGAAGAGAGCAACCCCCTCCTGATCTCACAGGTTGGTTTTATAGGGCATAACCGGAGACCCAAGGTACGTGGCTTCTATTGTTAAGGCGTTTACTCCCGGAATTGATACCCGGAACCATACCAGGAACTACGGGGGCATTTATACCCGGAATGAAGTCCGTGGATGTAAACAACAACATAGCTACCTAGGCAATATGGAGTTGCTCTGGCTAAGCAGGCCCTAATAGTTAAACAGATTTTAACATTAAATTGGCCCTAACATTTACAATGCAAAAGTAAAAGAGAAATCACCTTTATATTATCTATAACCTTCCTACAATTTGTAAAAGCAGAACTCAGCTGCCCTTCATGTCAAATTTTAATCTTTCACCATTCCCTTTTATTTTTCTATTTACCTAACTACTGCTGCCAAACTGTTTGGTATATTGCCATTAACTTAATATGTATAATAATGAGTAACTAAGGAAAGATACCAGAAAAAAAAGCCATAAAATTAACAAACATGCAACTTACATGTAACCAGGTAAGAGTATGTATAGAACTGGCAAAATATTACGAGTTTACTATTGGAAAATTCAAGCTGAAGTCTACTAAGTTATAAGACTTCTGAATCCCGGCATATACACTGTGATAGAAATAATAATACAGGGGCACCTGGGTGGCTCAGTCTGTTATACATCTGCCTTCAGCTCAGGTCATGATCCTGGGGTCCTAGGCTCAAGCCCCAGATCGGGCTCTCCACTTAGTGGGAAGCCTGCTTCTCCCTCTCCCACTCCCCCTGCTAATGTTCCCTCTCTCGCTATGTCTCTCTCTGTTAAATAAATAAAATCTTTAAAAAGAAAAAAAAAAAGAAAGAAAGAAAAGAAAAAGAAAGAATAACACAAATTTTGATTTGAAATTAGAAAATCTGGTGTTTCAACCAAGAGGAACAGGCATCAATTAATCTAGTTGAAGAAAATAAAGGATCTATAAATGGTCCAGGGAGGTAAGAGTATAAACAACATCACTTTTTATTTTTCCTCTCTAGTCCATTAGAAAAGTATAAGCATACCTCAAAAATACTGCAGGTTTAGTTCTAGGCTATAATAAAGTGAATACAGCAATAAAGGGTTTATAAAAGTTATGTGTATACTTCACTATAGTTTATTAGGTGTGCAATAGCATTATGTCTAAAAAAAGCACATACCTTAATTTAAAAACCACTTTTTGCTAGAAAATGCTAACCATCATTTGAGTTTTCAGCAAGTCATAACCAGTGATAATAGATCACCATAACGAATATAATGAAAAGGTGTGAAATACTGCAAGAATTTCCAAAATGTGACAGAGATGCCAAGTGAGCAAATGCTGTTGGAAAAATGGTGCTGATAGACTTCATCTCTTGCCTTTTCTAACAGTCTCTTTAAAGTTGTAAAGACATGAGTCAAGGGGTTGGGTGCAAGAAAAGCAAAGACAGAAGAAGGGATAATAAGAACTGGTGCAACAGTTACAAAAATCTAAGGACAAGAGAAAGGAAATGGTCAAGTTTCGTGACTGAAATGATATTTCTAAACATAGTCAAGAAAATTATGAGGAGGATCTGATTTGGGAACAAATTGGTGACCTGGAAATGGAAATAAGGAGGCAGGTGAAATTTTGTAATACGCAGAAGCACAATCATGACAGAGAACTGACAGACAGAAGTACATGGAAAGAACGGGATTGAGAATTGGGATATCCCATTGAGAGGAATAACTATGTTAGGGGGTTCCGAGGTAAAAGATAAGCCAATAAAGACAAACTTGGAGTAATTCCAGAATTAGGAGTTGAATGAGGGAACTGTAGTGTTACAGAAGCCAGGGGGGAGAAGAACATTTTAGAGAACAGACAGCAGTATTAAATTAGGGGATATAATACTCAAGGGATTTTTAGGGCAGTGAACTATTCTATAGGATACTATAATGGTAGATAATCTGTTACTTTACATTTGTTGAAACATACACCATGTACAACACTGAGAATAAACTCTAAGGTAAACTATGGATTTCAGTTAATGTATCAGAACTGTTTGACCAATTTTAGCAGATGTTATCAAACTGATACAAGAGACAGAAAAAAGTATGTGTAGGAGGAAAAGGGTACGTGGGAACTCTCTGTACTTTGCAATTAATTATTTTGTAAATCTAAAACTGCTGTAATCTTTTAAATTGCTTATTAACTACATTTAGTTAATTAGAGGAATCAAAGTTATGTGTATAGATTAAGCATTGAGAAAACTTTAGACTTGATGGTCAAGGTACTAACCTTCAGAAGAATAGTTTCAGTAGAGCACTGAGGTCTGGAACATATGGTGAGCAAGAGAGCAAAAGAGTTATGATTCCTGCCCTGAAGGACATGCCCATCTAGTACCAAAGATAAATTATCATGGGGAAGAGTTAGGATATGAGAACTCACAGATTATTTAGAGAGTTATTATAATTATTCTGGAAGGAATAAGAATATCTAATAATAATACATAGTGATAAAATGTTATGACAGGGAAGTGTTACAGGACTCTGTGAAAGCACATGGAAGATCCACACATAGACTGAGGAGGAAGGTAAAGAGAGGTAGTTTAGGGAAAGGATTTCAGAAAAAATCATCTTTAAGCTGAGACTAAAAAAATGGACAGGAGCTATACTCTGAAAAATTTTATAGCCTAAGACCATTTCATTGTTAAAAAATAAAGAATAAAAGTAAGACAGAAGCATTCAATTCTAGAAGAAAAAAAATATAAAGTTTATAAATAAATAATAGACAAAAATTAATGAGTTAGAAAACAAAGTAGAATAAACGAGAAACTGTGTCTTTTAAAAAATTAAGTATATTATTTACATCAAGACAGAAAAGCCCACTGTGATGGTGATGCATAATTATAACTCTAGTTTAAAAGTTAGGAAATAAATGTTTTTAAAATAACCATAAACATAACAATTTGTTATTGGAGAAATACCATAACCTAAAATGTGAGGAAGAGGTAAAAGTATAAAGTTTCTGTATGCTATCTATCAAGTTGTAATCAGCTTAAAATGTTATAAATATAACATATTTTATGTATCCCTCTAGTGCTAACCACAAAGGAAAAAATCCGCAGCCCATAAACAAAACACTATGATAAAGGACTCAAACATACTACTGCAAAAAGTCTTTAAATCTCAAATGAAGATACTAAGAGAGAAAGCAAAAAGGATCTACAAAACAGAAAACAATGAAAAAATGGCAGTTGTAAGTTTTTAATCTCTCAACAATTACTTAAAATGTAAACAGATTAAGTTCTTTAATCAAAAGACACAGAATGGCTGAATGGACCAAAAAATGAGATCCAAATGATATGCTCCTTACAGGAGACCCATTTTAGCTTTAAGCACACACAGAGAATAAGAATTGAAGGTACAGAAAATAATATTTTAAGCAAACTGTAAACAAGAGAAAACAAAGGTAGCTATATTTGTGTCAGACAAAATAGACTGAGTTAAAAATGGTAAAAAAAAAAAAAAAAAAAAAAAAGACAATGTAACTACCATAAAGATAAAGGGGTCAATCCATCAAGAAGATATAACAATTATAGGGGATCCTGGGAGGCTTAGTTGGTTAAGTGACTGCCTTCGGCTCAGGACATGATCTCCGGATCCTGGGATCAAGCTCCCCATTGGGCTTCCTTCTCAATGGGGAGTCTGCTTTTCCCTCTGGCCCCAACCCTTCTCATGCTTGCTCTCACTCTCTCTCAAATAATAAAATCTTAAAAAAAAAAAAAAAAAGATACAACAATTATAAATATTTATGCACCCAGCATTGGAGCACCTAAATATATAAACCAAGTACTAAAAGAAAAGGGAAATACACAGAAATACAGTAATAGCTGGGGACATTAATACCTCACTCTCAACAAGGGACAGATCATCCAGATAGGAAATCAAATAAAGTGAATTTGAACAATACTACAGATCAAATGGACTTAACATATATATAGAACATTCTGTCCAATAGCAGCAAAATACACATTCATCTCAAGTGCACATGTAACATTTTCTAGGATAGATCATGTGCTAAAACACACGAGTCTCAACAAATTCAAGAAGACAGAAATTATATCACCTATCTTTTCCAACTACAAAGGAATTAAACTAGAAATCAATGAGCAGCAGGAAAGCTGGAAAATTCATAAATACATGGAAACTAAATGACACACTCCTGAACAACCAATGGGTCAAAGAAGAAATCAACAGGGAAATTAAAAAATTAAAAAATATCTTGAGACAGACAAAAAAGGAAATGTAATAAACCATAGCTTATGGAATGTAGCAAAAGCAGTTCCAAGAGGAGAGCTTAGAGTGATAAATACACACAAGAAAAAAAAAGTATCTCAAATAAACAACCTACTTTACTTACACCTAAAGGAACTAGAAAAAGAATAAACTAAGCCTGAAGTTAACAGAAGAAAGGAAATAATAAAAATTAGAGCAGAGGGGTGCCGGGGTGGCTCAGTGGGTTAAAGCCTCTGCCTTCCAGCTCAGTTTATGATCCCAGGGTCCTGGGATCGAGCCCTGCATAGGGTTCTCTGCTCAGCAGGGAGCCTGCTTCCCACCCCCGCCCCGCCTGCCTCTCTCAGTCTACTTGTGATCTCTGTCAAATAAATAAATAAAATCTTTTGGGAAAAAAATTAGAGCAGAAACAAATGAAATAAAGAAAGGAAAATGGTGGGCGCCTGGGTGGCTCAGTGGGTTAAGCCGCTGCCTTCGGCTCAGGTCATGATCTCAGGGTCCTGGGATCGAGTCTCGCATTGGGCTCTCTGCTCAGCAGGGAGTCTGCTTCCTTCTCTCTCTCTCTCTGCCTGCCTCTCTGCCTACTTGTGATCTCTCTCTGTCAAATAAATAAATAAAATCTTTAGAAAAAAAAAAAAAAAAGAAAGGAAAATGGAAAAGATGAAGAGCTGGTTCTTTGAAAATATAAACAAGATTAACAAAACTTCCGCTAGACTAACCACAACAAAAAAGGACCCAAATAAATATTATTATAAATGAAAAGATGTTACAACTGATACCAAAGAAATGCAAATGACCATGAGACTACAATGAACAACTATTTACCAAATAAGTGGACAACCTAAAAGAAATGCATGAGTTCCTAGAATTGTACAACGCACAAAGACTTACTTATAAAAACTCAGAAAATCGAAACAGACCAATAACATGTAGGTAGATGGAAGCAGTAATCAAAAACTTCCCAACCAAATCTCCAAAATATTAAAAACCTCATAAAACTCAACAGCAATAGGACAAATAGTCTGATTAAAAATGGGTAAAAAAAGAAAAGAAGACCTAAAAAAAACAAAATGGGCAAGGACCCAAAGACATTCTCCCAAAGAGGATATTCAAATGACCGACACATACATTAAAAGATGCTCAGCATCACTAATCATTAGGGAAATTAAATTTAAAACCACAATGAAATATTACCTCATACCTGTTAGAATGGCTATTATCAAAAAGACAAGAGATAACAAGTGGTGAGGATACACAGAAAAGACAACCCTTGTTGTAAACTATTGGTGGGAATGTAAATTGATGCAGCTTTTATGGGAAACAGTATGGAGGTTCCTTAAAAAATTAAAAACAGAATGACTAGATGATCCAGCAATCCCACTTCTGGATACATACCCAAAGAAAATAAAATCACTACCCTGAAGAGGTATCTGCATCCCCATGTTCACTGCAGCATTACTTGTAATAGCCAAGGTATGAAATAACCTGTGTCCATCAAAAGATGAATGGATCAAGAAAATGTCATATACATGTACAGCTGACCCTCAAACAACAGGGGTTTGAACTGCATGGGTCTATTTATAAACAAATTTTGTTTTCAATAAATACAGTATAGTACTACACTGTGAATGTATTTTCTCTTACGATTTTTCTCAGTAACATTATTCTTACTTTAAGAATACAATATATAACACATATAACATAAAAAATATGTTAATTGACTTTATATTATCAGTAAGGCTTCTGGTCAAGAGTAGGCTATTGTTGGTTAAGTTTTTAGGAAGTCAAAAGTTATATGCAGATACTGAACTGCATGGGTATGGGGTGGAGTTGGTGCCCCTAACTCCTGTGTTGTTCCAGGGCCAACTATACAATGGAATGCAGCCGTAACAAAAGAAGGAAATTCATCCTGCCATTTGTGACAACTTGGATGAAACTTGAAGGCATTATGCTAAGTGAAATAAGTCAGAGAAAGACAAGTACTGTATGTTCTTACTTATATGTGGAATATGAAAAAACTGAACTCAGAGAAACAGAGAACAGACTGATTTCAGGGGTGGGGGCTAGGGAAATGGGCAAAATGGGTGAAGGTGGTCAAAGGGTATCAACTTCCACCTGTGAGATAAGTTCTGGAGAGGTGAAGAATAGCATGGTAACTATAATTAACAGTACTATATCATATTTAAAGGTTGCTAAGAGAGATTTTTAAAGTTCTCATCACATGAAAAATTCTAAACGTGAGGTGATGAATGTGTTAACTAAGTTTATTGTAGTAATTCATTTTATAATATATCTATTTATAAATCATTATTTTAAACCATAAACTATCATAATGTTGTATATCAATTCTATCTCAATAAAGCTAGGGGGAAAAAACCTTTAAGGGATGATTTGGGAATATATAAATTAATTAATTTTTTAAAAAGAGCAAAAAAATCCCACTAAACTAAAATGAGAAAAGGAATATAGCAGAATTATGATATGTGTGTATGTACTAATCCTATTAGCATGCATTTGAAAATCTCAATGAAAGGGAGTTTTGTAAAAGCAAAAAACACTTAAGTTGAAAAGAGCTAAAAGAAAATCCAGAGGCTAATAATGATGAAACAAACTGAAAGAATTAGAAATTTTACTAGTTATTCCAAATTTTCAAACAATATATAAAATTCATTTCATGGAGCTGGCTATAATCTTAATTCTAAACATAAGAAGAATGAGTAAAAAATTAAATAAATAGAGAATATGCTTAGAAATGGGCTATACCCTAATTCAAAAGGAAAGCCTAGTAAATTTAACACAACAGGAAATCAAACGTTATTCCAAGAATTATTTAATATTAGCAATCTAGTGATACTATGTACAATATACATCAATAGTTAAGAAAGCAAAACTGTATGAAAATTTGAATAGATGCTGAAAAGACTCTAGTAATGGGATGTCTACTCTTACAATAACTAACACTGTAGTGCAAGTTCTAGTCAATGCAATAAAATATGAAATAAGCAAAAATAGGCATAACTTTTAGAAAAGAGATTATTTGTAAGATAATTACACTCCTAAACAGAACCAAATAGACAACTCTAAAATGTTTTTTATTTTATTTATTTTTATTTTTTTATTTTTAAAGATTTTACTTATTTATTTGACAGAGAGGGATCACAAGTAGGCAGAGAGGCAGGAAGAGAGAGGAGGAAGCAGGCTCCCTGCTGAGCAGAGAGCCCAATGCGGGACTCGATCCCAGGACCCTGAGATCATGACCTGAGCCAAAGGCAGCGGCTCAACCCACTGAGCCACCCAGGAGCCCTAAAATGTTTTTTAAAAAAAGAGAATGCACTAAAGTATTTGGATAGCAAAATATAACAGGAAAAACAATTCTATTTAGAATAGCATCATTACAATAAAATAACCCTAAAAGCAATCTCTGGGTCACAGAATAAATGAAAAACACACCATGATTATGAATGGGAAGAATGATGATAGCAAATGTACTTCTATTCTCTCCATATGAAAGTTTTATTGTAATTCAAAACCAAAATATCGGGGCGGCTGGGTGGCTCAGTGGGTTAAAGCCTCTGCTTTCGGCTCAGGTCATGATCCCAGGGTCCTGGGATCAAGCCCCGCATCAGGCTCTCTGCTCCACGAGGAGCCTGCTTACTCCTCTCTCTGCCTGCCTCTCTGCTTACCTGTGATTTCTCTCTGTCAAATAAATAAATAAAATCTTTAAAAACAAAACAAAAAAAACCCAAAAATATCAATGCGATTTTTCTTCTGGAAAACAACAACATAATTCTAACATGTATCCAGAAGAACAAACAAGTGAAAATATCTAAATGAAAGTGAAATATAAACAAGTGAAAATATCTAAGAAAGAAGAATATGTATGAATAGGGTGAGGAAGAAGACTGCTTCTATCAGATACTAAGTTACAAAGCTAATAAATACTAACATCTGTACAAAATTGATAGACAACTCAGTAGAAATGAAAAGATAGCTCTGAAATAAACAGGTTAATATCTGATAAAGGAAACATCAAATCAATGAGAAAGGTATGAATTATTCAACAAATCAGAGAAACAGGCTATTCTCTAATACTCAAGCCAGTTCCATTTCTTATTCCATAAACTGAAATGTATTCCAGAAGAAATAAAGAATTAAATGTAAAATAATTACCAGTTCTACGAACTAATTATGAATCCAGAAGGAAATACAGTAGGACATTTAAACTAATTTCAAGACAGAATTCTCTAAGCACAATAAGCAACTGAAAAAAAAAAACAAAAAACAAAGAAAGAAGACTGAGAAATAAAATTACATAAAAATGAAAACCATGAGAGACTGTGGACTCTGAGGAACAAACTGAGGGTTTTGGAAGGGAGTGGGGGTGGGGGATCAATGAGCCTGGTGATGGGTGTTAAGGAGGGCACGTATGGCAACAATGAATCTTGGAACACTGAAAAAAATAAAATTAAATTGAAAAAAAAAAGAAAAGAAAAAGCTGTATGCTAAACAATATGAAGCTGTTGAAAACTGAAAGCCAAGCAACTGGGAAAACTCCCATATTAAATACAAAAGTTAATCCTTAGATACCCACATATGTAGGAGAGCTCTTGCAATTAAGAAAAATTTCCTTTTAAATAAAAAAAAAAAAGACACTAAGAGGGAATTTCAAAAAGATTAAAATTTCTTCCAATGAAATTTCTTACAATGAAAGATAATAACTTCACTAGTAGTAAAAAACAATAAAGAGATACCATTATCTGCCTCTCAAGCTAGGAAAGATTTAGAAAATGTGACCAATACCTTGTGTTGCTCAGGTTGAAGTTGTATTAGTGTTCTTACACAATGTTGGTAGGATTAGAAATTAGTACTTAGTGAAAAGTAATTCTGCAATATGTATGGTCTGAAATAAGCTCTTATGCTTTGATGTAATAATTCCATTTCTAGGAATTTATCCTAGGGCAAGATATTAAAAACAACTTAAAAGTCCAATAATCACAGAACTTGGCACCATAAAAAATTATTTTTGAAAAATATCAAAATGCTTACAACACGATAAAGTCCTTTTTAAAACATAACTTACTATATACATATTACTATGATTTTAGTTTTTTAAAACAAAAAAATCGTATGTATATTAAAAAAAAGACTGAAAATACATAAACAAATGTTAAGGATAGTGTTATAAATATATGACTTATTTTTCTACTGTACATTTTCTATAATAACTAGAGAAACTAAACATTTTTAAAAGATTATTCTTTTTTTTTTTTTTAAAGATTTTATTTATTTATTTGACAGAGAGAAAGGTTACAAGTAGGCAGAGAGGCAGGCAGAGAGAGAAGGGGAAGCAAGCCCCTTGCTGAGCAGAGAGCCCAATGCAGGGCCGGATCCCTGGACCTGAGATCATGACCTGAGCCAAAAGCAGAAGCTTAACCTATTGAGCCACCCAGGTACCCCTAAAAGATTATTCTGAGAAAAGCTAAAAACCACAAAAACAAAAGAAGTGAGTAAAGACTATATTTTCTCATAAAAAAGGCATATGAAAGGGATACACTAAAGCTTGATAGGACAGTAACTGGGCACCTGGGTGGCTCAGTTGTTAAGCGTTTGCCTTTGGCTTGTGTTCCCTCTTTCACTATGTCTCTCTCTGTCAAATAAATAAATAAATAAAATCTTTAAAAAAGAAAAAAAAAAAAAGGATCCTGAGGATAGTTTTGTTTTCTTTTGTTTAAAGAAGCACTCGATAGAGTGTGCTTACGGTAAAGGGGTAAGCAGAAATACAAAATAACGATCTGATAACTTTTTGAAGATCCTAGAACTATAGATTGGGAAAAAAGATTTTTCCGAAACTGAAGGGAAGCAGGAAAAGATGGCTCAATATAGAAATTTTAAAGAAAGGATATTTTAAGGAGAAGTTGTTTGAAGTAGGAAAGGAATGAATAATCTTGTTTACTTTGCATTCCTATAGAATAGTGCTGGCAAGGTAGTTTGTTTCAAATGAGTCCCCCAACTGGCAGAATCACTGGATTTAATTGATGAGAGGTATGACTAATGTTGCGTTGAAATGTGAATGGGTGGTGGAAGAAAGGTTAGGAACTATTGTTCTACCAGACTGTCTTTCATACAGGAGGCCAAACATTTGGATTGAATCCTTAGTGAGGTTAGAGCAGAGATGATCTTTTGACTATAATGAAGGGCTTAAAGAACAAAAAAGCGGTTTATAAAAATTACTCTGAGAAACAAAAAAAGAAGTGAACAAGGGATAAGAAATTAGCAAACAGTAGAGAAGGTATTGCTGAAGTAAAAAAGCACGAATCTATTGTAGCTCTCTATATCACACTGGTTTGATCATTTTCTCTGGTAATATACTGCTGCCTAGGAGTAGAAAAAGTAGATTTTTTTATAGTTTTTTTTTTTAAGGATTATTTATTTATTTATTCGACAGACAGAGATCACAAGCAGGCAGGCAGACAGGGGGAAGCAGGCTCCCTGCTGAGCAGAGAGCCCAATGTGGGTCTCGATCCCAGGACCCCGGGAACATGACCTGAGCTAAAGGCAGAAGCTTTAACCCACTGAGCCACCCAGGTGACCAAGAAGGTAGATGTTAAGAATGATTTGGGTCAGGGGTGTCTGTGTGGCTCAGTTGGTTAAGTGAGAGACTCTTGGTTTTGGCGCAGGTCATGATCTCAGGGTCCCGAGATCCAGCCCTGAATCAGGCTCCATGCTCAGTGGGGAGTCTGCTTGGGATTCTCTCCCTCTGTTCCTCACCTCCCAACTCAAACGTGCATGAGCTCTTTAATAAAATAAATAAAATCTGAAGAAAAAAAATGATTCTGATGAGAGAATTGATTATAGTCACACATATATAAACGTTAAGTGGAAGAACAGTTTTGAAGATGCCAGAAATGGCATTTTTATAGTTGAAAATGTGTGAGTCTGCTAACAGGACAAGTGAAATCAGAGGTGGGTGGCAAACTAACTGTAGGAATAGAAAAAGCAAAAAACTGGAAAGAGGAAAGTATAAAAACACCAACTGACTAAGATGTGAGGGAGTGAGAAATGGACATGAAGTAGGTTGTGGATCTGAGATCTCAGAAATGCAGGCATTCAAAATATTGCTTTATCAATGTGCTTCTAGTTAATATTTTGTAGTTTCTACTACTGGTTTCCCAGAAGTCTTGTTCATATACTATACATGAAGAACCTAGATATCCTTAAAATAATGATATAAAAAGATTTTACACATCAAAACCCACATGTAAATAGGTACATATCCAAGAGCTTGATGAGAAATCAGATTTATAGCAATTTAATAACCTATATCCATGTTCTTTGCTCCATTAATACTTTCTGTATGGACTAGCTTATATTTACCAGTCATTTCACTTGAGACCTCTGAAACTAATCAAAAAGGGCATAGCTGGAATGTCTAACTATGGGGAAACTAAAGGACGTTTTTAGAAGTTCAATTAGATTTCTGCCATTGAAAGAATTCTGAAATGCATAAAATGGTATAAACTATTCAAAGATACCAAACATTTTAATGTAGCCCTGCATTTTTTTCATAAAGTTTATTATTTAAAGTAAATCAAATGTAGTTTCTGTTCAGAAAGTCAACAATGCAGTATTATTCACACATAAGTAGAAATAGTTGACAGTTGCTAGTTATAAATCTGAACTTACCACTGTCTTGAATCCAAGTTTCTAAGTTCTCTAAGTAGTTTCTCATTTTTCTTCAGGAGATGAAAGCTCCTCCTAAATAGAGAGATTTATAAACATTTTCATCACCTTTGCAGTGAATGACATGACAGTCCCAGAAATACTTTCCACTCTACTCATGCAACTTTTAAACACTTTTCTTGCCTCTAACATACTTCTAAAACAAAGGCGAATAGACCCAAAAAGAAATGTAAATAGAAAGTGTCACTATTTCTACTGCGGCCCTCATAGATTTCTGTTAGTGGATCATTATCTATTAATCATTTCAATTTTTCCTTGCAGATGCTGTGAGCTTCTGAAACTCATATCCAGAAAAGTGGATAAAAGCTTATAGGTTCCTTTTCAAAAGTTTCCTAAAAATATATTAAAAAGTTGTTCCTAATGAAAAATATCATTAAGTAAGGATATGTAATCCATCTGGATTACATATGTGCTCTTAAAGGTATTTTTTACACTATGAAGCAATGTAGATATGTTGGCAAATACATTCTATATACACTAAATACATACAAATTATATTCATGAAATCAATGTAAAATATAGCTTCCCACCTTTAATTTTTCTTGAGACAATATATGGATCATCGTATAGCAAAAGAGAGTAGAATGCACTAACATGAGTGGCAATTACCTACATTTGGACATACCATAAGGCAAACTATATTCCTGACATGTCTTCCCCATAAAGCAGAGAATACTCCCTTCTAATAAATGGAAGGATTTAAATTAAGTAAGATTATAAATACTAGTCAAGGAAGTAGAACTCCCTTTTGGTGCTTCACCTGAATTTAATTAAGATTTATTTGTCCAGTGATAACTGAGTTCCCTTCCTACTACAAATTGAACAAGAACAATACATTAAATAATGCTGTGTCTTTCACATCCGTACAGCTTTTAATGTCACAGAAATTTAAAAGATAAATGTTTAATGATACTTTACACTAGTGTACAATTTAATATTTTATGTATATTATCTAAGTTAACTCTCATCATTATGTGAGGTGCGAGTTACTTCCTTAACTTATAGCCTGAAGCTTAAAGGTTAAATGACTCGAACCTAGTTCTTCCAATTTAAATCTAATGCCTTTTCATTTAACTCTTACCCGACTTACATGAATACTTTGTGTTAACTGCAAGCTTTCAGAGAGGTTTTTTGCAACATATGTAAGAAAACAAAATTTTAGGGGCGCCTGGGTGGCTCAGTGGGTTAAAGCCGCTGCCTTCGGCTCAGGTCATGATCTCAGGGTCCTGGGATCGAGCCCCGCATCGGGCTCTCGGCTCAGCAGGGAGCCTGCTTCCCCCCTCTCTCTCTGCCTACTTGTGATCTCTGTCTGTCAAATAAATAAATAAAATCTTTTAAAAAAAAAAAAAAAAGAAAGAAAACAAAATTTTAAAAAATGAAATAAGGATTCTTGATTTGATGAAAATCTTGAGTTAACTTCTCTGATACCAACAAGAAAAGATCACATTACTGTTTGTCTAAAAAACCCACAAGGCTTATGTGACATATTTGGGATCTGCCCCAGTTCCTGACACAGAGCTCCTAAAACTCTTGTAATTTCTTGAGCGATGAAGGTGACAGGAACATCTTACACAGAGTTCCTAAATCCCTTGCAATTTCCCTGGTAATAGGAGAATGTTTTGTTCTGATGAGGGGATGCTTGGTTGGCTCCTGAATAACTTCAGGATGGGGCTTGGTCATTCAAAAGCACAAACCATGATTAGAAGCTTGGAACTTCCAGCCACCCCTATGGGGAGGGAAGACTGGACAGAGATTGAGTTAATAATTAATCATGCCTACGTGAAGAGGCCTCCATAATAATCTCTGAACTATGAGGTCCAGAGAGCTTCCTGGTTAGTCAACTCAATTCAGTGTTTTCAGCAGCATCTAACTCCACAGGAACAGAAGCTCTTACACTTGGGAACCTTCATCCTGTGTACCTCTTTGTCTGTCTGTTCATCTCTATCTTTTAACTACCTTTTATAATAAACTGCTAAATGAAAATAAATGTTTTATGAGCTATTATAGCTAATTATCAAAACTGAGGAGGTAGTTATCTGATTTATAGCTAGTTGGTCGGAAATAAGGACTTTCATATTTCCGACCATATCTGAAGTGGGGGGCCATCTTGTGGATCTGAGCCCTTATTCTTTTTGTACTAACTGCAGTTAGTGCTGGGACTGCCTGCTATGGAAAACTCACACATGTAGTGTCAGAAGTGTGATAAGAAAAAAACAATTTTTTCTATTACCTTATGTGAAGGTTGGGAAAATAAGATTCTTTTCAATTATATGAGCTGTAATTTCTAAGTCACAAAGTTCTGCTAGTTATTATGAAAATGTTAATAGTTAAATTATTGAGTTATCTTTTTATTCCCTTAAATCCTGATAGAACTCAGTGGTCTCAAGCAAACAAACAAACAAGAAGAAATATCTGTCCAAAAGACAAAGAACAAACTGGTAGATAAAATCTGGTGAGGAAAAGAAGAGAAACTAAAATGCTTGATCAAAAGATGAATAAGACTAATGTTAAAAAACATTCTCTTTTATTCTTACCTTTTGTCCCAGGAATTCATTCCCAATATACTGAGAAGCAATCTGCAATAATAAAATGCTGACTGAGGCTTTTGAGGTGTTGGTTCATCTTGCTCCACAGCTTTCATGTTTAAGTCATTGAAGTGTTTCTCAACAAATTCTTTTTCCTCTGTATGCTGCTTAAGGATAGCATTAATAACATCATTTTCCTGCTTTTCAGAAATGCACACAGGTTGTGGAGCAGGGATATTAAGTGATATTCCAGTTCTCTGTAAGCATTCCGGACTAGTTATACCTAAATACTGCAAGAGCTCGTCAAGAACATCTTCTTCATCTCTTATGGTATCCCAAGTTGGTACAGTTTCTCTAAATCCTCTTTTAAACTGGAGGGAAATCCCATCATTTACTGTTATATCTTCTAAGCATTCATTAGATGTAGGAGGCTCTTCTGGCTTCTCTTGACGAGACAATGAAAGTATGAATGATGTAGGCTCCGACAAACCACTCACAGGAGGTGGTCCATACAGGATGGCAGAATCCCATGAATATTTTCCGGAGAGATCACGTACTATGATTCTGACATTTGAATTGGCTGATGCAAGGCCAGCAGATAAACCTCCTCCGGGTATACTCTCTTCTGATCTGATCTGGATGCAGGACACTAAAGTTGTATTGTTCAACACAAAAAACTGGATATTTGGACTCTCAAAGAGCTCAGGAGAAAGTTCAGTACTTTCACTGTAATGATTGTCATGATTTTCACACACCTGACTTGTTAACATAGCAGGACCACCACTCATTGGGTAATGGCCCAAATGATTTACCAGATGTGTAATAACAGTACGAGCAGCAATAGAGATTAATCCTTGTTGCATTTGAGTTTTCACTAGAAATAAGAAATGTAAGTGAGTGGAAATACTGCTGCTTCCTAGGAAGTTATGTTAACAATGAAATTATTAGACAACAAATGGAGACTTCCTCAAATTATCAAAATCACTTTAAAATATAACAGTAAACATGAATATTTCCAATTTAGATTCTGTACTACAGGAATAAGGGCAAAGAAAACTCTCTTTGATGATGTTTTGTTACTTTTATATAGAAAAAAAACCTTTTTCAAAGTTTTGCTAATGGATTCGTAATTTAAGCTTAAGCCTTTATATGTAAATCATATTTTAAAGAAGGATCACAAGTATTCTAAATCACCTGAAATCACTTAGTTCACACATTATAAAGCTGGTGAAATCCAAGTAAGTTTCTTATCTCATGAGTAAATTCAGAGAGACAGCATGCTTTAAATGTCATTTAATTATGGTGTTTATCAATGATATAAAAGTTTCAGAGAAAAGTAATCCTTCACTAAAATTTAGGAATCAACCAACTTAAACAGTGATTTGGTATAGCCAATATATGCCACAAAAACTTTATTTTAAGGGAAAACAAATTTTATGGGCCTATTTATGTACATATTTTTATAAGTAAGATATTCTTCTGGGTCATTGTGGCCTAGTCTTACCAGTTAGTTGTATGTAAGAAGTATTTTTCTTTCCTTCCTTAAGCACATTAGGGAAAGCAAATAGATAAGGAACATATCCATATGAGTAACTTAAAAAAAAAAAATCATACCAAAGAGTAAAAAAAAGAAAACCCAAAGAATATAGTACTCAGGGGCCTGAAATGTCAGGACCTCAAGGAGGGGGAAAAGGAAGATGTCAGGCAGAAAACACAGAGAGAATAAAGAGAGGAAGGAAGACATGGAGATAGACAAAAACTTGTCAAAGCCCACTAGCCAAAGATTGCCAGTGTGATCCTAAGTAGGGTTATGTGGAAGCCAGTTCTGAAATAAGTGGTGTCAGGAAGTGGGGACAGTTTGGTGATGATTATCTTCATATTTTACATCTAGGTGGCTAGGGAAGAGCTGTCATTGGTAAGGAAGTACTCATTGTTCATGTTAGGATGTTTAGTTGTACACACAACTAACAACTGTGTGTGCGTGTGTGTTCACTGCGCCCTTGTCTTATGTAATTATAGACATCATTACAGAATGATTATGTCTCCATATTGTTCTACCATAGTATTAGAGTGATCTTATCTGAGTACTATTTATATTCTAAAGAATTTTTATCATTTGGGAAAATTATGGCCTACCTGCTGTAATAAATATAGATTTGAGAGCATCCTGATGATCAAAGCATTATTTACATATAACAAATTCCTTAGTTTTAAGTGTACTTTGTGATGTATTTTGGTAACTGTACAGAACTGTGTAACCATCAACATAATATATAGTAAAATTCCATAGAAAAAGAATACATTTTATTTTATGTAAATTATATCTCAATAAACCCTATTTTAAAAGTTTGTAAGGACAGGGGCGCCTGGGTGGCTCAATTGGTTGAATGGCTGCTTTCAGCTTGGGTCATGATCCCAGGTTCTGGGATCAAGCCTCGAGTCAGGCTCCCTGCTCAGTGTGGGGGAGCCTGCTTCTCCTTCTCCCCCACTTGTGTTCTCTTGCTCTCTCTCAAATAAATAAATAAATTCTTTTTTAAAAAAGTTTATAAGGACATTAGCTTGTGCACTGCTTGTATAATACTTAAAAAGAAGCAAGAGAAAAGAATAGTGCTATATTTTAAGGCCACAGTCCCCAAGATTCAGAACCAACACTTGGCGACAGGCAGAGATCAGCTAGAAACCAGCAGCTGTGTCATTAAAAGCAAAAACATCTTCTTCCATCATTCCAACTCTAAAAAAACCAGTTTTCTCTGGGCTTTGATTTTGAAATGTTAAGAGTACCAAAATTTTAATTTTCTTCCATTATCAATTAAGTTTTGTGACTACATACATACATATGTATTTTTTTCCAGTTTACTTAAATTCCAATTATACTGAGTTGTTTTTCAATTATAAATATGGCTAGTTTTGAAAATCAGCTATTCAACACTAGATAACACTAAATGATTAACCTTAATTCAATCCTACATTTTTAAGACCATATGCAAGCCAAGTAAAAAGATATGTCACTGGATGATGAGAAACAGAGGGGTGGCTTGAATCTAGTGTCTGCTTTCTCTTCCCTCATTATAACTTAGAATTTAATGAATGTTCACACTGTTAGGGGCCTTACAGACAATCTAGCCAATATCTGTCATTTTGAACATGAGGACAAGTGAGTACAAGAGTTAAGGGATTTTTTTTGCCATAGAAGAACAAGCCTGGTCTTTTGCTTCCCAGTTCAGGGCTATTTCCATCTTTACCATAACTCTAATTTTCATATTTTTCTCTTTTGTTAAAATGCCTCTTTCTTTTGGCAAATCACTGTAACATCTGGAAACAATGAATTCAAAATTTATTTTTTCTTTGTATAGTAAATTCAAAATAGTATTATTTAGTATAAATTACTATATAAAAGGGTCAGATCGATTTAAAACCTCATTTAAATAAGACTAAGTCACATTTTTAATGGTAATAAAAATCATAATTAAAGACATTAAAATTCTGTTCTTTCTTTTTCCTTCTTCTTTCCTTTTGAGTGGTGAAGTTAAATAGCTGATTTGTTCTAAGCAGTCAAATCTTTTTTGCAGAGCATTTCCGAAGAACTGAAAGAATGTAATTTAATAGAAGCAGATCACAAAAGAGACAAATTCCTGACTTCATCTCTGGCTTGAGCTATGATCATGGACAAATCACACAACACAACACCTTAAACCCCACTTTTCTCTGAGAATAATACAGATTTTTTTATAAAGATGAATTAACAACTCATATACAAAATTGGACATAACAGAAGGAATATAAACCATTCAATTTTGAGAGCATTATAAGTAACACAGATTTTATGAGTTCCTTTTTCAAATTTACTTATAAATAAACTGCAAGAACAAGCCCAGCTCTTTCCCTAAAACAAACCTCTAAGCCCAGGTATCTGTCCATCCTATACATCTTCTTCTCAAAAGAAGCAATGGTGGGAATGCAGCTCAAATGAGCCTGTTCACAAATCTCATAATTATTAACACTGAGAATACTTAAAAAATACATTTACATTTTAAATGTAGGTAAAAGCATTTTCTTTCCTAAGCTGCTTCTCTAGATTCAGGAACTATATAAATATGAGAGGATAAAAATATCTCAACTGGCAATTTTATTTAGATTTTTTTTTAGTTATAAAAACTATAGAACATACGTATCTCTCTCCTACATATCTATTTAGATATAAAAAAATGAAATTCTCTAATTTAGATATTCAAAATGAAATCCCAAATAACTAGCCTTGTGAGAAAATGCAACATGAAGATATCGATGCTTCTAGGCTTTGTGTAACTAGCACTCATTTAAATAAGGCTATTCAGGGTTGTCTTTTCAGATTGTCAGATTAAACAAACCCTACAGCATTTGCAGCAAACCCATAATTACAGATTATTATGGCATACAAAAGCAGCAAGACCTAAAAAGCTGCTGCAATTCATTGCACTGTAATAGAACATGCAGAGGAAGTTAATTTTGGCAAATGCTTTAAATATTAGCTTTGCATAATATGTATAGGTGAAGCTATAATTAAGATAGAATGAATCCTTTGGAGCCTCCTTTCACTCTGACCCTGCAAATGATGACTTCTTGCTAATAAGACTACTGCCATTTGACAAAGAGCCAACTTTACTACCTTGCTTTATTATTAAGTAAATTTAATAATTACAGCTACTCCTGCCAATAGTTCTCAATTCAGACTTGTCCAATCCAATACTGAGCTTATTAGGGACACTCCATGTTTAGAAATTTTTGGCCAAAAAAGTACTTGAAGATGATGAAGAATGCCTTAAACAAGGGCACAGTGATTAGTCACTTTGCCACATTAAAAAAACACAACACAGCATGCAGTCACAACAAACCACAGAATCACCTGCTGTTGGCTTACAGCTGTTCCTAAAAGGTTCCCCGTTTATCTTGACTTTTTTATCTTTAAGAAAGCCCAAAGGGTACAACTTAATACATTTAGATAATAATACTCCAGAGAGTATTTGGTATCAGTATAAAGTTCATCTATTTAAATCTTTACTTTTGTATCTTCTCTAGTGACTATTAATGGTATACTGAATTTTGTCTGAAATATATTAAAACCTCTCTTTACATAAGTAAATTATTTATTTCACTGTTTAACAAGTACATTATAATGCCTTGAATCAAAGTTTATCATTTTACCCTAGTTCATATAACTTTGTTTCTAAGTAAAATAAACACTCCCGTTTTATTATACCACAACTAAAGAAATGATATGTAAAGTTGCTTATACATCAATTATGGTCTAAAGTTTAAATCTTACATTCCTATTTCACTTGGATACAGCTGACCGTTGGACAATATGCAGGTTAGGATTGCTGACCGCCCCCCATGCAACTGAAAATCCATGTTTAACTTTTGACTTCCCAAAACTTAACTATCAACAGCCTACTGTTGACAGGAAGCCTTACGAATAGCATAGCAGGTGATTAACACATATTTTGAATGTTATATATATTAATTACTGTATTCTTACAATGAAGTAAACTAGAGAAAAGAAAATCATAAGGAAGAGAAAATATATTTATAATAAAAAAACAAAAAAAGAAAACCCCTGTTGGTCAGATCAACTGCATTTGTGTTTTGGACAAACTCTTAGCAACCTGTCATCAATACCAAACCCTAGCCCTATTTCTTTGATGTGTAACTTTCCTACCTTCACTTGCATTCTACATCATTAATCCATTATCATGGCCATATCTTAGGTGTCTTAATCATTTATAACGATTCTACCTTTAAAAACCAAACTCCTCCTTAACAGCTTACTCTTTGACCATAATCTCCCAATCTAGTGATTTTTCCCATTCTGTTTTGTAGAGCCCTTAGAGAAGAAGGCTCTTGGAGATGGACAGAAGAGAAGTCAGTAGGATCCCAAGCTTCCACCCTGCTGCAGCTCTGCTTTTAGAAGTTTTACAAACTGAGCTTCCTTGTGAAATTTATTTGAAGGAGTTCTACTGTTTAAAAACTCATTGTCTTTTTTTAAAAAGATTATTTATTTATTTATTTGACAGACAGAGATCACAAGTAGGCAGAGAGGCAGGCGGTGGGGGAGGGGGGGTGAAGCAGGTTCCCTGCTGAGCAGAGAGCCCAATTTGGGGCTCAATCCCAGGACCCTGAGATCATGACCTGAGCTGAAGACAGAGGCTTAACCCATGGAGCCACGCAGGCACTCCTAAAAACTCATTTTAAAACCACTTTCTTAACATACTGATGCTCTCCGTGATTATCAACCTTGGCTACAAATTAATCACCTGGCAAAGCTTTAAAAACTTCTAGCTATCCCTAATCAAGATATCAAAATCTCTATGATGGGAACAGAGCAGCAGTAATTTAATGTGTGACGGAGGCTGAGAATCGCTGTTTTTGTTCATTTATTTGCCTGTTTTGTTTTGAGGGAGGGAAAGAGTGTGAGAGATGGAGAGAGAGCACAGAGGGAGAGGGAGAAGCAGACTCCCCACTGAGAAGGGAGGCTGATGGGGGGCTCGACCCCAGGACCCTGAGATTATGATCTGAGCTGAAGGCAGTCAGTTAACTGACTGAGCAACCCAGGTGTCCCTTGAGAATCACTGTTCTAGCATTTATTACCACCATCTACTTTATGATTCATTGGAATCCTAATCATTCATTCCATTTTCTCCTAAGGTATTAGCCATTTTCAAGCATCAGTTCAATCCTCACTAAGCCTAGATTCCATGGCTAAATCATGTACCAATATTCTGAAAGCCATAGTTCTCGTGTTTTTCCACCACGTCCACCCTACCGAATGCTGACTGGTACAACCAAAACTTTGTAGTTTTCATTTTCTGTTGGACTCTCAGTAACTTCTGACAATTCCTTTAATTTACTTCCATTTTTTCTTCTTTCTAGGTCAGAATAAGGACTAATATTAGCACCTATACTTTCTAGCTCACTCTTACGGAACTTCACCCTACTAATGATCCCCTTCCCACCTTCCTTCTCAGCTTATACTTAAAGTTCAACTCTCTTCATCCTTAGAATTCCCTTATCCTTGAATCATCCTTTAGCTCACCACTATCTTATCACTTTTCTTTACTACACAGTCAAGCTTCTTTAAAGAGTACTTTTGATAAATGGCTCTATTTCTTTAACCTAATCCTTGTTCCTCAATCCACAGCCATCCACTTCTCCCTCCACTTCTCTGCTTAAATTAAAGCAGACATATTTTTCAGCCTTTCCATATCTGACCTATCAACCTATCACTTAATACCAGTCCCCAGTCTTTTAAATATCTTTTTCGTGTCTTTATTTCTGAGAAGTTACTCTCTCCCAGTTTTCTTTCCTTTCCGACTCTTCTCAGAACACACACAAACACAAGCGCGTGCACACACACACACACACACACACTCCTAACAAAGACCTTTCTGCTATATTCGAAATCTGCATATACCAGAGACTGCCTCCTACTGGTCTTCATATGAATAACCAACAGGAATGCCAAACTTAACGATTTCCAACACTGCCCTCCTCATTTTTCCTCTCAAACCTCTAACCTTTCTCATATTCTTGGTCTATTTTGGGGGAAATCTAACCAATTTAAGCCTTGAGCAGTTCTTGTTTGGCCTATTGCAATAGCCTCATGATTGATCTCTCTGCTCCTGGGTTAACTTCCCTAAAACCAACCCAACATACCAGAGATTAGCAAACTCTTTCTGTAAGGGGACAGACAGTAAAAATTTTCAGTTTTACAGACTACATCATCTCCTTTGCAACTATACAACACTACTGCTGTTGCACAAACGCAGCCATCATGAATAGTATGGATGTAAATAAAGCTTTATTTATAGAAACAGGTGGCAAACATGGGCCATAATCTTCTAACTCCTATAAAATACTGTTTTCAAACTGCTCTTAATACTAAATTTATCATGTATATAACGTTCTTAAAACCCTTCAATAATTGCTGGGTTCCTCTGGGTTACTTCCATATCATAAATGTACTTTTACTCTTATACTCATATTTAGACATTATTTATTTACATCTTTCCCTTATATCAGAAAGTAAACTCTCTGAATGTAGAAACAATGACGCTTAAAAAAAAAATGTTACCGAGTTCACTACCTATCAAGAACTGTGCAGAGGGCTTCATATAAACTATCTTATTCAGTACTCAAAACAACCACGAGGGAATGAATATTATCCTCATTTTACAAATAAGGGAACAGAGCCACTCAGCTAGTAAATGGAGAGTCAAAATTCAGTACCACATCTGTTAAGCTCAAAAGCTAAATATATTATTCCATTATATAAATTCTATGATATATAAAATAAAATATCAACAAGAACTTATCAGAATAACTTAACTAGAAGTATAAATGAAATGTCATCACATATAATCTTGGTCACTGTTTCTGAAGTTATTTCTTAAAATAAAAATGAACTTTGCTATAATACACATGATGAGGTAAACAACTACAAAGTAAGATATATTCGTCTCTCCAAGAAATAATATGGTCCTGAAGTGAATTCATTTTACCTTCTGTCACTGGTTGAAGTTTAGAAGAGCGTTCTGAATCCGGAGAGTGCAGAGGTTCAGGCTCTTTTAGGCTTTCCAAATGCATAAAAGGATCATAATCTACAGATGCCAAATCAGAGAGGCTCATTGGAAAATATCTTGGATTGCTAAAACATTGAGCTCCATAAACACACCCATGTAATACCTGGAGGTATGAGGGAAAACATAGTTTTCCTTTTCAGTAAAGAAAAATAAAATAAAAGAAAAAAAAATGTCAACTGGTAATATAAGAGCTTGACAAAACTTCAAATATTTTAAAACTCAGTTCTTCAAACAAGGTAAAATTTAATACTTCTTAAAATGAAGAATGAATGAAATTTAACTGATGATTTTCACATTCAACAAAAATTTGACTCCTTTCAAATATCTGCAGTAAAACAACTGTCTCTTGCATGAAGAATTTTAATTATCCTTAGGTACTGTAAGATACATCTATATTCTCAGAAAACGCTTAGCTCTAAAAAAATAAAAAAGTAATACTAAGAAATGTGATTTCTTTCGGTTTTAAAAACTGTTGGTTACCAAGTAAACAATATAGCAAACAAGTTGACCTTATAAATGCAATTGAGGACAGATTTTTCTATTTTATCATTTTCTGCTCCTGTAGCATGGACTGGTTGGAGCAGTGTCTTCAGAGGTAAGGCCATGATCCAGTCCAGAAGGCACAGAAGTAAGGACACCACCAACTGTAACAACAACAAAAAATGGTAATTATCATTGTAAATTCATAAAATAAGACCTTAATATTCTCAACAGAAATTCACTAACTTATTTTTTGTCTTCCAAAATTTATTTCAGGAACTATGAACCCTAATTCTAACCATGAATATTTACTTAGATCGAATGGATTCTAAAATATATATGAGTATTATTGTGTTTCTTCCTTATATTTTAGAGCCATCACAATGAAACCTTAAACATAATAAAAACAGAACTGCCAAAATTACTTGGGAAATTACTATAAAAACACTGAGCTTAAATGAAGACATCGATTAGTAGACTATTTAAAACTGTTCAAAGAATGGAATTCAAATGAAAGGTTTGAGGTCATATATATTACAATCACTTCCACATTCCTTTTAAAGAACAAAAAGAACGAATTAAAACATCACAAAACTGGTATCCTCAGTATGACCAGAAAACAGAACATCTAAACTTCAAATTATCTGTAAGTATAAAGTACACAGCAAATCCCACAAGCTTTCTCCCATTCTCCCACTACAAACTTCCATGAAGAGCAAGGGGAGTTTGGGAAAAACTGTAAAAGAGAGAAAAGAACTGAGTACAAACCTAAAAACCAAGCTAGAAAGAAAAAAGTCGCCCTAAGTGTGAGAATACTGAAAAAAATATATTGGTAGATCGATATTGAGTGGTTAAAAAAAGGACTTAAAAATACACACACAGGGGGGCACCTGGGTGGCTGGGTGGGTTAAGCCGCTGCCTTCGGCTCAGGTCATGATCTTGGGGTCCTGGGATCGAGTCCCACATCGATCCCAGGACCCTGAGCAGGGAGCCTGCTTCCCTGCCTCTCTGTCTACTGTGATCTCTGTCAAATAAATAAATAAAATCTTAAAAAAAAAAAAAAAGTACACACACAGGGAAGGTAATGCTTTGGGGGAGAAGAATGTTAAGAAGGAATAGGGAGACAGCCTGTGGAAATCATGTAGTAAAAAGAAAAAGCAAAAGAGAAATTAAGGATCTCACAAGACTTAAACTTTAAAAATTGTGGATCTGCAGCATCTGCATGGCTCAGATGGTTAAGCATCTGCTTTCAGCTCAGGTCATGATCCTAGGGTCCTGGGATCAAACCCCTCAACAGGCTCTCTGCTCCACAGGGAGCCTGCATCCCCCTCCCCCTCTCTGCCTGCCTCTCAGCCTACTTGTGATCTCTGTCAAATAATTAAATAAATCTTTTAAAAAAATTATTGTAAAAAGAAAACAAAAATGAGACTCTAAGCAATTCAGCTGATGAAACCCCCACCCAAAAAACCCAATTATGAAGCAGATGAAAACTACAACACAACAAATCTAATCTAAGTCAGATATTATCAAACAGCATTTAGATATGGGGGACAAAGAAAACCCCATCTTAAATCAGAAATTAAAACTAAGAAGAAATAGACCAAGAAAGGAAGAACTGTTTCAAGTCAGGAAAGAAGTAAAAGGACAAAATTTAGAAATGAAGCCTAAATTATAAGGTGCTTAAGGAAGAATAAATTAAAAAAAAAAAAAAATTGAACACAGGGCATTGAAGAACACTGGGATAACAACTGACAGAATAAATATGAGATTTAAAAAAAGATAAAAAGCGTCAGAGAGAAAATGAATGAAATAAATGATATGGAAAAAATATCCAATTTACATATAATTACGGTCTCTGAAATATACATGTTAAAAAGGTCATCCACCAGAAGCCAGGACAAACTGACCTGCAATAATCAACTCTGCACATACCCTGATAAAACTTTCAAAGTAAGACTTCAGACATAAAGAAAAAATATCTTAAGGGCCTCCTAGAGAAAAGATGAAATAATTTCAATGTATACAAAAATGAAAATAAAATTCAAAAAATAATGCACAAAACAAGGCAACATTGGTGGTGGGGGGGGGAACTTAACATGAATGTGAACCTAAGGATTCTAAATCTAACCAAGATGTTTCTCAAGTATCAGGGTTACAGAAAATGTTTTAGATATACAAGCACTCAGGGAATTGTGTATTCCTGAGACTATCTTGAAGAATAAAGATGAATTTCATCCAACCAAGTAGTTGACAGAAACTTCAGTGAAAAGAATGATGAGTATTTGATATATTTGGTTACAGAGCTAAGATTAAAAAAATAAAGATAGAGATGAGCACAGAAGAATCACTTACTGCTATATGCTATATGCTATTATGACATATGCTATATGTTACATGTAGAAATAAAGTAACCAAAAATAGAGGCGACAAGAGAAGAAAACTAAGCTCATTTATTAATGTATAGGCAATAGACAGGAGATAAAGGATACCATTAAATAATCACAAACTACATAGAAGGTGTTTTAAAAAGTAAGAGCTTATAAGAAAGCAAGGGAATAAAGACATTTTAAAAAGGTATACAGAGAAAAGTAACTAAAAGAACAAAGTATAAAATTTCCTGAATACCAAAAGGAACTTAAAAAATAAAAGAACAAAGGAAATATGTCATGGAAAAAGAAATGCAAAAAATGCAATATGCTAATTAAAATTAAACCAAAAAGCATTAATGCTAAAAGTTCCAATTCAAAATGAAGCTAAAACATTTATGAGGGGCACCTGGGTGGCTCAGCAGGTTAAAGCCTCTGCCTTCAGCTCAAGTCATGATCCCAGGGTCCTAGGATCGAGCCCCACGTCAGGCTCTCTGCTCAGCAGGGAGCCTGCTTCCTCCTCTCTCTCTGCCTGCCTCTCTGCCTACTTGTGATCTCTGTCTGTCAAATAGATAAATAAAATATTTTTTAAAAATGTATGACTATCTATGTGTCAACATAGCGACTATCTTTATAAAGCAAAAAGTATAAAAGGTGCAAGGAAATTCAGAAACATTAAGGAGACTTCAACACACTACTCTCAGTATAAGACAGATCAAGTGGATAAAACACAGGCATACTTCATTTTATTGTGCTTCACTTTACAGATACTGCATTTTTTTATAAATTGAAGGTCTGTAGCAATCCTGTGTTGAGCAAGTCCATGAGCACCATTTTCAGACTGCATCTGTTCATTTGATGTCTCTGTGTCAAATTTTGGTAATTCTCACAATATTTCTAACTTGTTCGTTATTACTGTATTTGTTGTGGTGATCTGTGATATTCTACTGTAGTTGTTTGGGGGTGCCACAAACCATGTTCATATAAGACAGCAAACTTACTCAGTAAACACTGTGCTCTGACTGCTCCACTAACCAGCCATTCCCCCATCCCTCTTCCTTCTCCTCAGGCCTCCCTATTCCTTGAGACACAACAATACTGAAATTAGGACAATTAATAATCATACAATGGCCTCTAAAGTGTCCAAGTGAAAGGAAGAATCATATGACTCTCACTTTAATCAAAAGCTAGAAATTAAGTCTAGGCATGTTGGGGAAGGCATGTTGAAAGTCAAGACAGGCTGAAAACTAGGTTTTTTTGTGCCAAACAGCCAAGCTGTGAATACAAAGGAAAAGTTTTGAAGGAAAGCAAAAGTGCTACCCCAGTAAACACATGAATGTTAATAAGAAAGCAATATAGCTGTATTGCTGACATAGAGAAAGTTTTATGGTCTGGAGGGAAGATCAGACCAGCTGCAAAATTCCCCTAAGTCAAAAAGCCTAATCCAGAGGAAGGCCCTAATTCTCTTAAATTCTGTGAAGGCTAAGAGAGGTGAGGAAACTACAGAAGAGAAGTCTGAAGCTAGAAGAGACTGAGTTGTGAGGTTTAAGGAAAGAAGCCATCTCTGTAACATGGTTAAGTAGCAAATGCTGATAAAAAGGCTGCAGCAAGCTATCCAGAAGATAAGCTACACTGAACGAGAGATTTTCAACGTATACAAAACAGGCTTCTATTTGAAAATTCCATCTAGGACTTTCATAGCTAGAGAGAAGTCAAAGTCTGGCTTTAAAGCTTCAACGGACAGGCTGCCTCTTTCAGTAGAGGCTAATGCAGCTAGTGACATTAGTTGAAACCAGTGTTCATTTACCATTCCAAAAATCCTCTGGCCCTTAAGAATTATGCTACAGACAAGCTATAAGAGATTCTTAATCTCACAAAACAAACTGAGGAGAGGGGTATGGAGAGGGTGGTTGGGTTTTGGACATTGGGGAGAGTATGTGATATGGTGAGGGCTGTGAAGAGTGTAAGCCTGATAATTCACAGACCTGTACCCCTGGGACAAATACTACATTATATGTTAATGAAAATAATTAATAAAAAAGGATTTAAAAAAAGAATTATGCTACATCTATTATCCCTGTGCTTTATACATGTATATAGTATTTTAAGTCCAAGAGCTCTGATGGAGATGCACAACAAGAATAATGATGTTTTCATGCCTGCTAACACAACATCCATTCTGTAGCCCATGGATTAAGGAGAAATTTTTATTTCAAGTTTTATTGTGAAAGAAATACATTTCATAAAACTACAGCTGCCATAGATAGTGATTCGTCTGAAGGATCTAAAGTGAACTGAAAACCTTCTGGAAAGGATTCACCACTCTAGAGGTCATAAAAAAACATTCATGGTTCATGGGAAAAGGTAAAAAATATCAACATTAATGGGAGTTTGGAAAAGTGATTCCAAACCTCATGGGATGACACTGAGGAGCTGAAGATTTCAGCGGAAGAAGCAGAATTGGTAGAATTACCAAGAGAACTAGAATTGGAGCCTGCAGAGGTGACTGAATTGCTACGAGCTCATGACCAAACTTTAATGAGTAAGAAATTCCTGCTTATGAACGAGCAAAGCAAGTGGCTCCTTGAGATGAAATCTTCTCCTGAAGATGCCGTGAAGACTGTTGAAATTACAACAAAGGATTTAGGATACTACATAAATGCAGCTGATAAAGTGTTTGAAAGGACTTACTCCAACTCTGAAAGAAGTTCTATACTATGGGTAAAATGCTGTCAAACAGCATTGCACGCTACAGAGAAACTGAGAAAAAGAGTCAATCAATGTGGCACACTTCATTGTTGACTTATGTTCAGAAATTGCCACAGCCACTCCAAACTGCAGCAATCACCCTGATCAGCCATCAACACTAAGGCAGGACCCTCCACCAGCAAAAGATTACAATTCACTGAAAGCTAAGATCATGGTTAGCATATTTTTAACAAGAAGGTATTTTTAAATTAAAGTTTATACACTGTTTTTTGGGACATACTTCTACTGCACACTTAACAGATTAAGGTGCAGTTTAAATGTAACTTTTATATGCACCGAGAAACCAAAAAATTCATTTGGCTTGCTTTACTGAGTTATTCACTCTACTGTGGTAGTCTAAAACCAAAACCAAGTACTTCTAAGGTATGGCAATATAACCCATATGAAAAAAAAGTCCTTTGAAATCTTCAATAATATTTAACAGTATTAAAGAGATCTTGTCACTAAGAGTCTGAAAACCTATAGTACAGAATCTGAAAAAACAGAACCAAGTAATTTCATAAATTGATTATTCTCTAAAGGGCAAAAGAGAACTTTTTAATCTGGTTATCCACTTGGAAAAACAACAAAAATTGTATCTCTGTCTCAAAACATACAGAATAAACTTCAAATGGGTGAGGGATAAAAATACAAAAAAATGAAACCATACAAGTATTAGAAGAATCCTCTTATCTAGGGTACAGAGAAAGGCATTCTATCTATGACTGATAATTCAGACACAACGAAAAAGAAACTGACTACATAAAAACTAATTTTTTTCCTTGATCCCCCCACAAGAAACAATAAAAAAAAGTCCACCATAAACAAAAGCAAAAGACAAATGGGGTGGGGCAAAGAAAATATCTGTAACATATATCACAGTTAAGAGCTAAAATCCCTAGTACATAAAATTTGAGGGGAAAATACTAAACCTGACAGAAAATGTAAGATATAAATAGATGGGGCGCCTGGCTGGCTCAAATGGTGAAGCATGCGACTAATCATCTCGGGGTTGTGAGTTTAAGCCCCATGCTGGGTATAGCGATTACGCATATTAAATAAATAAGTTTTTTTTTTAAAGGAAGAGGAAATGAATAGATGATTCACAAAAATAAAAATTAGGGATGAAAATAGTAAATGGTATATTCAACCTCACTTATTAAAAGAGCAAGGTAAATGAAAAATACAGTGAGATTGTTCCCCCCACACACTGGCAAAAATTTCCAAATAAGACACACTGTGTGGTTGAGACTCTGGGCAAACACACTCACAGTTTGCTTCTGGGAATGCCAATATTTAACAAAATTACCTATCTGTTTACCTTCTGACCCAGAAATTCCACTTCTAGGAATATACCTTGAAGACACATTCCAATTATGTAAAAGTATAATTAGGCACATAGTTAAGTCACTGAAGCATTCTTTGCAATTGCAAAATTCTGAAAAAAACCCTATTCATTCACACATAGGACAGTGAGTTGAATAAACTACAGTACATTCACATAATGGAGAAATAATCCTATATAGTTATATAGCTGTAAAAAAGAACACAAAAGATCTTTATGAAGTATTGTGAATTTCTAAGATATCCTATAAATTTAAAAAAAAGCACCAAAGAATATCTAAAATATGACTCTTGACAAGGAGAAAAAAAATTATAAATGTTATCTGCTCACTTGTACAGAAATAAAGAATGGATAAAACATAAACTAAAAAAACCTGAGAACAACAGGGAGAAACACTAAAATTTAGGAATATAAACTGAAAAAATAATCTGAACTATATTTCAAATGAAGTCTATAACCACACTGAAATGAGGCTAAATGGAGGGAGAAGTAACCTAAATAACTTTTAAACAGAACTTTTGCACTATATACTCTCTTGGTAACTATATACAGGCATAAATATATTCTGAAACTGCCTTTATTTTTCTAAAACTGCACAAAGAAGTAAACACATTGTGGATAACTGCGTATGGGAGCCAGGTTCTCATTATTGGGGCAGTTAGTTACAAATAAGTAAAAGGAGAGGACAGACTGAACCTTGTGGTGTTGGACTAGAATCAGAGGTGTCAAGGCAAACTCACGGTGTTTTAATACACACACATAAAATACATATTATATATTTGTGTGTGTACATATTATTTATTTTTTAACTCTGTTGGGAGGGACTTAAAAAAAAAAAAACAAAAAAAAAAACCCGACAACCCACTGACCATGTAAACACCTAGTTCCTAGATCTTTATTTCCACTCAATGGAACCAACGTTCCTTGGGGAAATGGCTAATTCCAGTATTGCGTCAGGGAAAATACAAGAGGAGTGAAAAATTCTGTAGTAACAGAATTTAAGGATATGTTGAAAGAACAATAAGGAGGATATGACAAAAAGGACAAAGAAGACAATTTAAAGGGCATTCCCACTGGCTAAAATCCGGAACATTTTGAGCTTTGAAATAAATAATGATAGTAAAAAACTAGGAATACAATCCACTGCATAAAGAAAGAATCATGATCTCACCATAGTAAGATGGATAGGGGACAAGAGAAAGTTCTTCCTTATCACAGAAAAATAATGAATGTAAACATAATGACAGAATTAAGAAATCACCATTTGGAACTATCATAACAACATTTAATTCTGATAAGAGTTATCAATGGCTAGCAAAACTACTTAGTAAAGGTTTAAGAAATAATAGGATATTTATATAGTCTCAAACTGTCTTCCTATAAGATACTTATATAATTGGAAATGTGTTCCAATTATATATTATATTTTACAATTATATAAGTCTCAGCCAGGCTGAGACTATTCAGCTGCTTGGCTCAAGCTCTTAGCTGTCCCTCAAACCTCCATGACTATCCAAGCTGTGTCCTAAAAGGGTCGGAAATGCCAATATACTTATTTAGGCTCCTGAAGGACTACTAATGACCTACCCCTTCAGCTCCCGGATCCAGGCTAACTGGAAAGCTGACTTTCAGCTGGTCAAGTTGCAATATTAGCTATGCAGTCTAACTCCTAACAGAGAAATTGAGAGCTGGCTATTTTTGCTTACTCATTCTGTGCTAAGCCAAAGAAAACAGTTGCTGGGAGTGCTCGCGCAAATAGAACCACCTCTGTTTTGTGTGTTTCTAGAGAATTCATGAATGCCAAGTTCTGTCTGCTGCCAGAATGAGGTGATTTGGGAGCCACTCATTTAGTGTCGACGAGCTCCTTCTAGGGAAAAGCTGGAAACCTGGTTTTATTGTTGGAGCCAGCCAGAGGAAGACGACAGGGGAACTGCCCACTGGTTCTAACGGGCTTCCAGGAGGACTGCAGTCAGCATCTGGATGAAGGCTGATTAGAAGCTAGACCTTTGGGGCGCCTGGGTGGCTCAGTGGGTTAAAGCCTCTGCCTTCGGCTCCGGTCATGATCCCAGGGTCCTGGGATCGAGCCCCACGTCGGGCTCTCTGCTCAGCGGGGAGCCTGCTTCCTCCTCTCTCTCTCTCTGCCTGCCTCTCTGCCTACCTGTGATCTCTACCTGTCGAATAAATGAGTAAAATCTTAAAAAAAAAAAAAAGAAAAAAAAAAAGAAGCTAGACCCTCAAGCAGCAGTTGGGAAAATACGCATTCAAATTCTTTATAGGGAAAGAATGCCTCTTCCCCCTGCACTGAAACCCAGGGGAATATGGATAGCACATGCTCACAGTCTTAAAGAGTGTTCCTTTTTTCCCTATACTTTTGGGGGACTCGTGAATACAAGCCCTGTTGGCTTTCAGAGCAAAGTGATTTAGAAGCCCATCCCTGGGGTGGCAGACTTAAAAGTTCGGGTGCTAGATTTGTGGTCTAAACTCTTCTCTCCTCAGAGAGACCCCAGCAGTTGGGCGTTCTCTCCAGATTGTGCCAACAGTGGGGTATATTACAAGAATGTGCCTCAATGTTTCCTACATATTTTGATGTGGGTATTTTCTCAGTTAGCAGATGTGTAGGATCTTTCAACTAGTTTCTGGATTTCTCTCAGAGAGAAATGCTCCATGTGTAGCTGCATCTTCTGTGCATCCACAGGAGGAAGAAAATTCAGGAACCTTCTATGTCTCTATTTTCTATTTTGGTGAGCCCCTGCTCTGTTATTTTTCAAGGTGTTCTACTTTGCTAATAACTCTTCCTACTCTGTAACTTCTCCTTAAGTAAAAATATATATTCCCATAGTTTAATACTACTCATGTGTTGATGATACCAGTAATTTTTTTTTCTAGCTTCAAATTTACTACTTTAGGTATACAGAGTTGCTTTGCTGGTGGTTTTACTAGGCAATATTCCTTACATGCAACACAATGGAAACTGAAATTCATCCTTCTCCAATAACTCTGCTTTTTTGAGATTTCAACACCATATGATTAAGAGATGGTGACACAGATATGGGGAATAGAATGCAAGATTGGGACGTGAAAATGGAAAGGAATAAAATAATTTTCAGAGGAAATGAACAGAATCTAGAGCAGCCTTGATTAACAGACTTTGTGAAATGATGGAAATAGTATACATTGTCCACGGGGCTATTTGGCCCTTGAAATGTGGTTAGCACAAATAAGCAAATTAAATTTTTAAATAAACTTTGAATTTATTTATTTTTTTAATTTTGATTTAAATTTAAAGTCACATGTGGTTAGTAGTCACTATCCTGGGTAGCACAGTTCTAGAGTTCATAACATGTTATGTACAATGCCTAATGTATAATAAAAAACTAAGACATATGCACAAACAGGAAAATGGAATCCATAGTCAAGAGGAAAAGATTTCAATAGATATAAACATGGCAATAACCCAGATATTGAATTTAGCAGAATTTAAAGTCATTACTTTAAAATAATTATGATAAATATGTTAAAAATCTAAAAGAAAAGACAGATAAAATTGATGAAGAAATGTAGATTTCAGGAAAGCTATGGAAACTATGAAAAGAGACCAAATAGAAACTTTAGATTGACAAAGACAATGTCTGAAAGAGTTAAAGGAGTCTCATAATGGATTTACTGATGTAAATGTAATCTAGAACTTTTTGTGGCCAAAGGGTATGCCTTATTCTATGTGCTGTAACTCTATTACAAGTACTCTCCTTAATGGAAATTTCTTTATTTTCTACCAGTAACAGCTATATAAAGATATATGGTTACCTTCAGAGTTGATGAATTCCTCATAATTACTAATTTTCAGGCATAAACAAGACCATAATTTGGCCGGATAAAGAGAAATAATTATAAATGAACAAAATATCCTCCAAGGTTCCTCACAATCCTGAGATTCAAAGACTTTACAAATGACCGTGATTAACTTGAAATTTGAACTAAAATACAATTTAGTTACTTTTAAATAATGTAAAGATATATTTCATAAGTCAATCAGAGAAAGACAAGTATCGTATGATCTCACTGATACGAGGAATTTGAGAAGCAAGAGGGGAAAATGAAACAAAACAAAACCAGAGAGGGAGACAAACCTTAAGAGACTCTTAATCTTAGGAAACAGAGGATTGCTGGGAGGTGGGGAGTAGGAAAGATGGGGTAGCTGGGTGATGGACATTGGGGAGGGTATGTGGTATGGTGAGTGCTGTGAATTGTGTAAGACTGATGAATCACAGACCTGTACCCCTGAAACAAACAATAGATTACATGTTAATTAAAAAAAGATTTTGTAATTTGGGGTTTAACATTTTTAAAAAAATAATAAATTTTAAAAGATATATTTCTCATAGTAATTTTTAAGCACAAGATGAATTAATATTTACCATGTAAATATATATATCTTTGCAGTTTTCAAACATAAATATTTTACTAAACACATATCAAATATAAAACAAAATTTAAATTACCCTCTTATCCATTTCATAAGATGAAGCTTCTGTACTTGGCAAAAGGTGGGTAATGGTGGCTATCAGGATCTGTCAGCAAAGAAAAAAAAGTTCAAAATATGTTAAATGATGCATCCTAAAACTTAAATGTTAATGGTGAAGTGATAAAAAAAATCTACTAATGAAAGTTTATCCACATTTTTAAATCCTAAATACATTAACACTGTTACTTCAAAATAATTTTTAATAGGTAAGTTTTTCAAGTATTCTTAACTATCAGTCATTTATAATCCTCATATGTATGGAACCAAAATCATATAAAGTCTGTCCACTATAAATGGATTTCTTACAAATTCAACTCATGAATCAATATATTTAAATAGACAAATATGCTCATAGAAAAATGAGAGTATACAGATGAGCAAAACAATTTCTAAAAATCATCTGCAATTCTATCACTCAAGAAATCTATTTTGCTCAACAAATTAGTTACAGAAGGATGTACTTCAAGATAATAAAGGTCATTGACAAACCAATAGCTAACATCATACTCAATGGCAAAAAGTTAAAAGCTTTTCCTCTAAGGTCAGGAGCAAGACAAGGATGCCCACAATTGCTATTTCTCTTCAGCGTAATACCTGAAGTCCTAGCATAGCAATTGGGGAAGAAAAAGAATTAAAAGGCATCCAAATCCGAAAAGAAGAAGTAAAATTATTTGTTTGCAGATGACATCATCTCATACTTAGGAAACCCTAAACAATCCACCAAAAAGTGTCAGAATTAATAAATGTATTCAGTCAAGTTTCAGGATTAAAAATTAATATACAAAAATCAGTTGCGTTTCTATATACTACCAATGACCTGTCAGAAAAAGAAATTAAGAAAGATATCCCATTTGCAGTAGCATTAAAATCAATGAAATACTTAGGAATAAATATAAACATGGAGGTAAAAGATCCATACATTGTAAACTATTAAAACACAGATGAATGAAATTGAAGACACAAATAAACGGGAAGACATTCCATGTTATAAATGGGAAGAATATTGTTTGATTGTTCATACTACCCATAGTGATCTAGAGTGTCAATGTAATTTCTATCAACATTCTAATGGCATTTTTCTCAGAAAAACAAAAAATATCCTGAATTTTGTATGGTACCATAGAAAACCCCAAAGAACCTACAATCTTGAGGAACAACAAAACTAGAGGCATCATACTTCCTGATTTCTAGCTTCATTATAAAGCTACAGTAATCATAACACAGTACTAACAGTAAGGCATTGACATAAAAACAGGCACACTGACCATCGGACGAGAATAGAGAGCCTAAAACCTAAACCCACATATTTACGGTCAACTAATCTTTGATAAGAGCACCAAGAATGTACAATAGTAAAAGGACAATATCTTTAATCAATAGTGTTAAGAAAACTGGATATCCACATGCAGAAGAATGAAACTGGACCCCTGTTTTACGCCATTGACAAAAATTAACTTGAAATGAATCAAAGACTTAAATTTAAGACCTAAAACCAAAAAATCCTGGAGGAAAGCTTAGGAAAAATATTTTTGATACTGGTCTTGGCACTGATTTTTTAGGTAAGACACCAAAAACACAGATAACAGAAGCTCAAATAAATACGTGGGACCACATCAAACTAAAGAGCATCTGCACAGCAAAGGAAGCAATAAATTGAAAAGGAATGGGAGAAAGTATTTAAAAACCATGTAATTGGATAAGGGGTTAATACATAAAATATATGAAGAACTCAAACTCAATAGTAAAAATGCAAATAATCCAATTTATAACAGGCAAAGGACCTGAATAAACATTTTTCTAAGGAAGACATTCAAATGGTTAATAGCTATATGAAAAAGTGCTCAACATCACTAATCATGAGGAAAATACAAATCAAAACCACAATGAGATATCACCTTACATCTGTTAGAATGGCTATTATCAAAAAGACAAGAGATAACAGATGTTGGCAAGAAGGTAGAAAAAAAGAAAACTGATACACACCTTGGTGGGAATGTGAACTGGTACAGCCTTTATGGAAAACAACATGGAGGTTCCTCAAAATATTACAAATAGTAACTACCATATGATCAAAACCAAAACAAACAAAAAAACCCTACCATAATGATCCAGCAATCCTGCTCCTAAGTATATTTCTGAAGGAAATATATTTCTGAAGGAAATATACTTTCCTTTCTGAAGGAAATATACTTCCCAAGTATATTTCTGAAGGAAATCAAATCAGTATCTCTGCACAACATGTTCACTGTAGCACTATTCACAATAGCAAAGATACAGAAACAATGTAAATGTCCTTCAAAGAAT
This sequence comes from Mustela nigripes, assembly GCF_022355385.1. Taxonomy (NCBI): domain Eukaryota; kingdom Metazoa; phylum Chordata; class Mammalia; order Carnivora; family Mustelidae; genus Mustela; species Mustela nigripes. The sequence continues at coordinate 84,018,989 of NC_081569.1, forward strand.
AAACGAATTTTTAAAAATATGTGTGTATATACACACAATGGATTATTATTATTCAGCCATAAACGAGAAATCCTGGGGGCGCCTGGGTGGCTCAGTGGGTTAAAGCCTCCGCCTTCGGCTCAGGTCATTCCAGGGTCCTGGGATCGAGCCCCACATCGGGCTCTCTGCTCAGCAGGGAGCCTGCTTCCCCCCCCTTCTCTCTGCCTGCCTTTCTGCTTACTTGTGATCTCTATCTGTCAAATAAATAAAATTTAAAAAAAAAAAAAAAGAGAGAAATCCTGTCATTTGTGACAACATGGATGAACCTGAAAAGCATTACTATAAGTGAAATAAGCCAGACAGAGAAAGGCAAGTACTATATGTAACAAACTTGTATGTGGAATCTTAAAAAAATAAAATAAAAAAGAATGCTGCTTTCACAGAAACAGAATAGAATAGTGGTGGCCAGGGGCTGGGAGGAGAAGAGGGAAATGGTGAGCTATAGGTCAAAAGGTATACATTTTAAGTTATAACAACAGTAAGTTCTAAGGATCTAATGAAAAGCATGGTGACTATAGTTAATCATTTACTGAATATCTGGAAGTTGCTAAGAGCAGAGCTTAAGCATTCTCACCATAAACAAACAAACATTTAACTATGTGAGGTAATGAATGTGTTAATTATCTTGTCCTTGGTAATCATTCCACAATTATCAAATCATAATGTTCTACATTTTAAATACATACATTTGTCAACTATTTCTCAATAAAGCTGGGGGGAAAAATAAGGAAATCCACTCTCAGGGTGCCTGGCTGGCTCAGCTGGTAGAACATGTAACTTTTTTTTTTTTAAAGATTTTATTCATTTATTTGACAGAGATCACAAGTATGTAGAGATGCAGGCAGAGAGACAGGGTAAGCAAGCTTCCCCGCCAAGCAGAGAGCCCAATGCAAAACTCAATTCCAGGACTCTGAGATCATGACCTGAGCCAAAGGCAGAGGCTCTAACCCACTGAGTCATTCAGGAGCCCAGAACATGTGACTCTCGACCTTGAGGTTGTGAGTTTCAAGCCCCATTCTTACTTAAAAAAAAAAAAGAGAGAGAGAGAAATAAAATGAAATCTACTCTTGTCTTTCCAGACGTTCCTGTGTGTGTGTGTGTGTAGGTAAATTTATGCTTTTAAAAAAAGATATTTTATAATGTGGCTTTTTAAATAAACATATACTCTGAATAGTATATGAATAAATTTGATACAAAAATATGAAATAATAAACAATTATTAAAGAAGGCAAAATATGCACATGTTATTTGCTCTCAAAAATGTCTTGATCTCATTATACTTTTTTAGGTACATGTTAAAATATATAGGAGTAAATTTATCATATTTAACAGGGTCATAATAAATGAGAAATACTTACTTGAATAATTTTCAAGGGAGAATCAGGCTGGTAAATCTGAAGTCTAGGTACGTAATGAACCAGCATGTGAAGCATGTTACAAGCTACATGGGCTACTGTTTTATTAGTAAACTGTAATAACAACAACAAAATATTCATTAATGCATTAGCTGCTGAAAAACTTTAAATTTCATATGTTTCTTTTTGCAATTTTATGTTTATTAAAATATTAAGATAAATATACAGCTGCAAAACAAAAATTCACCACACATCCTAAAACGCAATTAACTTCATTTTTAATTTTGAGTGTCTGTCCCCATTAAAGTTTTTTTTCTTTATTTTTCTCTTACCTGTATTTCTGCAATAGCCTATAAAATGCTAATTTCCTTATCAATCATTTCCCCATTCCAATCTACTTACTTTCAAATTAATCTAAAGAACTGCACTGATGCTGACATTCTCTATGCTTAAAGCTCTTGGATGACTCTTCAGTGGCATAAATTCAAACTTGTTATGTTTAACTCTCTATGACCAAATCTCCCCCACTACCTCACATATCCTCTTTCCAAAGTCTTCTCTATTACTTAAGTCAAAGTGATCTCAGCTTCCTCTGACCTCAATTAGCATGTTATATGCACCCACTCATTTGGTTCTCTCAGCTTTCTGTTTTATTACTCTCATTTTAATCCTTTTCTGCCTCATATTAATAATCTCTTGAATCTAGTGTATACAGTTGTATTTTATTCCGAGTGGTCCCTCACTCTGATTAGCAAACCACCTCAAACATACTCAGAAATATTTGTCAAATAATATTTGTACGTTTTATGTTTAGAGGTCTATATATATACTGTATTGCAAGTTTTAAGACAAAAATAATATCATGCATACTTTCACAAGCAAAAAATTTACTCAGATTCTCCAAGTAATTAGGTTATTATTTTTTAACAAATCTTACTCTGGTTACAAAAGGAGCATTTAATTTGAATAATAAAGCCAAAACACTAAACAGCTCAAGAATTCAGAAGTATTAAGGATTAAAGAGTAGGTTACAAAAATATCGATTAGGAAAAAAAACCTATATATGTTGTTAACTGACATAAAAAGTTGAGATAAAATAGGTTATAACTAGGATATCCTAAGTTCAAGAGAAGGACCACTCTGAAGGAAAAGATCAGGATCAAAGAAATAATGTAATATAAAATTAATGAACACATTTCTCAAATATTTTATTCTATAAGGACACAATATATAATTGACATTTGGAGAAAAATAGTCCTGCATTCTATACTATATTAATATATTCCATGTATATTGGGATAGGTCTTTCTTTTTTACCTTTAAGGAAACACAAATTACATTCAGAGCTTCCTTGATTTGAGGATGATGAGACTCATGGACTAGTTCTTCACAAATCCAAATACCTAAACTGCACAATGCTACACATCTGCGAAAAGGGCAACCAACAATGATATAAATAGAAGGAGATGAGCCATTAAATGAAATGCAATCACCACCAAAAGCACCACCACAACCAAAATATCCACAACCAACCAATCTAGAATAAACATGCACTGCTTAAGTGAATCAATCAATTTGTTACTCTGTATATTAGCTCTTCTTAAGCAAGGGTAAGTAGGAGGAAAGCAAATGACCCCAACTTAATGCCTGATTTTCAATCATAATTTACTACCAGGCCCACAGGTGGGGATAACACACAGGATCTTTGAAACAAACACATATTAATAAACTGATATTCCCATAAAGCTTCCCAAATATGTAACCTGCTTTCAAAAAAAGAAAGTGATTTTACTGACAGCACAAAATGAACTTAAGCAAAAAAGCACGAAGCTGATGGGATAAGCCAAATATTTCTTTCTTTTCTTTCCTTCCTTTGTTTTGTTTTGTTGTTTTAAGAGAAGAGGGGAAGCACAGTGGAGAGGGAGACAGAGAAACTTAAGCTGGTTCCATGCCCAGTACGGAGCCTGAGCAGGGGCTCAATCTTGCAACCCTGAGATCGTGACCTGAGCCAAAAATCAAGCGTTTGGATACTTAACTGACTGAGCCACCCAGGTGCCCCTAAATATTATTTTCATAATTCTTATATTTAACACAGCTAGCTACAAATTTGTTGTAAAACAAATTGGCAATACAAATAAAATTCATATACTTTATAAAGGGTTTCCAACAGGAACAGAACTTGTAGAATTTTTTCTATTTCTTAACATCTTGTGAAACTTCATTTCCCTGTTTCAACGGAGTTTCAGCTTGAAGGGAGTTACTTGATAATCAGAATCAGTAAAAATTTCATTAGTGTATTTATGTATAAGCTTCTGATGAAGTACATACCGGCTCCCTCAACTCCTAAAAAAGTCAACTCCTTCTAGTATCATGGTATACTTGGCATGCCCTGATACTGACATTCTTAAAATTTAAATTTAATTTTAAATTTTGTAGAATGTTAAATTTTAGAATAATTCAATGCAGGAATGTCTTTCCTCCTGAACAGAGCACATGAGAAATTCTTTCTTAATGCTAATAAATTATTTACTATTAAAACTACCAGGGGGACCTGAGTGGCTCAGTCAGTTAAGCACCTCTCTTCAGCTCAGGTCATGATCTGGAGGTCCTGGGAACAAGCCCTTTGTCAGGCTCCCTGCTCAGTGGGGGGCCTGCTTCTCCTTCTCCTCCCAACTTGTGCCTTCTCTGTCTCTCTCTCTCAAATAAATAAAATCTTTAAAAATAAAAAAAAAATAAAAAAAAAAGGGGAGAATCTGGCCTACCGTGCAGGACCAGAGGGCTCATCTCTTGCCGAGCTTAATACAGTTTTGATTATGAGTTCCTAAAATAAAGGGGAAACATCAGTAATGATTAAGATTTCATTCATTCATTCATTCACTCATTCAAATATTTATTTAATGGCCACTATGGCCCAGGCACTGTGCCCCGTGCTAGAGATAAACAGTGAAATAAAACAATCTTTATTCTCATGTGCATACTTTGTTAATAGGGTCCAATATTATTCATATAATTATCTAAATTTAAAAAAAACACTAATATGGTCTGAATATTTGTGCCCCCCCAAATTCTTATGCTAAAATCCTAGCCCCAAAGATGATGGTATTAGCTGGTGCTTAGGTCATGAGGATGGAGCCCTTATGAAGGAGATTAATGCTCTTATAAAAGAGACTGCCAAAGAACTCAGTTCCTTCCAGTTTGTGAAGACACAGTGAGAAGGTGCCAGCTATGAACCAGTGAGAGGACCCTCACCAGAATGCAACTCTGCTGGAGGCTTGATTTTGGACTTATTAGCCTCCAGAACTATGAGAGATAAATGTCTATTGTTCATAAGCGACCCAGTTGGTAGTACTTTTTTTTTTGGTAGTATTTTGTTACAGCAGCACGAAAAGACTAAAATAAACGATTTCTGAAATTTACAACCAAATATGTATGTTTCAAAAAGAATCTTTTTTCCTGATTAAAAAATTAATAAAAAGCTCACTATAAAAATTAAAACATTTACTTGCTTAAAAGTATGGGCATCTTTTCAAAACTTTGAGAAATCTTTATTTAAAAGCAAGCCTCCTCTTTTTTTGATAATTTGTAAAACATCACAATGTTTGAGTTTAGGGGTAAGTGCTAAATAATAGTTAAAATTATATAAATGAATAAAATATTCAAAAGAGAATAAAGAGAAAACAATTATCTAAAAGAGGATCTTATAGTAAGTTTATGTTTAGCAGGCAGAGAAAGAACACTAGTTTATTAAGGAGTCCTAGAATATTTAGAAAAACAAGTAATAAATCAAGATGGATCTGTGCAACATAAGTCAAAGTTGAAAAGACTTAGGAAGGTCAGGAATATCAACATGGGTCAAATACCATAGTGGCTAAGAAGAGGAAAACAAGAATGCCACTAGGCATGATAATTAAGAATCTATTTGTTCCTTTTCTTAAAAAATCATTATTTCATTCATTCATTCATATATTCACAAAGCATTTATCAGTTACATAGACTGTAAGCTCCTAGGAGGAGTAACTTTTCTACTTATCTCTGCAAACTTAGCATCAAACCCAGTGGCTGGTAATTAATAGGTACTTTGGACATATCTATTTGTTTAAGCTCAAGAGCTTCTATGCAATAGATCCTGTCTTAAATGCTGGAAAGAAATGGATGGTTAAGATGCAGTACATATTCTCAAGAAGTTTATATTCCAGGGAGGGAGGAAGACTTGTTAACAATTATTAACACAAGATGACATATACAAGGTTCTATGTGAACAAACAGTTAAACTTTGGAAAGTCATAGGAGACTTCACAAAAGGGTCTTAAGTAAACAGGATTTTGACAAATGATCAAGGTCAAAGACTAAGATTATTTGTGTGGGGGTGATTAAGAAAGACAAGAAGAGGAAAACAGGTCTACATAATAGATGTTTTAAGCAGAAAGAAATGCATTTTCAAAAGCACAAAATTGAAAAACAGCATGGTATGTTCCATGCGGCTATGTGACTGCAGTTTAAAATACACAGAGAGCTGGTTTGGGTGAAAATGTAAAAATTAAATATGACCACTATGGCATGTAATTTTCCCTTAAATCCTCAGTTTTCGGGCTAAGAATAGAATAATCATCATTTTCTTGAGATTTCTGCTGTCTTCATCATTATTAGAATTAGCTTTTATTTTGGAGATACCCCTTCCCCAAAGTTTGTTTTGATTTTTTAAATAATTTAAGCCATTACTGTCTATATAATGGCCAGAAGACAATAAGGCCACTCTTGAAAAGCAGATCGTATGTAGTAGCTAGGCTAATCCCTAGAGACCTCAAAACTGCCTAAGCAAATTAAAACTATTACCTATCCCTGACTTCAGGATCTTCTGAAAACAGAAGAAACCAAAGACACTACATCTCTGAAGACCAAAACTCAATTTCTATAGTTTTTATTAACTGTTATTACAAATTTGCACTGAGCTATACAATTTTATGTGTAAGTGAAATTCACTTGTTCAACAAATGTTTCTAGAGTAGCAGATGCCAAGCAGTATATTAAGCTTTGAGGATACAGCAGTAAATAAGACTTTGTGTTATTTGTCTGAAGCATAAATCAAACACTAAACAAGTAATTATATATAATAAATGTCATAAAGAGAAATATGGGTGGTATGAAAGTATATACAGAAATCCAGCAAACTGAAGAAATTTCTTTCAGAGAAGGCAAAAGTTTAAAAATTGATTATCAGCATGACTGTTCAGGAGCTATAATGCTTCAGGTACACAGATTCCCCGCCCCAATTCCAGTTTCCTACAGCAAAACAGAATATTCCATTACATTGTTGGATATATTCACATGTGGAAATAAAGAGAGAGTCAAGTTTGCAGATTTATTGCCATATCAACCTGCTTAGATGCCTTAGAAGTAGCACAGTACCTGCCTCATGGGATATTTCAATAAATGTTCTGTGAGTGAATGAAAGAATCCTAAGATACTGACATATGAATGGATACAATAATGAGAAAATGTTTCCAAAGAAGTTATCAACACAAAAAAGACTATAATGCTAATGGACATTCCAGTCTTGTGTCCGAGGGGTATGACTGGTTAATGTTCTTTAACAATTATGTGGATTTCCAAAGAAAAAGAAAGAATACAAATTTTACCATACATTGTTACTATAAAATCATTTAAATGCTGAAAATCTGATTTCCTACCTTAACATCTGTAAACTGAGACACAGCAATATCAGGAATGTTGGGATGCAGAGCAGGCAGTTCACAATATAAGTTAGGAAAGCAAACCAAAGATCCCAGAAGAACTTGTGCTTCCACTCTTGGTGCCTAGGTATCAGATTTTTTTAGAAAAAAATATAAATACTTTCATTTTAAAGGCAACTCACACATCATAACATACTGTGTTATAACTCATGGGCAGATGATTCAATGTCACTAGATTGTATTTGTCACTATTTAAGAATAGATAAAGTAACTAAGGATAAAAATAGTAACTGTCTCTTCAAAAACAGGCACTAGTTTAGATGGTTTTTATGATATTATGTACATGAGAAAAGCACTGCCTATACTACTTACTAAATACAGTCAGAATTTATACTTGGCCTACAGATGAAGGTAACTTTTCATCTTTTTTCCTTAGCTATATTAAGCCATTTCTGAAGTATCAACACTGAGCATTTCTTTTTCTTCTTCTACCTTCTTGCATGTCCACCAAACACCAGTACCCACCTACTAGTATATTTATTAACTAAAATACCTACAATACCAATTTATATGTTTAATAATACCTAACAAAAATGCTAAAACGAATCTGCTAGAGATATAATACTTCTATTCACATAAAACAACAATCTGTCACCAAAAGGATTTCCTTATGTTTCTAAGGGTTATTATAGAGGCAGTGGAGTAGTACTTCATTATGATCATCAACAAAACAACTCACTTCCATATTTAAAAAATAATCCAGATTTGCAGATAAAAGACAACACCATCAAGAGGTTAGAGTAAGCTTATAGACACCATGCCAATTTAAAAATAGTTATAGGGGTCCTGGCTGGCTCAGCTGGTAGAGCATGTGACTCTCTTGATTTCAGAGTTGTAAATTAAAGCTCCAAGATGGGTGTTAAGATTACTTAGAAAAATAAAATCTTTAAATAAAAAAAAATTAGCTATAAAAGTGAAACTGATAAAAACCAGCATTTTAAAAGAGATCAGCTAAGGATTTTTATTTAAAGTTGGATAAGATAACTAAGAATGTTCAGGTATGTGGATATAATGGGAGCATATTGTAATGTGATTATAATTAAGAAAGGCAAAACCTAATCAATTATTTTACAATCTGTCTGTCAGGGGAAGAAACAAGCTGCCCATTAACAGAAGGAAGATGATGTGTATGGGATCTAAAATGGAATCCAAAGATGAAGATTGGAATGTATATCTCCAACATCATCCAGAGGAGAAGACTAACCTTAACCTTATAGTAGAGGGATGGGGTGTCAGGTTTGATTCTTGCAATAATTGGTCTTCCTATGCAGTCTTTCTCAACAAGTGTTCTTCATATGTGGAACATATGACTATTTTTTAAATTTTTGTAAGGATGTTACAGAACTAGCATCCTTTCTACATGCACAGGAGGTAAATTTAGTCACATAAAATGGATGCGTAAGGACATTAGGGCTTAATTCTCCTGCAGAATCTTGAGAATACAGGAAAAGTGCTGATTAGTCCATCTAGAATAATTGGCCTACTCAGTAGTAATTGTTTCCATAGTAAATTGATAAAAAAAATTAAGTAGTTTGTATATCAGTCTTCTCTGAGGTCTACCAACTTGTGCCAGTATCAAAGAGATTGATAATCTGTGTACACTAATGCTATAATAGCCTTGTAATTTATTTACCATCTTTACCTGCCTTCCATTTAATCTACTCCTAGATTAATACACTTATTATAATATTGCCAAAGCACAGATTCAATCATCTCTCTCCCTAATTTAAAACATTTAACTGTTTATCTAATATAGCATTATCATCTGATCCCTCACATTCAAGACTTTCCGAATATAGTCTAAGGCAGTACTTCTCAATCTTCAATGTCCATACCAATTATTTGGAATATAGTTAAAATGTGCATTCTGTTTTAGTAGGTCTGGGATAGGGTCTGAGACTCCGAATTTCTAACAAGCACCTAGATCATGCCAAATGTTTCTGGTGTGCAGACCACACTTTTTGTAGCTAGGATCTAAAGTACCTTTCTGTTCTTTTTGTCCACTACTCCCTAGTTAGATTAACCTGCTTCAAGAAAAGATGGGAGTATTTGTCATTCCTAGAACACAGCTTATTCATGCTTGTTTCCCTCCTGGCATACCTTCCCTCATCAATATTTTCACGTATAAAATTACTAATAATCTTTCAAGGACTATTCAAATATCTTTTCCACGAAATATTCCTGACGTCCCTATACAAAAAAGATCTCTCCTTTGTCTGAATTACCAACTAATTTTATTAAACAAACTCTTATACTGCACATATACAAGTGTCCACAAAGTGTTCCAACCATGTTCCAAAAGTTAATTAATTTAATCCTTATAAAATTACCCTATGAGGAAGGTTATCTCCATTTTATAAATGAAGAAACCAAGACACACAGAAATTAATCAGCACAAGGTTTCACATCTACTAAATGGCAGAGGTAGGATTTGAACCCTAGAGTTTGGCTCTAGACTCCATTTTTTAAAAAATGATATTTATTTATTTATTTATATTGAAAGAGAGGGCGAGAGAGGAGAGCAAGCACAAGCATGGGGTAGGAGCAGGGAGAGAGGGAGAAGCAGACTCTCCTGTTCAGTATGGAGCCTGATGTGGATGGAGCTCGATCCCAGGACCCTGAGATCATGACATGAGCTAAAGTCAGATATTTAACCAACTGAGCCACCCAGGTGCCCCTACACTCTGTGCTTTTTAACCATTTATATTGAGCTTCTCCTATTGGTACTTATTTATTGCCCTACATTCTATAGTTGTCAACAATTTAAAAAATATATATCTGTATAAGCATGGTGCTGTGCTAGGTCCTGGAGGTATCAAGATGAGTAAGATGCAATCGCTGTTCTTACAGAACTGGAGAAACAGGGTTAACAACTAGCTATAAATACAGGTTCTTCCCTTATGTGAACATTTCCACTAGGTGAATGCATCCAGTTTCATGGCGTTCAGTAACATGTAAAAGCTACTGTCTCTCAGCTTTCCACTTCAGTCCTGACATGTCCTTTGAGCTCCTGCCTTGTACATGCAATAGCCCTCCTAATATCTCACTGATCTCTACTAGGCAGCCTACTATCCTCCAAATAGAGAGAATTCCTTCTCATTCACTGTTGGTCTTTTACACAGCTTATAAGTGAAATAATATATATTAAACAGCTTTCTAAGTTACAAAATGATGTCAAGTATGACTGATTATTCTTTCCCCAACATTCTTAGTTTATTCTAATTAATTGTTATTTCTCATTTATACTTTGCACCAGAGTGATCCTTCTCAAGTAGAAATTTGATCATGTCACTCCTTGTGTAAAATCCCTCAATGCTCAGTCATTCTTTCCTTGGGATGAAATCTAAACTCTTTAGCACTATAAACCAGCTACTGTCTTCATCTTTAGTTTATCTCATACTTAAATATGAGCAGGTTCCAATTTTAGTGAGTTACTATACCTATTATAAAAATCCTCACATGCTGTTTCAGAGTTGAGAGTTTCCTCCTAGAGCACACTTTCAAATTATCTCACTTCTGGTCCATCTCTTTTGCTATGGCCCATTGCCCTCTCTTTAGTTTCTTCCCTCCCTCTACTTGATTCCTTAGATTTTCTCAATTTTATATTTTGTTTTGCTTATCAGATTTAATCCATTTTTATAGCTCATGTGTCGATTTTTCAATTTTAGTACTTTCTTGTGTTTCAAAATTTACATTAAAAAAAGTAACTTCAGTTAAACTGTAAATTTTCCTAAACATCAGCTTTTTAACCTTATTAACAAGGGCTCCTCCTTTGTTGCTTTGAGTTGAGTCCTGTTTAACTACAGTCTGTTATATTATGAAGAACAGGAAATAAAAACTTACATTGAGAAAAGCTGAAGAAGCCACTCTACCAGCTGCTACAATAAAATCCATAATAAGCATTGTGGCACCAGGCAAACCAAGTGAAAAAAATTGAGGTGAGCAGTGCTTGATGATTGTATTGACAATATCCTTAGGAGTAAGCAAAGAAGGGAAACGAGTATCATAAATTAATCTTGGGTATCAGCTAATCAATATCCTTAAAAAAAGGTAACATATGAAACAGTAAAACAGGCAATTACTATTCACTGCCTAACTGGAAAGACTAATTTTAATTCTTCTAATTAATCCATGCTTAATATTATATTCTGCCAAAGGAAAGTAAACTTAAAGCATTTATTTAACTGACATCAATATAGCTTTTTTTTTTTTTTTTGCACTTGAGAGGAAGCTGGACAGCTCTTTGCTTCAGGGGGTTGAAAATATAAGACCCACGTATCATGAAACTAAACTGCAGAATGGCTGCTTCTCTCATCTACTCGCTTCCATGTGAGATCTCTGATCTCTAAAGTTGCATGACCTATTATGTGACAACTGCAGGGATTCTCTTTATTAGATAAACTGAAGCCCTTTGATGGCAAATATCTAGTCTCAGAAATACAGACCTAGGCAATTTTGAGGGAGTATCCTTAACTTGGTTATTCATTCACTTTGCCTTTGGAATTCAACATGAAGATGCAGTGTTTTACACTGTCTTACTCAATCCGATTTATCCTAAACAAAAGGTTTCTCTGACAAGTAATTAAAGGTGTCATTTTGTTTCAGACATGTTTATAAGGTAGAACACTATAAGTAACCACTTCAAATTAATGCAAGAAATATTTTCATTTTGGGGGAAGAGAGATATAATTACCTCTTTCAAAATTAGTTTAATGCTCTTCAAATGAACTGCAAGTGAAATTTAAGCCCATCATGATTAAAATGTTTCATTACCATGACTTACAGCCTCCCATAAGTTTTTTTTTTTTTTTAGTTTTATGGCCGGGATCAAAACCCCTGAAGTAATGTTCTACAGTAATATTTATGACTGGCTAATGCAATGATTGCATTGATACGAATGCCAAGTCAACAGAACTGTCACTATACTAACAATCTATGAAAAAGAGAAAACATGATGTGCTCACTCTTAAAGTAGAAAAAAACCTCTGTTTCATGACTAGATGAGCAAATCCATATGCCTCAAGAGCCAATTATTAAGTAACAATTACAAAACGCCCAAGAATAAGTACATTAGGACGTTAAAGAAACATGTCAGTCTAAGCAAAAGATGGCTTAATATCTGCAAAATGGAGAACTAGTTGTTAGAGGAAAGATACATTTAATAAACAAGTTGATCACCTAACTATAATGGCTTTTCAACTATGTTTCAAAAACAAATTAGGTTACAAAACGGAAGAAACTTGTAAATAAAATGACTACATAAGAGAGAATTTTTAATTCTACACCTTAAAATTTAAGAGTTAAAAATCAAGAATCAAAGATAAGTTTATAAAGCAATTGGTTAGAAAGTATATATTTACCTGATCAATATGAAGTAATCCACAATGCATTATATTGTAGAAATGTGTTAGAAAATCTCTGTTTGGAGAAACATCTTGTCTTCTTTTCATTGTATTACAGATAAGTTTGTAAGCATGTAATTTACCTTGTTTATACTTATCAGTCAACATGGTTGCCTACAATTCAAAAATGTTGGTCTTAATATTCAAAAACAAATACTGTTAAATTGAATAAAGCAAGCAATATATTTGTTTTCATTTATTTCTATGTTGGCCCAACTTCTTAATGAATCAATGAAACTACTGCAAATATTAACATGAAACACAGGTATAAATAACCACATACTGTTTCATTTAGGAAAATGCACCAAACATATCAAATAATATTCAAAAGAATTAAATCTTTTTAAAAATATTTTATTTATTTATTTATTTATTTATTTGTCAGGGAGAGAGAGAGAAAGTACACAAGCAGGCAGAGTGGCAGGCAGACGCAGAGACAGAAGCAGGCTCCCTGCGGAGCAAGAAGCCCAATGAGGGACTCCATCCCAGGACCTTGGGATCATGACCTGAGCTGAAGGCAGCGGCTTAACCGACTGAGCCACCCAGGCTTCCCAAATCTTTTTTTTTTTTTTTTTAATATTTTATTTATTTATTTGACAGAGAGAGCAAGAGAGCACAAGCGGAAGAGCTGTAGAGGAAGAGGGAGAAGCCGGCTCCTCTGAGCAGGGAGTGCGATGGGAGACTAAATCCCAGGATCTTGTGATCATGATCCAAGACAAAGGCAGATACTTAACCAAATGAGACACCCAGGTGACCCAAGAATTCAATCTTTAAAAAATATAGAGCACATTCTAACACAAATTTGAGATCTACACTTCACTTAAATATAATAAAAACATAATTTTCTACATTCATTTTTGTTTTATTAAATAAGTAAAAATGATGCACCTGTGTAATAATTTTGCTGTGCCCATTCTCCTCTTATATAACCCCTAATGACCAGTTAAAAACTAAGTGTTCTAGAAGATTATATGTAAAACCTAAAAAATCAAATGTTTAAAACTGGTTACATATGTATTTACTAAATGAACCTTTTAAATTAACATTTTAAATCTTAAGCTTACCTTGAAAAGCCAAGGTGTAAGAATTCTCAGTGGAGGAATCAAAACTGGTGGTGAAGGGGAGGTCAGGTTATCAGTTGAAATGCCAAGGTTATCTCTAATCTGTAATTTTCAAATAAAATGCAACACACCTATAAAAGTGTTCTTCCAGTTTGTTTTATCTTAAACTTGAGTTTAATTCCAGTTCCTATCGTTAGTTATATATTTAAACATGGTTAAGTGACTTCACCTTGCTAGGAACCAGTTTATAGCAAGGTGGGGTGGTGGGTAGCTATGAGATCTAAGGCTTCCACTTCTTAACTTTTTTTTCTTTCTCCTCTTGTGTTTTGTTTTTTTTGTTTTTGTTTTTACCTTAGCTAGATTTTGCCAAAGTTCACAGAGGTAATCAAAAACTTGAGCATGTATTTCAGGATCCATAATAGCGTTGACATCTCCCAAAATGCCTAGCATTCTTCGCCACATTACAGTAGCAACATCAGCATGCCATCCTGTGAGTGTACCCCCTGCCATCACGCTACAACATTCAGATGGAAATTCACTGATTTCTGTAGAAAAAATACACTAGTGTCAGTAATTTTTCTAAAGAATTGATCACAAAACACAAAGGAGTCAAAATAATAAACTTAAATATCTACAAAAGTGAATTTTTAAAGTGTCATTATGCATTAGTGTTATTTTTTCCTGATTAAAATCGACCAGTTCATAATTCCTTATTATGGCAGTAATTACTTATTCAATACCACCTGTACTAAGATTTACCTAAGGAGGAAATGATGCAGATACTAGATAAATTTATTATAGTTGATATAAAGGTCATATTTATAAATACATAATCTCTCTTTCAGCAAATGGTCACTTCAGGTTATAGCATCAATTAATAGAATATCTCAGGCTGAAGGCAGTTCCTATAGGAAGTCTTCATAAGCCTGTTTCTTTGTACTTAAAACTTCCAAAGAAATGTATTTCACAATTAAGTCAAGCCTAGCATTAAAAGAGATATGATAATAACATGGGAAAATTAACATTTTTACTAAAACTTAAACATAATTTAAAAATTTCTATAATTACATTTCTTTTGCTTAATGAAATTGGCAAGATTATATGTAAGAAATATAGGTAACCTTGGATCCTAGTCTCATTTCTATCATTAATTATGTAATGTTGTACAAATTACTTAATTTGTCAGAGAGAGAGAGAGTGCACAAGCAGGCAGAGTGGCAGGCAGATGCAGAGAGATAAGCAGGCTCCCTGCCAAGCAAGAAGCCCAGTGAGGGACTCAATCGACCCCAGGACCCTGGGTCATGACCTGAGCCGAAGGCAGCGGCTTAACCAACTGAGCCACCCAGGCTTCCCAAATCTTTTTTTTTTTTTTTAATATTTTATTTATTTATTTGACAGAGAGAGCAAGAGAGCACAAGTGAGCACAAGAGAGCAGAATTCCTATGGTTACACTTCCTCACTGTAAAATAGATGGTTTAGCTAACATCACTATAGGTCTCCTTCAGCTTAAAAAAAAATCCATTGGAGCACCTGGGTGGCTCAGTTGTTAAGCATCTGCCTTTGGCTCAGGTTGTGATCCCAGCATCCTAGGATCAAGCCCCATATTGGGCTCCCTGCTCAGTGGAGAGCCTGCTTCTCCCTCTCCAGCTCCCCTGTGCTTGTGTTCCCTCTCTTGCTGTGTCTCTCTGTCATAAATAAATTTAAAAAAAAAAAAAAAAACCATTATCCTATTCAGTGTATATAATGGAAAAGGCAAAATAATTACTAAGTTGGTAAGGATTATTCCTACTTGATAGTATCTCAGTGTGCTCATAATTTCTAAGTTCATTCTAACTATATATAAGTCCTTTACCTCTCATGTTTGACTTTTTTCTCTTTCCACATAAAGTGTATAATAACTGATTGTATTATAAAAAAGTTACCAAATTGTCTCTCATGATAATAGAAAATAAGAGTCTGGTGTAAACCCAATGAAATAAAAGAAAACACAAAACACTGCAGTTTCACTGTTAACATTTCCCTACTCTACAGAACCTGCATAATATAGTGATAAATCAACTGATTTGTCTCTTAATTATCCCTCTCAAAAACAAAATTTTAAATAATTTAGATAATAAGATCTCCTAACATTAATGCTCTGAAAGGAAAAATGGCAAGTATCTAATTTCCAAATATTGCCTAGGTCATCTGGAGTCTGAAGAACAGAATGGTGGAGCTTCTCATCAAGCTGCAGATCTTTCTGTTCCATGTTATCTATATTCAGTGTGGAAGGAGAAGGTGTTTGTGACCTGGATCCCAGAGCTGAATGGACTGGAGAAGCACTTTCTGAACCTGTAAAGACAATTTAATAAAAATTACAATAAAGAGAATATTCAACACCCTCTACCTAAGATGTAATGCTTAAAACCCCAATAAAACACAACTGAACCACATCAAAGGATATAACAGGTTACAAGTTGGCCAAAGAGGTAAATAAAATAAAAATACAGTACAAGATTTTATATCTAGGGGTCTCATTTGATTTCTTCCATGGGACTCATATGGAATTAGAACTGGACTTACCAGTTCATAGAAGCCATCAGTGAGAGTGAGAATGTCTACTCTCATTCCTGGTCTAGCTACAGAAACTCTAGGACCCACTGTTACTCTATTTCACTAACTTCAGACTTGGAGCAATTCAAAAGAAGAGGAACTTGCTCACTGTGGCTCTATGTGCTACTATCATTGTACACTGTGGTGTACAATGTTCCCTGGTGGGCCCCAGTGTTCAGTCTCTCCCCCACCACACACACACACACACACACACACACACACACACACACACAGAGTCCCTGGTGGTCCCCAGTCTTCAGTCTCTCTCCCACCATACAAACAAACTCCTTTCTTCCCAATCCATTTTTTGTAAGGCAGCAAAAAAATCTAAAAATCGAATCTGATAGTACTCCCACATTTAAAATCTTTCTATGGATTTTATGCCTCTTTACTGGACACAGCATAAGTGCAAACTTTTTAGTGTGTGGTTTTCCAGTCTTTGTGCAACTTTATTACAACTCCATAATTCCCCTAGTACTTTTAAGTTCTAGTCATAGAAAGTAAACTGCTGGTATTTATCAGAATACATAGCATACCTCTGGCCTTTTCCACATATTTTTCCCTTTGCATGGAGCCCTTATCCTGTTCCCATAAGTCTGGTTAACTTTTTATTTTTTAGGTTTCACCTTAGACACCCTTTCCTGAGAAGCCTACCCCATGTTGATATATCTGGGGTAAATAAGTAATCTCTGCTCTTTGCACTTATTCCTCACCATTATATCACGTCACACTGTCCTGAAACTATTCACTTTTAAATATCTTCACTAGTGCATATACTCTGTAAGAACAGGGACTGTATGTGGTTACATACTGACATACTGCCAGTGCATAGTATGATGTCTGGCAAATAACAGAAACTCCTGTCAATTTAAATAATGTATACCATAAATTAATACTATATGAACAATTTGTGGTGGTTGTATGGGAGTGCTACTAGTACCAAGCCAAGCCCCTAAAATATTAGGTCTTTTTAAAAGAAAATCAACAAAGAAAGATTGGGCTTAAATGACGCATTAGACCAGATGGACTTAACTGGTATGTACAGAACAATCCATCCAAAGCAGCAGAATATACTCTTCTCAAATACAAACGGAACATTCTCCAGGAAAGATCACATATTAGGTCACACAACAAGTCTCAATAAATTCAGCACACCAAAATCTTATCAAGCATCTTTTGTGACCACAACAATATGAAGCTAGAAATCAACTACCAGAAGAAAACTGGAAAAACTACAAATACATGAAGACTAAACATGTTACTAAATAACTACAGGATGAATGGAAACTTAAAGGAGAAAAAATACCTAGATATAAATGAAAACAGAAATATAACATACCAAAACCTATGGAATACAACAAA
This sequence comes from Mustela nigripes, assembly GCF_022355385.1. Taxonomy (NCBI): domain Eukaryota; kingdom Metazoa; phylum Chordata; class Mammalia; order Carnivora; family Mustelidae; genus Mustela; species Mustela nigripes. Next base: position 84,036,550 of record NC_081569.1, read on the forward strand.
AATGGTTCTAAGAAAGAATTTCATAGCAATACAGGCCTGGCTCAAGAAAAGAGAAATCTCAAATAAACAATTTAACTTCCACCCAGGAAAATTAGGGGGAAAAAAAAAAAGAACAAAGCCCAAAGTCAGTAGAAGGAAAGAAATAATATAAGATCAGAGCAGAAATTAATAAAATAGAGACTAAAAAGACAATAAAGGAAGATGAATGAAACTAACGGCTGATTCTTTGAAAAGGTAAAAATGACAATCCTTTACATAGATCCACAAGAAGAAAAAAGAGCTCAAATAAAATCAGAAATGAAATAAATACAAATACAAATACCACAGAAATACAAAGGATCATAAGAGAATATGAACAATTATACCCCCACAAATGGGTCAACCTAGAAGAAATGGATATATTCCTAGAAATGTATAATCTTCCCGGATTCAATCATGAAGAAACAGAAATCTGAATAGACAAATCACTAGTAAGGAGACTGAATCAGTAATCAAAAACCTCCTAATAAACAAAATTGCAGGATCACCCAGCTTTGCTGGTGAATTCTGCAAAACACCAAAGAAGTCTTAACACCTATCCCTCTCAAATTCTTCCAAAAAATTGATGAGGAAAGAAAACTTCCAAACTCATTTTACAAGGCCAGTGTTACACTCATACCAAAACTAGACAAGGACACCACAAAAGAAAATTAGAGGCCAATACCCCTAATGAACACAGATGCAAAAATCCTCAACAAAATATTAGCAAACTGAGTTCAACAACACAGAAAAACAATCATACACCATGCTCAAGCGGGATTTATTCCTGGGAGACAAAGTTGGTTCAACATCTACAAATCAACCAATGTGCTAATACCATATTAACAAAAGGAAAGATAAAAATCATATGGTCATTTCACCAGATACAGAAAAGTATTTGACAAAATTCAATACCCATTAATGATAAAAGTCTCAACAAACTGGGTATAATGGGAATGCACCTCAATATAATAATAAAGGCCATATATAACAAATTAGCATCTAATATCAGATTCACTGGTGAAATGTGAAAGCTTGCCCACTATCCCCACTTTTAGTCAACATAGTATTAGAAATCCTACCTGTAGCAATTAGTTAAGAAAAAGGAATAAGAGGTACACAAATTGGAAAGGAAGAATTAAGACTATCACTATATGCCAATCACATGATCCTATATATAGAAAACCCTGAACCTTCCATCAAAAAACTGTCAGAATACATGAATTCAGTAAAATTGCAGAATATAAAATTAATATGTAAAAACTCTGCTGTGTTTCTGCACCCTAATAATGAACTACAAACAATCCCATTTATAATCACATTAAAAAGAATAAAATACCTAGGAATAAATTTAACTAAGGAGGTAAAAGACCTATATATAGTGAAAACTAGGAGACACTGATGAAAGAAACTAAAGAAGACACAAATAAATGGAAAGATATGCCATGCTCATGAGTTGGAAGACTAATATTGTTAAAATGTCCATACCACCCAAAACAATGTACAGATTCAATGCAATCCCTATCAAAATACCAACAGTATTTTTCACAGAACTAGAATAAATAATTTTAAAATTTGTATGAAATAACAAAAGACTAACTAGCCAAAACAATCTTAAGAAAGAAGAACAAAGTTGGAGGTATCTTGCTCCCTATTTCAAATTATACTACAAAGCTATAGTAATTAAAACAGTGTGGTATTGGCATAAAAACAGACCCAGAGATCTACAGAACACAGAGAGCTAGAAAAAAACCCATGCATATAAGGTCAACGAATTTACAATAAAGGAGGGTAAAAGATACAATGGAGAAAGGATAGTCTCTTCAATAAATGCTGCTGGGAAAACTGGACAGCTATATGTAAAAGGATAAAACTAAACTACTACTTTATATCATACAAAAGAATCAATTCAAAATGAATTGAAGACCTGAAAACATAAAACTTATAAAAGAAAACATAGGCAGTAAGCTCCTTCACATTGATCTTAGCGATGTTTTTTAGATACCTGTTCAGGCAAGGGAAACAAAAGCAAAAATAAACGAGCGGAGCTATATCAAACTAAATAGCCTCTACACAGTGAAGAAAACCATCAACAAAACAAAAAGGGAACCTACTAAACTGAAGCAGATATTTCCAAATCATATATCTGATAAGGGCCTAACATATATATAAAAGGATTCATAGAACACAATAAATATATAAAATATATAAAGAACTCCTTTACCTCAATAACAAAAAACAATCCAATTAAAAAAGGGCAAAAGTTCTGAATATTTTTCAAAAGAACACATACAGATAACCAACAGACACATGAAAAGATGCTCAACACCACTAAACCTTCCAGCCACTCTGGAAAACAATACAGAGGTTCCTCAAAAAAATTTTAAGTAGAATCACCGCATGATCTAGTACTTTCACTACTGGGTATCTATCTAAAGAAAAGAAAAATACTAATTCAAAGAGGTATTTGTATCCCTATGTTCATTGCAGTGTTACTTACAACAGCCAAGGTATGGAAATAACCTAAGAGTCCACTTAAGGATAAATGGATAAAGATGTGGTTTTTATAGACAATGGAATACTATTCAGTCACAAAAAAGAATGAAATTTTGACATTTGCAACAACATGGCTGGACCTCGACAGTATTATGCTAAGTGAAGTAAATTAGACAGAAAAAGACAAATACCATATGATTCCATTTATATGTGGAATCTAAAAAGTAAAACAAAACAAAATAAAACCCAGCCCCACAGATATGGAGAACTAACTGGTGGCTGCCATGACAAAGGGGAGGACGGTGTGGAATGGGAGGAGAATTAAGAACTTTCAGGGGAGCCAGAGTAGCTCAGGTAAGGATCCTGGGGTCCTGGAATTGAGTCCTGCCTCGGGCTCCCTGCTCAAGCAGGGAGTCTGCTTCTCCCTCTACCTTTATCCCCTGTTCGTGCTCTCTCGCTGTTCTCAAATAATAAAAGCTTAAAAAAAAAACTGGAATGGATAATCACCCATCAAAGGGCATTAGAAGACAGTGAGAACCAGAGGAAATTTGGATCATCCAGTGGAACCACTAATCTATGTGCTACTAGCTGCCCAGGATCCCTCTGGTCACTACAGTGGTCACTACAGTGACCAGAGACCAAGAACCTTGCAATAATGTGATCTTGCATTTCATAACTGAATTTCTTGGATCCCACTCATCATATATTTGACCACATAAAAAATTTGCTAAAAAGCATAATTCACTGTATTAATACAGACTATTAGTATATTGATAAATAGGCCTTCTATTAGGCAGTATTCTCTACAGTTTCTATAATAAATACTTTGTTAAAGAAATCATTAAAAATCTGGGCTGAGGAGAAAGACAACTATCATATGATCTCCCTGATATGAGGAAGTAGAGATGCAACATGGGGGGTTAAGGGGGTAGGAGAAGAATAAATGAAACAAGATGGGATTGGGAGGGAGACAAACCATAAGTGACTCTTAATCTCACAAAACAAACTGAGGGTTGCTAGGGGGAGGGGGGTTGGGAGAAGGGGGATGGGGTTATGGACATTGGGGAGGGTATGTGCTTTGGTGAGTGCTGTGAAGTGTGTAAACCTGGCGATTCACAGACCTAAACCCCTGGGGATAAAAATATGTTTATATAAAAAATAAAAAATTTAAAAATTTAAAAAAAATCTGGGATGACTCTAAAACACAGTGAAAAGAAGAAAATACTTCTCAACTATTTTATTTTTTGGTAATCTAAAAATCACTACAGGAAATGCAGTGATGCAAACATATATAAAATTCTGTATACAATATCAGGAGTTCAGCTAACCCCCTGAAACTTACCATGTAGACTCTAGGCCAAGACACTCTTACATTAATGCATTTTTTCCCTCCATTGTTACATAAAGATAGATGAAAACATAATGCTTAAACTCTAATAAGTAATACTTAAAACCTATCAAATAAAATCCTAAACAGATTCTTTGGTGGCTTAAAAAATGCACTTAAAGAAGACATTCCCTTGAGTAACTTTACCAGTAACCGTTGCAACTTCAGCGGAGAAAGCCTGTTGATTAAGACTGCTTGTTTCAGAATCTATCTGAAGTGTGGTTAGACTAGCCACTTCCTGCTCTTCAGCACTCTGATGATGGCCAGAACCTGAATCCACATCAGCAGAGGACATAATCCCAGCATCAGCTCCAAAGCCAAAATCTAAAGGAAGAAGAAATGCTAGTACATAGAAGTCTCAATTATAAAACAAAAGCATTTACAAAAAAGACAAAACGGGGTGCCTGGGTGGCTCAGTCAGTTAAGTGTCTGCCTTCGGCTCAGGTCAGGATCCCCGCTGGAATCAAGCCTGGAGTCTGGCTCCTTGATCAGTAGGGAGTCTGCTTCCCCTTCTGCCCCTGCCCGTCACCCTCATGTTCTCTCCTTTCCCCCTCAAATAAATAAAATCTTTTAAAATAAAGAGACAAGTTGCTTCAGCGAAATGATTAAACGTTAACATTCCCCCTACATCTATTTACATACCACTCAGACAAGTGTAAATAATGTTAACAGTTTAAAGTTTATAATTAGAAACAAATTTTTAAAAGTTCTCATAGCTTATTACTAACAACAATAAGGACAAAAAACAGATACATATGATGTATCTTCACTATTCTTACCCACATTTTCTGATAGCTGGTAATAGGCTTTTCAACAACTTTATACTCTCTACTCTAGGTATATACAATAAAAATGGCTCATATGTAGTAAACCATTTTTCTCTTAACCCATATATTCCATCTGAAATCAGAGTAGCACATAATCCATGAAGGCAGAAAACATTTTTAGATTTTGGTACTCTTCACTACCAAGTGTAACAAAGAATTACAGAAAAGCTATGTGGTACTGATACAGCATCAAGTAATATCAATGCTATCATTTTAACTTTTGTGATTATTCAAGAAATGCTCTGGGTAATGGAACACTGAACATAACTGTACTAAACATACTGAAGCACTGAACTAGATAGTGGTTCCCAAATACAAATGCATGAAACAGCACTGACTCATAACTATGACTATCCATTATTCTAATGTCAAGTCTACTCTAACTTTTTTCCTTTCTGTATGTTTGGTTCTAAAATATCATTTGTTTTATGAAAGGACAGTGGTTTCTGTTTTTTAAGTGCCTTCAGTTTGGTGAAATAAAGTGGTCCCGACTTGAATTCCCTAAAACTTCCTTTGGAATTTCACTAAAAAATGAAATCATAATATGTGGGAACCCTTGTCCAGTAACATTAGAGAGGAAAGTGATGGTTACATAATTCACAAGTCAATCTCAAACAGAAAACAATTAACAAAAAACATACTGCTCAAATAGAAAAAGATACTTGCTGTCAAATTTTCGGCCATCATATTGGAAAGCGCTGAAAGAATCCGAATGACTATCTGAGCTGATAAGATCACTGCTCCCTGCACTGGCAGGAGAAGTCCATTCTGAGGGCACACCTGGGTCATCAATAGGGCGCATTTGGTTTTGCTTATTTAGAATATCAGGGAGGTCTTTGGGAATTTCAAGACTGCCTGGACTACTTCCTCTTCTTGTCATAGTCTAAAAATTCAAGAAACATCTTACTATTAAAAACGTAATCTCATTAAACATCTGAAATCTTGAATTTCCAAGACAATCACCATAATAAATTGAGATATAGGGTATGAAGTAGGAGGTGGGAAACACACTAATCAAACAGTCTATGTAACTGTATGGAGCCATTACCTGAATTACTGTTGGTTTGTCTAAAGTAGAGACCCAATCGTGATATGGTGTTGGGTCTAAGATTCTTTGAGCCTCAAAGGATCCATGGAGTGAAGTTAAGAGGGTAGAAAGAGCAAGGTATTCAAATGTAAAAAGTAGCAGCGAATAGTAGAGATAGTGGAGGAAGGAAAGAATGATGGCAAAGAGGTTATTCTATAATGATTATATATAATAATTCTATTATTTTTTCCCATTCAAGGAAAAAAAAACTAAACTCTCTCAATAAAAATCTTATTAAAAAAAACACAACAGTTGGGGTGCCTGGGTGGCTCAGGGGGTTAAGCCTCTGCCTTCAGCTCAGGTCATGATTCCAGGGTCCTGAGATCGAGCCCCACATCGGGCTCCCTACTCAGCAGGGAGCCTGCTTCCCCCCTCTCTCTCTGCCTGCCTCTCTGCCTACTTGTGATCTCTGTCTGTCAGATAAATAAATAAATAAAATCTTAAAAAAAAAAAAAAAAACTAGTGGAACATGACCATTAAAAAAAGAAGCAATTCGGGGCTCCTGGGTGGCTCAGTGGGTTAAACCGCTGCCTTCAGCTCAGGTCATGATCTCAGGGTCCTGGGATCGAGTCCTGCATCGGGCTCTCTGCTCGGCAGGGAGCCTGCTTCCCTCTCTCTCTCTCTCTGCTTGCCTCTCCATCTACTTGTGATTTCTCTCTGTCAAATAAATAAATAAAAATCTTAAAAAAAAAAAAAAAAGTTTCTTTAAAAAAAAAAAAGAAGAAGCAATTCTACATATATTTATCTTTCCTTAACAACTAAGCATTATTAGGGATAAAATTGCTTCTATTTTCAATCTGCCATAATTCTAATAAAACAAAGAGAACTTTAAAATCTGTTCTGAAGTTATCTATAATGATTAAGTAATCAATATTTATGCTATCAAACCAATAGGAGTTGGGTCAGAAGACCTCTCGTTATCTTTCTTGTTAAGAAAGAGCCAGCAGTGGGCAGGAAGGTAACCTATGAGCAAATACAAAAAACAGAGGGAAGACTAGGAAGGTAGGGGCTTATACCTAAGTAGTTAAGCAAATAGGTATTCTAATCTTTTACTTTGGTCAAAATTATAAGCCTATTTGTTTAATGTCTTTAAATAAAAAATATTATAAAAGTAGAATTTAAGATCTTAATTCAAAAAAGGGGTTAAGTTTTAGAGGAAGATTATTTTGTGTAAAGATTTACAAACACACACACACACACACATATATATATTCTCCTTGCTAAATCAAATAAATAAAATAAAATAACACTTACTGAGGCATTACCACTTCGAAGTCGTTCTGCTATAAACTCATCCATCAGATCAGGAACATTAGCACTGCTGCTGCCAATATCACTATTAAGAGGGGGCAGTTTTGGGCTCATGTCCTCTTTATTGACTAAAAATAAATAAATAACTATATATAGTGAAAAAGAACTTAACTGCATTTCCTGAATTTGAAACAAACAAAAACAACCCAAAACAAATCACCTATGCCATATCAATTATTTGCCAAACATGCATCTATGAATAATCTTTCTCCTTTTAGATTTAATTTTAGGAATTAGTAAATTGATATTTACTTTATTTAACTAAGCAGATGTTAGTCAATCTTCAGTGTAACCTTAAACAGCAAGAAAGCTTATAGATAAGCACTAGCTGAGGTTAGGTTAATATTGCCTATAAAGAAACTGGTATATTTATCTTTCTTCCTGCCTCTATGCTTCTATTTAGAGTCTTAATAATAACTTAGAATTCCATTCTTTCCAAGGACTATTTACAAGGAATCTATCCCTTGAATCTATCCACATCTCAGTGGGATATAAATGCGTTTAAGTTTAGATAAATAAAAAATTTATAAGCATGACATAATGTCATTACTGTACACTACAAAGTCTAATGTTATTGTTTTAAGAAAAAAAATATTTATTTTCATAAAGGTTTTTCTGTAAGAAGAAAAAATTATTCTTAAAATTGTTCTGTAAAAATTATTTTGATTTATGACTATATTAATAAGAAAATTTTAAACTTGGGGAAAAAACTTATAGAACACAAGATATTTACTTCACTATTATGCTGTTGAAAAGTTAATTTCTCTGCAATAAAAGAAAACCAGCATTGTTTATATTCCTAATGAACTAAAAAGCATTTCAGGCTAAGAAAATACACTAGTCAAGAGCTCACTGTGAAATACCATTATCTTTATATTACTGGCCAGGCTTTGCTAAGCTGTCGAATACTGCCCTCAAGTGGCATTAATGGCTCAATGCAAGATGCATTATACGGCATTCTGTTAATCATGCTAACAAAACCATGTTAAACAAACAAATTCAAAACCTACCTTACTGCTGAAAGTTAATTTTCTATATCTGTAAAGTTATTTTAAATTTGAATCAAGATAAGAGAAGACAGTTACCATAATCTTGCTTTCTGTAATCTGTCCATAGAGGTTCCATATTTAAATCATGATTGGCTATCATGAAACCTTTATGCACATCTAAAATCTCAGAAAAAAGAAAAGCACTGGTAAGTGTTTTAAGGACTTGCATTCTATACAAATGAATGCAAAACTAAAAAGCCTACCCCTTGTTTTGAAATTGCTTATATGAAAAGTAACTAAATCCATTTTGAGATTTAAGAAATAATTTCTCCTTCAATGATAACTTAAAACGTTGGTGGCTGGTTGTATGACCTAAAAATGTCAAAGTAATTTTCGTCCACGAAAAAAGATAAAACCAAGTAAATCAGCAATAAAAATAACGAACTCAATTAGATACAGCGGTGCTCTTTTAAATATAAACTATAAGGGGGCAGGGGAGAAAGTATTCCACCTACTTAGTAAACCTAATTTCATGGCTCAGAAAAATATTTGATTTCGGTAGCCTCTGAAAGGTCATTAAAATTTTCCTGTATCTCCCTCTTTCCTATCTTGTTCAGCAGCAAAGAGGTTTAACTAAATGCCTTAAAAGGGAAATTAGTAATTTAAATAAACATTGTATGCTGGGAAAAATACAGCTGGGAAAAGGCGCATGCATAACCAAACAGAGAGAAAGCAGTGACCATCCCAAAGCTTTTTGATTGCTTATAGCTTGCTTCAGTTGCATTAAGCCAAACTGGTGCTGTCTTTCTCCTTTTGCGCTCTGCACACTGTTAGTGCTCACCTGCAGCTTTCCTTCCAAAATAGCCCATTACATGACTGTACAGATCCCTCAGTGGAGCCTCTGGTGGCATTCTGTTCTGCCTCTGTGGGGAAACATTTGCCTTCGGCTTCGAAAGAGCATGTACAACAGTTTTATAAACGCCACCCAGGGAGCCCTGCTGTAGTCCTGCCTCATGACTTGATGACCTAAGAGTACTACGACTACCTAACTGATTACTTGCAATTCCTTCTTTTTCTAACAGAGTGGTGGGAATCTCTGTAGACTCCTTCATTGTTTTACTTACTGACGCTGTACCAACTGTACCTAGAGGCCTGTACACACCAGGTTTTACTAACTCTGTCAAACTACCTGAGCTGATATGGGGGTTGCTGGTGCTGCTAGTGCTGCTGTTACTACTACTACTAAAGCCACCAAGCTTCCGCAGTCTCATCTTCCATGGAGCCTCTTTGTTTTCCAGAGGATTATAAAACTGAACTGACTCAGTAGATGGTCTAAAAGTAACATGAACAGTATTTCGTTTTTTAGTAGCTATTTTCATGATTTTGGCTCTATGAGTTACTGTTTCAGATAAGCTCCTTTTAGTTGGAGAAAGCTTGCTAGTGCTTGTAACATGAGGCAGTCTATGGTTAAGAGGTGTTTTTAGTGTAGTTTTCTTGGCATGCATTACATGTGGGACAATGATTTTTTCACTGATTTGCACACCCTTAACCTTTTCAACTAGTGTTGTATCCACACAGGCATCTAATTCTGTGGCTGTCTGTCTATACAGGTGTTTCCTTTTTTCTTTATCACAAGGGCTCCCTGAACTAGGTTCTGAGGACTGTTTGTCACTGTTTAGTTCCTTAGATTTTTCATAAGTTTTTGTTCTCATAAAACTTCCTAACTGGTTAGGTGCAATACTACTCATGAAGACAGCGGAGTTTGGTTCTTTTTGAAACTGAATGTTTTCAGGAGTCCCAACAAAAGAGGCGGTATTTTCTGATTTACTTTCTTGGTCTATGTATTCTAATTTATCTGAAGACGATCGTTCATCCCTATTTACTGCAATAATCATTTCCTCAGAAGCTGCATCTTTACCTAACTCATTTTTACTATGATTTTCCTGGTTTTCCTTAAAATATTCTTTCAGGGAGGAAAGAAGATTGTCATCTCCTTCAAGGTCAATGTATTGGATTTGTTCAAAAGCTGAATCTGCAAGTTCTACTGGATCTATTAAGTGACAAAGATGGTCATATATGCTATCACCAACTTCCAGAGAAGACTCTCTACTATGCGTATCAGTGATGTGGCTTTCAGTGGATCTAGTTATTGAAGAAGCCTCTGTGGAACTCTGCAAGCTTGGTGCATGACGGGATGAACTGTCAATGACAGGAACTGCACCTTTGGCTCGCTCAACAGTGAATGGTTCCAAGATGTCAGAAGTGCTGCTACTTCGAGGCAATGGCTGCTCCTCATTCAAAGCACCAAAAACTTCATTTCCAGTGTCTTCACTTTGTGAAAAATGTCTGACTCTAGTTGGGCGGGGAAGTATTTGAGCATCATCAATATCTGTAAAAAAGAAAAATTATGAAGAGTAGGAACTATATGAACATGAAGAATATATTATTAAATTTCAACCATACCCTAAACATATGCTTAAAATAAAAAAATTCTGAGATTTTTTGGTAAGCTCAATGAAATCTATTAAAAATAGAAATTTGTTTTTAAGTAACGATGGGCACAAGCCAATATAGCATGTAGTGTCAATGATTAGAAAACTATCACAATACATTTTAAAATGTTAACATGCATAGTAATAGTGAGGTGATGAAACATTTGGAAGTGCAGTTAAAGATAGAGCTGTGCCAATAAATAAAGCAATTTAAACTTGCTATTCAGTTTTTCCTATTTAAGTTCCAAGCATAAAAAAGTAGAACTTAACACAGGAAGCTGATTTAGGTATTCCACTGTAAATTCTTATAGGGTCTCATAAATTCTCATTTCTTCCTTACCAGGCAAGAGGAATCATCTTTTCTTCAAATCTTGCCTATTTGTTTAACCATATATTACAATGAAAATCTCCCTTTCTTCTACCGAGGTGTTTTGCATTATTTTTTATAGCATCAATATCTATTCACCCTACCAAACACAGTGCTAAAAAAAAATTTTTTTCCCATTTCTCACAAACACCATTTAATCTACTAGGAAGAAACCTTCTCTGCCTATCATTGGCCCTTACCATTTAACAAATATTAAAAACAAACCTTAAAAATTGTATCTAGGTCTTTTGGAGGTACCTGGGTGGTTCAGTAGGTTAAGTGTCCGAATCTTGATTTTTGGCTCAGGTCATGATCTCAGGGTCCTGCAATGGAGCCTGCACTGGGCTCCATGCTCAGCAGGGAGTCTGCCTGGGATTCCCTCCTTCTCCCTCTGCCCTTCCCCCTGCTCATGCATGCACACACCCTCTCTCTAAATAAATAAAATCTTAAAAAAAAAAAGGTATCTTTTTACATCTCTAAGAATTACAAATTTTAGAGTCAAATGGGCATTACAGATTATCTAATTTAATTTTCTTACTGAGGAAACTGAGGCCCAAAGAGGTAAAATCAGAAACTATGAGAAGCAGGCTTAGTGTTCTATGTCACTGCATTGCTTTTGCTGCTCAGTATATGGTAAATCCTCAAAAACATTTATGAAATTGAAAATCACAACTTGAAGTACTATGATATATAGTACTATAGATACATGTAAATTAGAAATTTTGTAATTAAAATACAGTACCTATGAATCCACCCTGGCCTTTACATTACCAAGAAATACGCTAAAAAAATTTTTGTTTGTAAGCCAGCAAAATATAATGAAAAAAGGACAAAGAGTTAAAAAGTCAGATGCTGTTACTCATTAGGCTTATGATACAAAGGTAATAAGTAACAGAACTATAACTGAAAATGGGACGATTTAGATCCAGAGTAAAACAGTGACTTATCTACAAGACCACAAATTAACTTATTGATTGTGCTAGTATAGAACTTCGGTTTTCTACTCCAGACTCTGAGACCAGTGTTCTCATTTATAAAATGGGGACAGTGACTTAAAATTTCTTGGGATCCATGCTATGCATAAAAGGAGGCTGGTCTTTCTGCTATTTTATTCATATCAAGTTCTTTTACAAGGTCCACAAGGAGTCAGGTTATACAGATTCAGAACAAGGGAAGTTTGTATTTTAAGATTCAACTATATTCCTGAAGATACACATTTAGATTTCAAGCTCAGGTCAAATACACAATACTGCTGGAAGTTAAGACAATTAATCTATTTTATCATTCAGTTGAGGGGAATATTCTAAAAATGACACTGTTTTTCTTCTTCATATACTCCATTTAGAAATTCTTTTAAATGAAAAGTGAAACATTTCCTCAGAAACTAAACATTTATGCATTTATAACCATTTATTATTGCAGCAGATAACTAATGCTTATTTATCTGTCTTAACAAATGTATTTTGGTTTTATTTTATCTCCCATAAGAGATCATAAGAACCTCTGCCTAGAGGACAGAGATTATTTTTATTTTTATTTTTTTTTTATTTTTTTTTTTTAAAGATTTTATTTATTTATTTGACAGAGAGAAATTACAAGTACACTGAGAGGCAGGCAGAGAGAGAGAGAGAGAGAAGGAAGCAGGCTCCCTGCTGAGCAGAGAGCCCGATGCGGGACTCGATCCCAGGACGCTGAGATCATGACCTGAGCCGAAGGCAGCGGCTTAACCCACTGTGCCACCCAGGCGCCCAGAGATTATTTTTAAAATGCACTCCAAATTTCTTTCCACAAAATACCCTAAGAGGATTAGCAAAGGATAAAAATTAATTCTCTATAAAAAGCCTTGAAAATTTTAAAGTTGAGACTTCATCTGTTTCTATTAAAAATTAAAACCTTATTAAAAGCTAATGTTATGGGGGAGCCTGAGTGGCTTAGTCGGTTAGGTATCAGACTTTGGCTCAGGTCATGACCCCAGGGTCCTCCCATGTCAGGCTCCTTACTCAGCGGGGAGCCTGCTTCTCTCTCTCCCTGCTGCTCCCCCTGCTTATGCTTTCTCTCCCTGTCAAATAAATAAATAAAATCTTAAAAAAAAAAAAAGGCAATGTTATGATTCTAGCAAATATATGAACTTCAGAAAAGTAGAATATTAGTTTTAAATTTTAAGTTCCTGACATTTCATAATTTTTCTATTCTAAACAAGCCAGTAAAGATTTCTGTGAAGTTCTCTTTTTAAGAATTTGTTCCCAACCCTGTCCTCACCTTGCATAATTAGAGAATTTAACCATTATTACAGTCTGTTTTTTCCTTAACTATTTTTTTTATCACATATGAATATCCAATACTTTCATGCAAGTTTAAAAGGCAAGAGCTTTTAAAAAAAAGCATATTTTTCTATCAATAATATACTGCTTGAGAACTTAAGTTTAAATTTAAACAAAAAAAACAGTATTTAAGCTTTAAATATAGTTCTTATAACTATATAAAATTAGTAACTGAATAACATCAAAGAAGAAAATAACTGCTGACAGGAAATCAATGTCAGCACTTAAGCATAACTGACTGGAGCAAGTTTTAAATTTAAAGAAATGCCTGTATACCTGCATTCTGTTAAGGAGAAAAACACTAAATGATAGCTAAACCATATAGTCTTTTCTACATGTGAAGCATTGTTACAAGCATCTTACATATATTAACTCACTAATCCTCACAACAACACTGTGAAGTAGGCATTGTTATCCCCATTTTATAGCTGAAGAAACTAAGTGACTTGTCTGAGATTACACAGTTAGAAAGTAGAGAGCTAGGATTTGAGGGCAAAAATTAGTCCATATTTTAAGTATCCTGACTAATATCTGTCATATATTCATGAAATAATTCATTAATATTTTTAAATTGGCAAAAATTAATTGTGTTAAATTATAAAGCAGCATAATGACTTATCTCCAAAGATAAGAATCTTAGAAATCAAGACTTAGTCAAATACAAATATTAGTGAATTACAGAAGAAAACAACTGACAAACTTTGTATTGGATTGCTGAAAATAACTGTGGCTTTAGGTTTAAACAAAAATGGGTCTTCAAAACAATTATGCTGCTTATATTTTACCTTGAAAAACAGTAGCCTTTAAATGAAATTATTTTAATCTAAAGTATTAGTAACCATTAAACAAGCAAAACAAGAAAAAAGTTTTTAAATAAATTTTAAAAAAACTTTTGAACATTGATAAAATGCTTCCTATGGAGCCTACAAAGTGCTAGAAATGTCAAGTTTTATCTCCGGATTTCCTTAATAATGTTTAGTATGAAAAGTGTTGGAAATTACTTCTGGAAATTACTTCTGGAATAGTTTTTCTTTCCTGAATATTCTGTTTCAAAGCAAAGCTTTCTTTGTTATTTTGAATGATAAACTCTAAACTAAAGCTTGCAATGTGTAAAAAAATTTCTTCCCACTAGAATTATGCTTCTTCAGGATTTTGTTTGTATCAACATCACAATATCCCCAGTGCTTGAAATAACTCTTATCACACAGTAGAGGTTTAGTACACTAACACTGGTAAAGTACAGCATGTCTTTTATAATAAAAATTAGTAGCTGCTAATTCATAAAATATCAACCTAGTTCCTCAGGAAAATAAATCTCTTAATTTATAACACTAACACACCACTAGGAAATTTAAATAATTTTACAAAACAGGTACAGAATCAAGAGCCAAATCCCTTCTACCTAAAGTTAAATTCTATTTTTGACCAATCATAAATACTAGTTGAATTCATAAAAATCATTTATATTAGTTTACAAAGAAGTTCATACCATTTTAAAGCTAAAGTTTTTTTCTGGATTTACCTAAAGGAAATGACAATGTCCTTTATGTAATTAAAAAATGTTTTTGCCTATTTGGGTAACATGGCAATGTACTTTCAAGGTAAGAACCACAGAGCATCCATGTTTCCAATTTTATTACTAACAGAGTCTAATAAAGACTCTTCAAGACTGGATGTTCAACTTACAGGTAATTCAAAGCAGTATCTACATCACCAAAATCATGGAAAAACAGTCTATGCTGATGTTTTGTTGCAATTGTGAGTCTTTTTGCTTACATTTTGGTCACTGACAGCATAAAGAAATGCTATTGATTTTTCTAAATTGTTCTTATATTGGCAACTTTGTTGAACTTTTATAGATTCTAGCAGTTTATTAACTCGGTTTTCCTAGTCATTAAATCAGGAAGGCTCCTTCTGATGCCCCATAATTCTCTGGCTTAGAGAAATTAATAAATTTCAACTCACAAAAAAATTAAAAGCAACATATCAACCTCAAATAACTTTAATTTTGAACACTAAAACTTAAACCGCTGAACTATCTTCTACTCTTTCATCCTTCTAATACTGTTTCCCTTACTCTTAAATTTTGGAAATAGACAAATAACCAATACATTTTTCATGTTAAGAAAATTATACTGGGGGCACCTGGGTAGCTCAGTTGTTAAGTGTCTAATTTCGTCTCAGGACATGATCCCAGGGTCCTGGAATTGACCCTGCATTGGGCTCTCTGTTCGGTGGGAAGTCTGCTTCTCCCTCTCCCACTCCTCCTGCTTGTGTTCCCTCTCTTGCTGCATCTCTGTCAAATAAATAAATAAAACCTTTTAAAAAAAATTAATTAAGGGGTGCCTGGGTGGCTCAGTGGGTTAAGCCTCTTCCTTCAGCTCAGGTCATGATCTCAGGGTCCTGGGATTGAGCCCCGAGTTGGGCTCTCCGCTCTCAGGCAGCCTGCTTTCCCAGCCTCTCTGCCTGCTTCTCTGCCTACTTGAGATCTCTCTGTCAAATAAATAAATAAAGTCTTTTAAAAAATATTAATTAAAGAAAGAAAAGAAAATTACACTGTTTGGGGGGCGCCTGGGTGGCTCAGTCGTTTAAGCATCTGCCTTCAGCTCAGGCCATGATCCCAGGGTCCTGGGATAGAGCTCCACATAGGGCTCCCTGCTCTGCAGGAAGCCTGCCTGTCCCTCTCCCACTCCCCCTGCTTGTGTTCCCTCTCTCGCTGTTTCTGTCTCTGTCAAATAAGTAACTAAAACCTTTAAAAAAAAAAAAAAAGAAAGAAAGAAAATTACACTGTTTATGAGCATGTTATATAATGCCATTTTAAGTTAGCTTCAAGTTTTGAGACGTACTTTAAAAATTAATACAAATTATTCCAGCAAAAACAAAATAAATTTGATTTAGAATTATGCTAGAGCGAGCAGATTACAGGTAGAAAATCTATAAAAGATTACTATCACATGTTGATGATAACAAAGAAATTCCTTGGTTGTGTAAAGAAGGGCCTACTTGTTTGGTTGGAGGTGGAAAATTCTCCTCCTGATTAGGTAGAACTGAGGAACAGGATGGGGCATGAGAGATAACATTTTCTTTCTTCTGATACTCAGAAAATAGAAGTAGAAGGATCAAAATATTTCGCTCTACAGAGCTCAATTCTAATAATGAAGCACTATTAAGTAACATTAGCAGCCTACATAAAACAGCCTAGAGAGACTAGTGTCTAACAGCAAGTATGACAAACAAGTTAGCAGTTGAGAACAAGTTCAAAGAAAGTAAATCTGTAAACTTAATTTCCAGGTGAGAAACCCACACTACTTACTTAGAAAATAGTAAGAATCAGTTGGAAAAGCATAAACAAAGTCAGGTGGCCACCCTGCTTATGTTTTGTTTTGTTTTTACATCACTTCTTTCATTAAAGTACTACTTTTGGCTATAAAAGCTTATTTGCTTAAGAACAATTCCTGAGATTTCTGGCTTTTCTGTAATCCATTTATCAGGAAAAGAAAGACTGCTTAGCCTAGTCTACCAAATGTTTAAAAGCATAATCTAGTTTAGGAATGAAGAGTATGCTTGGCCAGACACCTGTATTACTTGTAGAGTTTTAAAAAATAATGTTAGATGCCTGTGTAACCCCCAGCATATTATATCAAAACCTGAGGCAGATGCCTGGGAAAAAAATATTATTTTAATTGTTACACATGAGTCTATTGTTAAGAACTGATGAAAAATAAAGCAAATGCCTTTGAACTAGTCCCCCAGCTTAAGAAAAACTCTTCAAGGATATTCAGCTATTTAAATAGTTTGGTCTGTATAAAACTATAAATAACATAAATAACATCACATAACAGTGTAGGTAGAATGGACATCTAAACAAGAATACTGGAGGAATAAGAAGGGCTGGACAGAAATAGGGTGCTTTAAAAGCTGATAGTCCATTTTTTAGAATCTCAGTCTTTAAAAAAAGGCAGGGATGCCTGGGTGGCTCAGTTGGTTGGGCATCTGTCTTTGGCTCACGTCTTGATCCCAGGGTCCTAGGATCTAGTCTGACATTGTGCTCCCTGCTCAATGGGGAATCTGCTTCCCCCTCTGCCTGCCACTTCCCCTGCTTGTGCTCTCTCTGACAAATAAACAAATAAAATCTTAAAAAAGGGGGGGGGGGGGTCACACAGCTTCCTTCTACCTGCATAAGTATTCAAGAGTATCAGGTATATATTTTTCCAGAGAACTCCACTTCTAACCAAAAGCTAGAAGACTGTCTATGAGTATTTTCACTGTTTTTTGGTGAAGCAGTTACAGAAACCTCAGCTCCTGATCTTAAATGATGTGCCCAGGAAATATATTATTGAGTTCATTTAGCCTGCTAATATGAGGGAGAGACCTAAAACTATGAAAAATTTTCCTTTGCAGTTCATTTTAACTCTCTCTGTACTATAACTATTCTACAGTAAAATTTACTCAATCTTTGGAAGGAAACATAAGCAAATCGTTTGGTTAAGAATCTAAAACTGTGGCAGTTTTCTTTTTAAAATTTAGCACTATTTTTTTAATAATCTCTCTTCATAGAACTTCTTTTTCCTTTCCCTACCTCTCCCCCTTATGGTCTTGCCTCCCCTATCTCCCTTCAACGCACCTAACACCAGAAAAACCAAAGAAAAACCTTCAGTTTGCCTCCAATAATAATAGGGGCAATGAAAAATATCCAATAATCCAGATTTCTATAAGCGTGTATAAGAGTAATCCTGTCCCATTTTCACAGCTAATTTTTAAAATTATGAGGTCAGTTCAATGTCTTGCAAATTTGTTCTCTCTGGAACCTAAATGCTTTAGAATGTCAATGTGTGTACCTGGGAAAGCTCTCCATATTAAATAAGTTTGAGAAATAAACAGTTGTGAGAAGGGTATGTGTTTGTGTGTTTCTTTTTAAAAACTGCACTTCTAGAATATATTGATACACACTATAAATTTTTAATCCATACGATTTAATAAGATCTCCCAGAAAGTGTTGTAAATTTACACAACTGCACAGCAAATGCTGAATTCATTCACAAGTCACTTCTCAGTAAAGAAGTTTTTGCTGCTACTTTATATGTTCCTTGCCCCTTTTAAGCCTTAAAAGAAAAATGGATTTTACTAAAAATAACCAAGTCTAATTATGCTTTATGTCTTATATGTATACATGCACAAATAACCAGAAGTAACTGTATTACAAGTTATCAATAGATAAGCACTGGTTTGGAGGATTATGTGTATTTTTTAAATTCTTTTCTATATAATCCATATTTTCTAAAATTAACAGTAGTTTGATAGCCATATATAAAGTTTGTTTTTATTTGGTGACTGATATTTTACCATTATCTAACTCTTTAAATCTATCATAGAATGCATGTTACCCCAAATGAAGGAAATGAAAACAACAAATACAACTGCCACTTAGAAAACTCTTTTCAAACACCATTCCTAAAACACCTTCCCCATTAAATCGTTAAAAGATAATCTTTCTGAATTATGTATTTACAGTGAAGCAAGGATTCTGAAATAGGCACTTATCCTAGTTAAGACACTACCTGACAACATTTTAAAGGCAACACCTCATGTTTATTTTAGCTTTTAAAAAATATTTCAGCACTTAACATGCATATTTGCTAAAATATTATTTCAGCTGCAGACAAGAAAGTTTGCAAAGCCCCTAAGATTCTGAGGAAAAAAAAAAAATTTCTTGTCAGTTTTAACACAGCAGGGGACTATTTCATCCAAACATTAAGAATTAGTGGCCAAGAATTAGTGCCTGGGTGGCTGAGTGGGTTGAAGCCTCTGCCTTCGGCTCAGATCATGATCCCAGTGTCCTGGGATGGAGTCCCGCATCAGGCTCTCTGCTCAGCGAGAAGCCTGCTTCTCCGTCTCTCTCTTCCTGCCTCTCTGCCTACTTGTGATCTCTGTCTGCCAAATAAATAAATAAAATCTTTTTTAAAAAATACAAAATAACAAAAAGAATTACAAGGGGTGCATGGGTGGCTCACTTGGTTAGGCAGGCTTCTGCCTTCCTTTGGCTCAGGTCATGACCCCAGGGTACTGGAATCAAGCCCCACATTGTGTTGGGCTTCCTGCTCAGTGGGGCGTCTGCTTCTCCTTCTCCTACTGCCCCTTCCTCCCCTTGTGCACTCACACGCTCCCACATTCTCTCATAAATAAATAACATCTTTAAAAAAAAAAAAAGAATTAGTGGCCAAAATTCATTTCAGTTTTCCTAAACATGTCAAAAATGGTTTGCAGTAAATGTTTTAAATATGTTTTTAAAAACTATATAAAAAAAAAAAGCCTGAAGCAAGAAATATATTTAAGAGACATTTACAACAAATTGGGAGTTTCTTTTAGCTATATATAATTTAGTTATAAGAAGAGAAACATTGCTTTGTCCATTTATGTAACTGAAATTATAATTTGACTCAATCAACAAAATCAGTGCTACTTACATAGGAAGGTACAGCACCTAAAATGAAGCACCAAAGAGACAAAACATTCAAATTCTTTATTTGTAGCTAAGCATCCTATGTAACAAAAATATATGCTGTTTTCTTCTATATATTAAAATTTATATTATTTCATTTATGTATTTCCAATCTTACTACTCTTTACATTGATAGCTTAAATTATTCAGGTAGCCTAATCTTACTGGTGTCAAATACAAATTCATTCATCATCAAATACTTATTGAGCATCCAGGTTTGAATTTGAGACCAAATTTTCTATTTTATCATTATCATCCATAAAACTCCATAGTCAGCTATCAATTTCATTATAAGGTTCTGGTAGAGACTCATTATTTCTATTATACTTTGGTTCTAAAAAAAATATTGAATACTTCTCAAAAACATCATAAATATATACCTAATATTTATATATCTAAGTATTTACCTAAGTATTTATCAATCAAGGTCTCTTGAACTAGAAAACACAAACATATCACATCCAGTAACTGAGTATTTTATTTTCTCATTTTCAGGAAAATAAAATACTAAGTTTTTTTCAGTTACAGTATTTTCAAAGGATACCAACCACAACAGTGTCTATGTATCTACGTATATTCACCTCTCAATATGTATCCCTCTGGTTTGGTTGAAATATCTGATATTATGTCACAAATGGTGGAAAGCACTTCAACTAAAATAACATGATTAATAAAAATGCACCTTCCCTTTGGAGCACTTGGGTGGCTCAGTTGGTTAAGTGCCTGACTTGATTTCGGTTCAGGTCATGATCTTGGGTTCTGGGATCAAGCCCCATGTAGGGCTCCATGCTCAGTGAGCAGTCTACTTCAAGATTCTCTCTCCCCCTCTGCTCTTCCCAGCTCCCACCCCATTCTTGATCTCCCTCTAAAACAAATAAATAACTCTTTAAAAAAAGAGGGGAGGCACCTTTCCTCACATAAGCCTTCAATCCATCAGGAACTGAAAGGATGAAGACAGGTTGATTAAGGGAAAAAAAAAAAAAAAAAAGCCAACCTCACCAAAAATGTCAATGTCAACAAAACATTCCTAATAAGAGTGATAAGAAAGTACCTAAAAATGTACAAGTCATTTTCTTCCAGCTAGCACATTTTGCACAGTAACTATTCAACATATTTGCTTCTGCCTAAAAGACAAGACACTATATGATTTTATTCACAAAAAAATTATTTTTTTAAAAAAGCTAATCCACAGTGATAGAAATCAAAAGCAATTGTGGGAAGGAGGGGTAAAGGACTGAAAATGTCACTAGGAAATTTGGGGGATAATGGAAATGTTCTATATTTGTTTAGGATGATGGTTAATAGGGGTGTATACAATTCTCAAAACACACTGAACTGAACCCAGGACCAATACATTTTATTATAGGTTAATTAAACCTTATTAAAGAGCAGATCATCTAGCCCTGTACTGGGGATCAAGGGCCTGAGGCAGAACTGAAAAGCTGACCAGGTTTTGAGGTTTCTTAACACTTGGGGCTTCATAGCATGGTTTCTTTACTTGGCTTAAAAATGAGTTCTTATAATTCTATACACTATTATAATCTAATATAAAGAAAAAGACTGATTCCAAAGCAACTCTAAGATTTGGGTACTTTTCTCAATTACTGATTCCCCTTGCTTACTTCCATTACTACAGATGATGGAGATACATTATTCAAGATTTACCATATTATTAGTCAAAACAATGGGAAATTAAAAGTCAAGGTTCTGATCGTTACCTTCCAAGTCATCTTTTGTCAAACATCTATAATAACATAAATATACATTACTATTTCTTTTAACCACCCGAGAAGCAAAACTGTAAACAGAAAAAAATTTACAACCAAAAATAGTGGACATTGGCACAGCACTAAACTTAGCACTTCCAGAATGAACTGCCAGGATAGCATTAGAATTCAAATAACTCAAAATGTTGATTTCTCAACCATTTTCCCAATTTCCCACACCTCCCCCAAAGAAATTAACTTTGAAGAGTTTATTTGATTAAGCAAAATTTGAAAGCAGAAGGATTAAAAAGTGAAAAGGTGGTGCAGAAATTAGCAGAGGTGGCACTACCTGAAAGCTCATCAGAAAGGGGAGTGAGAACAATATCAGGCAAGAAGGGTTTGGAAGTATGGATCAGAACAGGAGCACTTTTAGCACTGCGTATATAGGCCGATGGCAGAGCACATTCACCAATGGATCGGCTTCTCATGGCTTTAAAAAAGGAAAAGAAAGAAGTGGGGAAGGAAAAAAGAAGAGTGACTATAATGAAAGGCTTGTGTCACAGAAAAAGCAGCAACAGAGAAAACTAAAAGATACAAAGGAAGGAAATTTTAAATTAAAACATTTCAGCACGGCAAATACTGGCAAGCTGTAAGAAAAGAAATCAGAGAACACATGACATTTTGAATGTAAAGTTTTTGGTGTAAAGCAGGAAAATGCTTTTTTAATTAGCAGTTACCATGGTATAACATTAAACATGAGCAGACACTTTAAATTAGCACTATGTTCTCAAAACCAAGGGTTGAAAAGTTCATTGAATGGAAACACTGATAAGAACTCAATATTATTAGTTCAAAGAAATTTTTGGTACTATATTCAGGCATTTCTCTGAGACATTATGTGGCAATTGTGAGTCTTTCTTCTTAATGAAGCTGAATTCCAAAAACAAGTAATTCCTACCTTCATGCTCCTCCCTAACAAAGTTTCAAAGTCACCCCAGGTCATTTTTAGAACATTTTATGTAATTCATAATCTAAAGGATTGAATCTCATGGTTAGTATTCGATCTTGGTAGGAGAAGAAAGCTTACTTAAATCCACATCTCTTATTTATGTTAAAGCGTAACAGTATATAATAGGACGCCTGGGAGGCTCAGTTGGTTAAGCATCGGACTTCAGCTCAGGTCATGATCCTGGGGTCCTGGGATTGAGCTCCACAACAGGCTCCCTTCTCAGTGGGAAGTCTGCTTCTCCCTCTCCTTCTGCCCCTGTCCCTGCTTGTACTCTCTCTTTCTCTTTCAAATAAATAACTTAAAAAAAAAACAAAAAGTTTAACAGTATAATTTAAAACTTTTACGTATTTATAGAAGATAGAATTTGCAACCTGGATGAAAAATCAAGTCACTGAGAAATAGAAACAACTTTGTGCTAATTCAGATCTGAAGTATCTAATACAAAAACTTTAAAATTAAGTTCTTAAAGATAACTTAAAAACCGGATTACTTTTAAAAAATTACATTTGTACTTGCATTTGGTAGTCTCGTGTAAGGAGTCATCAGTTCTCACAATTAAAGACAAATTTTAGCACACTTAGAAATAAATTAATAATCAAGCTTTTACTTCCCAAACAAGTTTTTAACTTAACTTCCAGTTTAGGGATTCTTGAACAAATGATGGTATGCATAGTGTTCTGTATGAATAGAGGACTTAAAAGAAACAATACTCCATAATATTCATAAAATATGACAATTTTAAAAATTTGAGCATTAATATCAATTCAAAATCTTGGCTTTCCTGGTTAATGGAAACTCTTGGTTCCCTCCCTGAGGCCTAAATTCCTTAGCCTGTCACACAAGGACTATGCGACTAGGTACACGGATCACTGCAATTGCATCTTCTCCTCCTGTTCTCACATGCTGCTGCCACAGAGAATTTTTATACTGCTTCCTGAAATGCTCTTTCAAAACAGCATGGCTTTGTGAATTCATAATATCCTTGGTCTTCTTTTACTCCTGACATTCCTTCTTACTCAAAATGTTTTATCTGCGAAGCTTTTCTAACTTTCCCACATAATTAAATGTACTGGCAATAGAGCAATGAACAAAACAGTTAAGCATCCCTGCTTTTGCAAAGCTTACAATCTATTTTTAGTGGACTGTATGTTTTTTATGTCAGCCTCCCAACTTTTCAAACACACAACTATATCCTCTGATTTTTATAAGCCTACCTAGCACGTGGCATATATGAGGAGCTTAATAAAAGCTTATTGAATGAATGAATATCTGTATCTGGGGAGTCTAGCATAATTATTTGTAAAAGAAAGGTTTCAACTGCAAACATATAGAGGAGTAAATAAAAAAAGATACTTAAAACTAAATTGATTCTTTTAAAACTAATTTGATTCAATTTGCAATTCTACAGAATTATAAGTTTTCTTCTATTTTTTTCCTTTGGGTTAGATGGTTCTTTGGATATAACAATTCCTTTTATTTCTTCTTTCCTACCACCAACTTGAAGAGCTTGGGCATTTCCCTTGGAACTTTCCATAATCACAGTGGTTTAAGTTTGTTATGATTCCAGAATGAATTCTACAAAAATGTACCCCTCTATTTTTTTTTTTTTTTTTTTGCTATACTACAGGTCTTACTACAGGCATACCTGAAAATCTGCCCAGTACCTCACAGAGCCATCTAACCTGCACTACAGAAAATTACTTACAATGAATTAGATACTAGGCTTTCTGGGGATTTACTAATCTAAAGCTCAGGTCAGAAATCTCCAGAAAGCCACTGACATTCCTACTGCCACATACACTCCTAAGCCATACACATCAGTGATCTTCAATCTGTAATATGTGTCTTATGTAGATGAAAGGACAGCATGAAAAATAAAACATCAAGAAGTAAAAACAAAATTTTAAACATATAACCATGACAATTTTTGAAGGCTTTTTATTTTTACCCTTCTCAAAAAAAATGAATAAAAAAGAAAAATAGATGCATTCCACATAAATTCATCTTGGATCATAAAACAAACACATTATGTCAAAAACTGTAACCTTCATTCAAGAGTTCCCATGCAATGTCAGAAATTCATAAATAGCAAATATATTAAATCATTAAAAGTACACAAACACAAAATAAATAGAAGGAAGGCAATTCTGGCCTTTTCTCACTTCTAAAATTATACAGTTCTCCATATTTACAATTAAATAAAATTCACATCATACATACATGTCTACTTGAAGAAAATACCTTTGTAAGTCCCCCCAAACTAAGGCTCAAGATTATAATAAAAGTAAAGGAAAAGGAAAATCTGAAAACAGAAACAGTGATATATTTGTTTCAACAGTTGATGAATATGATTCAGGCCCTGAATCATAACTGCAAACAAGTTATTACTTCTCACAAACATATTCTAAAGTTAAGTCTAAAGTAAGTCCTAAATTCATTGCATCTTCTTTAATAACGTGCTGGCCTACGTAAAACCTTAGACAAGAGTATACTAGAATGTATACACTTTATCACTGAATTTTTAACTGTGTATACACTATGAACATAAAATGTTTAAAATATTTTAAGAAAATATATATTGGAATACTCCTAAATTAATCTGCTGCCTCTTTTAAAAGTGTCTTCCAACTTATACAGGCACTTTTCTGAACAAAACTTTTAATACATCAACTTTTTATTTGATAGGTTTATTTAATGAACGAGCCAGACAAGATGTTTTGGCATAGGTACCAGAAAGTAAACATAGTCAGGTAGGAATTTAAGATCAGTATTTTGCTCACTATATGTTTTATAAAGATTAGAAATATGCCAACATGTTAATGACTGTTTCTCATTGGACAGCTCGTTGACACTTTCTTAAACTTTACATTCCACACTAACCACAAATTACTTCTATAATCAGAAAAATTATGTAAGGGAGTTTTAAAAAAATAGATATTTTAAGTAAAACAAAGTAAAATTTTAAATTTAAAAGAAGAATTCTATCCTAACCAATACACAAATATTCTTTATTAAATGTGACAGTAATATAAAACAAAGAAAGCCATTTCAGATGTAATCAACATCTTCCTAAGAATCTCAAAGTGATTCTATACAAAAACTTTAAATATTATATTAATTTTAATTCATCCATATCCTTATTCTTTTATCATTTCTCATTATTCTTGACATAGACAATTCTATGCTTATTTTATAGACAGAAAACAACTGTGAAAATGTAATTCTTTTGAAGGATTTAAAATTAACTGTGATTTTTAAAAAATTAACTGTGATTTTTAATTCTTCTAAATTTCTTTAAAATTATGTGTTTTTCACAGATTACCATTAAATATAGATATATTTCCACACACACACAAAAAAGTGCTCCGGCCATAAAAATCATGGACTACAGGGGTGTCTGAGTGGCTCAGTTAGTTAAGCATCTGACTTCAGCTCAGTCATGACCTCAGAGTCCTGGAATAAAGCCCTGAGGTGGACTCTGGATCAGTGGGGAGTCTGCTTTTCCCTTTCCTTTTGCCCCTCCCCCTGTCGGTATACTCACACACCCACATTCTCTCTTGCTCTCAAATAAATAAATCTTTAAAAATAATCATAAATTGTAAAACCTAAAGTAACTTCAAGCAATTTTGTTTCAGGCATATAAGGTAGTATCATTCCCATTACACAGATGAAGTAAATAAAGCCTAGGAAGTTCAAAATTATCTAGCTATTAAGTGATGAAAGTAAGAATAAAAAAAGAGATTAGGACAAAACCTTATTTTTCATTGCAGCACTCTTTTTACTACAATTCAGATGAAGTTATAAGTCTCTGAGAGAAAGAAGATTAAGATGGTAGCTAGGTCCAGAGTATACTAAATGATCCTACATCCAGAAATTCTTCCCATCATTGCTCTTTTGCTGCTAATTCCAAGATTATAGAAATATCTTCCATGTCTACAAAAAGCTGCAAGGAACCTAGCAACAACCTCTACCTTGGTCTCAGCCATCTGCAAGCAGAGAGCATGAATTCCTAGTTGGAAGTGTGTGAAGCCAACCTAATTATGTAACTGTAGCACTGAAAACTTAGCTACCCTAATTTCCCCTGTTACTGAGTATATTTACTTAGTAAAAATTCTACCAGTTAATGCATGAGTTCTGTAAAGTGAATCAGGGTTCTATTTCTTCAGTTCTGTAAAAAACAGTTTAAAATTGATACCCACAGTAAAATAAACTACATAAAAATGCTAATGTAAGATAAATCTTAATAGCATACATGGGTAACAGCATGTCATTAGACTCTTGAATACTAATGAAAAAAAAAAGGTTTTGCTATAGAAGTTTCTCCTTTAATGACCACACTGATAAGAACATTATGTATTTACATACATTGTTACTAAGGACTATAAAGATATTGCCCTGTACAATTCTCATCATTTTTAAGAGTACATACCAACGGTTTTTTGCCGTACTATACTCCTTGCCTTTTCGGTTCCTGGGGAACCAGTGGTTGTTGCACTTCTCTGTCTCATTGGGGCTTGGCCAGGCTGATCACGACTCCACCCTCTAGAAAATGACTTGTCAACTGAAACTTTCTGAAATTCATGTCCAACTCCTAGAAATGCAGATTTTCAATTTCAGTATACCGTCACCTGATTAATAATCTCTTCAAGTTATGCATCCTACCTTACCTCAGATTCTCGGGTTTCTCATAAAGCATTTTAAAGTATCAAGTTAAATGCCTATCTACCATAAGACTTTTTAAAATTCACTTTACATAAAAATCATATTCCAAAACTGATACAGAATTCTAAAATTACAACATCAAAAATGAACTATTATTAAATCCTTTGCCATCCATTTATTTCATTAAAAAAGAAACATTTGGATAAGCAAAAAAGTTTAAGAAATGAGGGACGCTTGGGTGGCTCAGTTCGTTAAGCGGCTGCCTTTGGCTCAGGTCATGATCCCAGGGTCCTGGGATCGAGTCCCATATCTGGCTCCTGGCTCGGCAGAGAGCTTGCTTCTCCCTCCCACTTTGCCTGCTGCTCTCCCAGCTTATACTCTCCCTTTCTGTTAAACGAATAAATAAAACCTTAAAAAAATTCTTTAAAAAAAAAAAAGTTTAAGAAATGAGTTAACCAAAAGTCATCCTATGGTGGAAGTTACTACATCTCTACCTGCCAATAATAGCCAGTTGGGAAATAGTCAGGAAAAAGTATTTTGGTCACTTAATGAACTACCATGGACTACTGTTAAATAGGAAGTATGACTCAGGTTAAAATCTCTAGCCAGCAACTACTTATTAAGAGTGAAAAATACAGGGACACCTTGGTGGTTCAGTGGGTTAAAGCCTCTGCCTTTAGCTCAGGTCATGATCTCAGAGGATCTAGCCCCTCTCTGCTCAGCAGGGAGCCTGCTTCCTCCTATCTCTCTCTTCCTGCCTACTTGTGATCTCTGTGTGTCAAACAAATAAATAAAATCTTTAAAAAAAAAAAAAAATAAAGAGTGAAAAATACAAGGGCGCCTGGGTGGCTCAGTGGTTAAAGCCTCTGCCTTCAGCTCAGGTCATGATCTCAGGGTCCTGGGATTGGAGACCCGCATTGGGCTCTCTGCTCAGCAGGGAGCCTGCTTCCCCCTCTCCCTCTGCCTGCCTCTCTGCCTGCTTGTCATCTCTCTCTCTGTCAAATAAATGAAGAAAATCCTTTGGAAAAAAAGGAGCGAAAAATACTAACACAACAAGGATTATAAAAACATGTAGTAACAATATAATCACTATGTCATTGTCCCTCTCCCCCATTTTAACACTCAATAGATATATAATCCACATCTAGGGAATGTTTACTTTTAGTCAAAACTAAGAAAATGTTTTAAAAAGAATTTTTCAAATAATTCTTTTTAAATAGAGTAACATGAACTGACCTCAATTCTAACGAAAATGTTTCATATGATAAAAAGGAAGAGCATTTTATAAATTTCCATTTTGGTTAATTATTTAAAATAAAATATTTAAGATTCTAAATTGTTTATTTAAATTTTAGCTAGATATATACAGAACATTTTATTTCTCATCAAAATTACTAATGATTTTGAAGTTCTTCAAGAAAAAAATTACAAGGTACCTACATGATTTATTACCGGAAATTTTTAATCTGCAGGGAAGAGTTAAAAGAAAACATAATGGTTTACCATTCCTTGTCTCCCTAGCCTGATTTTCCCAGACCAAATTATTTAAACAAATTTATGGGGAGCATCTCTGTGGACAACTCTTACCTTTCCCTTTGTGCTTTTTTTGCTTCTGTTCACTCAGCTTATCCAATGGTAAATCACTGAGATCCAAACTATATAAATTTCTAGCTAAAACTTTAGTTAGTGTTTCCATAGTCAGTGACCACTCAGTGGCTAACTCTTCCCAATAGGTCAGTGACGATAATACTGAAAGTAAGTCATCCCATAGTTCTCGAGAGATGTACACATTAAGATTTGCTTTGATCCAGGCAACGATAAGAGTCTATAAAGACAAAAAAGTAACAATGAAATATGCTCAAATTCAGATATTCAATTATAAAAAAAATTACCTAAGAACAAGCAGAATTTAAAATCCCATAATATCCATGATCCCTTCTTGGTATATAATACTTACAAAGGAATTCATGCGATCATTACTATTTACTATAAATTTCAACAACTGCCAACACCCAACATTCTAGAAATTAGGACAAGTTATCAAAATTGAAAAGAATTATCTCTAAAGTTGTAACTATCCTTCATGCTGTATTACATTAATGTTAAATAAATGCTGCTTAAAAAGTCTCCACACTATAAAAATTTTGAAACTACTGGGTTGAATTATTTACTAATGCTTATTGAGCTAAACTGACCAAAGGCTTTCTCAAACTAAGGATGAAACTCTGTATATAATATGAACATTCTAAAAACAAGTTACTGGAGATACATTTAATGAAATGTTTCTGAAAAATTATACATAAAGAATAAAATTAAATTTCATTTTGAAGATACCAGAAGAATTAAAGGCACTTTGTAAAATATCCAATCATACAATAAAAAACGTATTCATTGAAGGGCAGAAATTACATCACCCCTGAGATTTTAGGGACTTCTACTGAAGATATAACCTCCTATTGAAGTTTTTCAAAAGCTTAACTCTAATTTTTACTAAGGAATTCACATAAAATTTATACAGTAAATGCCAGATGAAAATGAGCAGAGTTTACAGCACGAATAGCAGTAACTAGTGGCTTTCCATTCTATCTTACATTATCTATATTTATAGTACAAAAAAGTTATTCCATATAGCAAGCTAAAATTTTGCTTTCCTATAGTTCCAACATCAGGTTAGTTCTAACAATTGGGAAATCTTTTTAAAAAGGGCTAATGAGGGGCGCCTGGGTGGCTCAGTGGGTTAAGCCACTGCCTTCAGCTTGGGTCATGATCCCAGGGTCCTGGGATCGAGTCCCGCATCGGGCTCTCTGCTCAGCAGGGAGCCTGCTTCCCCCCTTTCTCTCTCTGCCTGCTTGTGATCTCTCTGTCAAATAAATAAATAAAATCTTTAAAAAAAAAAGGGCTAATGAAGTTAAGAGGAGTTTAGATAATAAATGCAACTGGTTTCAAAAGACTATTCACTACTAAGTATAAAACCTTAGGCAAACAAAAATATTTTTTAAAAAATAATTTGAATAACTATACTTATGGCCAAGAATTAGATCTGAGTAGGTTTTTATCTTTGATATTAAGAACCATTTTATCAATGTATTTGTATTTAATGTGTCATCTTAAGAACATATTATTTTGGTATTTCCAAAGAATCCATAATACATTTAAAGTCAATACTCTATCCTCAGGTTGGAAAACACAATATGTAATTTATAAATATTCAAACTACCACTGACACTTAAAATACAGAAGTGACTAAAGTCTTACAGAACAGCATGATAAGAAAGAATCTTGATCATTAACTACTTTTCCATTACTACAGAAACACTTAGAGCTTTATTTTTCTAACAAGCCAGAGACTTAGAAACTCAAAAAGCAAACAATCAGGCCATTACTCATGAAGCTCCCTGGCAGCTTTTTGCTATCATGTAAGTATGCCACACAACAGAAAAAGTTAAATATCATCAGCCTATTTCAATGTTCTTTTCACAGACGTGATACTTCCTCCACTCTTATACTAGGTTGTGAGTTTCTATGTATGGCAAATAGCCTATTTTAGATAAGCAACTTTTAATTTAGTTCTACAAAAGATCCTTTAATATGAAATGATCTTTGATTTAAAGCTTTTTTTCCCCAAGTAACAAATTCAGGGCTCAATGAATCTTATAAAAATACATATCTATTCATCCATTTATCTATTTATTTATTTTTATTGCCTGGAAAAGTGGTCCTGCAAGTCGACCTGCCAAGGTCATATTTTTTTTCCCCTGGAACTGTAGAAAAGCTTGTGATGGCATCTTCAGTACAGATTCCGTGACTCTGAGCAATACAAGCAGCATCTGTTCCCTTAAAGTAAAAAAATTAATTAATGTTTCCTTCTCACATATGTTTGTTCTTGGTTAATGAATAACTTTAAAATTATTTGTTATAAAATGTACTATCTTTCGGTAAGTCAAATACCAAATATCTTTCAAATTTTTAGAATTCTTTAAATATTAAATTTTAAAATTCCATTTTATAAACTATACCAGCCATTTTAAAACCACTTTTCAGTCACAAAATCCTCTCACCAATTAAAAATGTATGCAAAACCTGATGAATTGGGAGGTGAGAATGTGGAGGCTGCTCCCATCCCCCAAACTCCCAAAATCAAGTAATAACCTTAGGAAGCTGTCTATCTATACAATATAGTTCTACCTTGATGCCTATACAACTAATATTCTTTATAAAATGGAAAACAAGCACATATCCAGAAGTGTATCAGGTACAATTTCAAAAACCACAAGATTTTAAGATTAATAGATCACAGTGATCCTGGCGGGTAATCAAAGACCATCACTCTTTTGCATCTTTCCATCCATTTAAGTTTGGCCATTTCTAAACCCTTTATACTTTATACCTGTATACTCCACATCAAGACAATCATATGATTTCTACCTTGTCTCTTTCTCCTAGTGTCTTATTATTAAGACCACAAAACTACCTTATTTGCACTTGAAAATCTGGAAACTGATTAAGCCACATGTGAAAAAGGGTATTCTGGTATGGGTGCACAGCCAGGCTACCAGCCCAAGTCCCTATCACAGCCTCCTCTCGGATTTGCCTGTGGGCCCATTCCAAGCACAGCAACATGTGGGACGTGGGACAATCCCTGTGAGAAATGTGGCAGAGGTAGCAAAAGTTCACAGACCTAGAAGTCATCATTTTTCTGGGAAGGGAGGGCAGAATTAAATAGAAAAGTATCAATCAATGAAAAATATTCTGAATTTAACAAAAAAATACATGCATTTATTCATAAGATAAAAATCAAAGTTGCTGCATTTGTAATCTACTCCTCTGGTTTGCTGTACGAAATGATGAACTTTTTGAAATCAACTAAATATGCAATAAAGTATAGCTTTTCCAAATAAATCTTATCTGATTTGTGGTCAAATCAAAATTCATTCATATATAAACTTTCACTGTGAAATGATAGCAATGATTTGAATTAACAAAATCTTATAAATTCAATATAAATATGTGAGTAATCTCTCATAATGCTATGACTTCAAGGAACTTATAAAAAAAAATTTTTAATACTAAAGTGTTCCATATAGCAGGCCTCTCACTTTAACCTGGCTCAACAGCACTAATGCAAAGTATATTTAAAAAAAAAAAAAAAGAAGAAGAAGGGGGTAGGCGGAGACTAACAAAAGGATGGCCCAAAGTAGTATGGTTCCTTGGTAATAATAACCTAGGCTCTGCAGTCTGAAGGACCAGTTCAAATCTCAGCTGTGCAAACAAAGATAAATGAACCAACCTCTTTATACCTAAGAATCACCACGTAAAATAGAGATATTACCTACCTGAGGGGTGCTAAAAAAGGATCAAGAAAGAAAATGCATGTATAGAAAATGCTTAAAAATATACCTGGCATAGAAAAGTATTACAAGTAAGTTAATAACAAACTATATCCTGATATAACTCTATCAATACTGCTAATAAAGATTTTTTCCAAAATAAAGCCATTTTTCCATATGTAGCAAACATGTATGAGGCATACACTTTCACTAAGTACTTCCACTTTTCAAGAATAAGTCAAAGGAGAAAAATTATGTATGTATAAGGATGATCACTCTCTTCTCTCTACCCCAAAACAAAATGAAATAACTAAATATCCATCAAAAGAGGACTGGTTAAGAAAATTTTAACACATACAAATGGCATAATAATACTAAGTGACTATATATATAGTTTGGTGAACCAGATGTTCATCAAAGGGCAAACAATGATTACCTCCAGACAATGAGTTTTGGGGCAACTTTAACTTTCTTTTTAAAACTTTTTTTTGTTTTATTTTTATAATGAACATGTATCATTTTAAAAACTGAAGAACTGCTCTTTTCCCCAAAAGGCCTATTTTTCCATTCATTAAATATTCATAGAGCACAAATAGTATATAAAATACTATGGTAAGAAATGCAGGAAATATAAAAACAAAGACAACAGAGACATTTTTTAACGCCTTTCAATTCAGAGGTAAAGAGACATATATACAAGTAATTTAAGGATTTAGACAATTTTTAAAAAGAACTGTAACAGAGATACAAATATGCAATGAAAGGAAGTGGAAGAAAAAATTAAGTAAGGATATGTGAAAAAAGGAAGGTGGAATCTAAAGATAGTTATTGTGACAACACAAGAAGATGGCAAGCATCAGAAAAGTTCAGAATGTGCAGGAAAGAGCAATTTGGTAAAGACAGGAGCCAGATCCCATTCTGCAGGGTGGAGTTTAGGCTTGAGAGAAAGCCAGAAAAGTGTCAGGGACCTCACTGTACATGGCCTTACATGACAGGTTGAGCAATCAGGCATTCACCCACTTAATCATTTACTTATTCTTTTGTTCACACATGCACAAATTCATTTATTCACCCATGTATTCATTTCTGAGGGGGGGCATTAGAAAAACAATCCAAGAAGGCTGAACAAAGGTGTCTGAGATAAAATGGAAACTATTGTCATCATAAAAATTATATAAAATATTTACTAGCTAATAGGAGCCTCTACAATATTGTGAAAGGACCTGTTCATAGACATTATTCCTCTAAAAATTACTATAATTATATATATACAATTTAAAAAACATAAAGGATAAATATTTTTTACCAAGTCTTTTTGTCCATTGATACTTGTACAACCATGAACCGGTAAATGTTAAGAATGCGTTTACACATATCTGTATGCTCATCCAGAAGGTTTTTAATTTCATTTGCAGGTTCAAGAAGAAATATGTTTGATGAGTTTATAATAAACACCTAAAACAAAAGACATCATTAGCTATTCATTATAAAATTAGAAACTTATTTAAAAAACAAATTCAGGGCACCTGGGTGGCTCAGTAGATTAAGCCCACTCAGTGGAGAGCCTGCTTCACCCTCTCTCTCTGCCTTCCTCTCTGCCTACTTGTGGTTTCTCTGTGTCAAATAAATAAATAAAATCTTTAAAAATAATAATAATAATAAATAATTTAAGAAAAACAAATTCAGGGGATGCCTGGGTGGCTCAGCGGGTTAAAGCCTCTGCCTCCACGGCTCAGATCATGATCCCAGAGTCCTGGGATCCAGCCCAGTATCCGGCTCTCTGCTCACTGGGGAGCATGTTTCCTCCTCTCTCTCTGCCTGCCTCTCCGCCTACTTGTGATATCTCTCTGTCAAATAAATAAATAAAATCTTTAAAAACAAAAATTCAGATGCTTATCACTAGGTGATCTATAATGAACTAAAAAGTATAAGGCTACATGTTAATTCTGACCCTGTTTCTAACACTAGCTTGACATGTGAGATTTAAACCCATTAAACCATTTTGTTTTTATGTTTATCTAGACAAATATAAAATCACTACTAGGCACCCAAGTAAAAGAAACCAAGTAAAAAAACAGTGTTTTTTAAAACTGAGAGTTTTAAGATAACTCTACTGCTGTCATAAAATGAAACAAACAAAAAATAGTTTAGGATAGGGGCGCCTGGGTGGCTCAGTGGGTTAAAGCCTCTGCCTTCGGCTCAGGTCATGACAGCAGGATCCTGGGATCGAGTCCCACGGTGGGCTCTCTGCTCCGCAGGGAGCCTGCTTCCTCCTCTCTCTCTCTCTCTGCCTGCCTTTCTCCCTACTTGTGATTTCTCTCTTTCTGTCAAATAAATAAAATCTTTAAAAAAAAATAGTTTAGGATAAAAGAAGATACTAAATTAAGATGAATTTTCAGAATAAAGTGTTCAATATCATCTACTACTCTTTTCACGTTTATAGACTATTTGTGTTTATGTGCTTTAGTAATAACAACCTGCATGAACAGATCACATATCACAGTACTACTACTGAGGTGCCATTAATATGCATCTTCTATTACAGAAAAATTAAAAAGAACTATGATAATCAAATCATTAATTATATTTTGTTATTGAAGACAAAGCAATTATAATGGTGACAGGTGTGTGCAAAGACTCTCGAGGATATTTTGGAGGTATAGAACATTTCATCTATTGTAAAGCTAGGACATTTACATCTTCTATACCCATAATTCTGATTTAAATCCCTCGATGAACTACATAATAAAACATATCTGTGAAATCATGAGAAAAAAGAATTTTTTTTTTTTAAAGATTTTATTTATTTGACAGAGATCACAAGTAGGCAGAGAGGCAGGCAGAGAGAGATGGGCGGAGAAGCAGGCTCTCTGCTGAGAGAGAACAGAGAGCCCAAGGCAGGACTCCATCCCAGGACCCTGAGATCATGAGTTGAGCCGAAAGCAGAGGCTTAACCCACTGAGCCACCCAAGCACCCGAGAAAAAAGAATATTAAGCTAACTTGAGAATAGTGAAAAGAGAGAACTCTGTAAGTCTAGCAACACTGACCAAGAAAAGCAAGAGGCATAAATAAATAAATAAATTGTTAGGGGAAAAAAAATAAGGATATAACTAAGAGCAATTTGGGAGAAAAGCATTCTGACAAAAGAAAAAGTAAGTTTAAAGGACCTGAGATGAAAACCTCCCTACAATGTTTAAGGAACAGTAAGGAGTAGAGAGTGAAGTGAAGAAGTAGGGAAGCAGTTGGGAAATGATGTTGAGAAACAGAACCAGAGCATGTGGTGCAGAGCTTTACACACTGTCAGTGGTAAAAGAACATGTTCCCCCAACCCCAAATTTCACAGATCAATCCTATTATAAAATACAATAAAAATTAACTAATAAGAAAAAGGAAATGAAAACAGACGTACAAAAATAGAAACACAAACCATCAAAATCAGAAATATTAGATTACTTAGTTTCTAAACCCTTACTCTCAATTTTGCAATTAATCTTGTGGGCTGGCACTAGTTCATGGACCACACCTTGAGGAGCAATCATGTGAAGCATTGTAGACCATCAGAAAGACTTCTGCTTTCATGCTTAGTGATAATGCAAAGCCAATGGAAGGTTTTGAGCAGAAAAATATGATCCAACTCACATTCTGTAGACTCTCTCTGGCAACTATGTTGAGACTATGCCAGTGATGCCAGTGATGGGTGGTCAAGAGCAGAGCAAGTATACTAATTAGGAGTTTGGATTACTGTAATAATCCAGATGAAAGATCATGGGGGCCTGGACCCAAGAGGTAATGTAAATGTTGAATAGTTAGATTCGGCGTACATTCTGAAGATGGCCAGGATGTGTTATCAAATTAGATGTAGGATATAAAAGAAGGTGGGGTACGTGTGTGTGTGTCACCTGGGTGGCATAGTCAGTTGAGCGTCTGACTCTTGGTTATGGCTCACATCTGATTCAGGGTCTGATATTGAGCCCTGCATTGGGCTCTGCACTCAGCAAAGAGTTTGCGTGGGTTTCTCTCTGCTTCTCTCTCTCTGCCCTTCCCTCCAGTTTGCTCACTCTCTAAAATAAGTCAACAGATCTCTTTTTTTTTTATTAAGATTTTATTTATTTATTTGACAGACAGAGATCACAAGTAGGCAGAGAGAGAGAGGAGGAAGCAGGCTCCCCGCTGAGCAGAGAACCTGATGCGGGGTTTGATCCCAGGACCCTGGGATCATGACCTGAGCCGAAGGCAGAGGCTTTAACCCACTGAGCCACCCAGGCACCCCAACAGATCTCTTTAATTAAGAAGAAAAGAAAGTCAGGAAACAAGATGGCTTGAACAACTGGAAAACAGGAGCTATAAATGAACCAAGAAAAACTGCAGGAAGAGCACATTTGTTGAGCAAGAACAGAAGTCTTAGACACGTCAAGTTCGAGATGCCTATTAGATATCCAAGTGAAGATGCTAACTTGGCATTTGAATATTTGAGTTTAAGATTCAGGGGTGCCTGGGTGGCTCAGTCAGTTAGGCGTCTGACTTCGGCTCAGGTCATGATCTCCAGGCCCTCCCTACTGAGCAGGAAGTCTGCTTCTGATCCTCTGACCCTCCCCCTTACTTGTGACCTGTGTCTCTCAAATGAATAAATAAAATCTTAAAAAAAAAAAAAAAAAAAGACTCAGAGTTCAAACAAGAGGTCTCAGACTAGAAATAAAATTGTAGATGATAGAGTAAATACATGACATTTAAAGCCAGAGGAATGGATGAGATGAACCAGAGAATAAGTAGAAAGATCCAAGAACTGATTAGGGGCCCTTCAACAATGAAATGATCAGGGACATATGAAAAAATCAGTAAAAAATTCTGAGAAGTGGCCAGTGAGTTAGAAGAAAAACAAGAGGGATGCTATTCTGAAGAACAAGTGAAGAAGTGTTTGAATAGGGAAGGAATGGTCTATCTTATAAAATGTTCCTGACAAGTCCAGTAAGATTAGGATTGGAAAATGTACATTTGGGACACCTGGGTGGCTCCATCCGCTAAACATCTGACTCTTGATTTTGGCTTAGGTCATGATCTCAGGGTCATGAGATCAGGCCCCACATCACACCCCATGCTGAACATGGAGCCTGCTTAAGATTTTCTCCTTCCCCCTCTCGCACTCCTCCCTCTACTTGTGCATGTGCTCACTCTCTCTTTAAAAAAAAAAAAAAAAAAAAAAAAAGTACATTTGATTTAACAAAGTGGAGGTCACATGTGGTCTTGACAAGAATAGTCTGCTTTAAAAAATGAATGACAGGGCGCCTGGGTGGCTCAGTGGATTAAAGCCTCTGCCTTCAGCTCAGGTCATGATCCCAGGGTCCTCGGATAGAGCCCCAAATCGGGCTCTCTGCTCAGCATGGAGCCTGCTCCCTCCTCTCTCTCTGCAAGCCTCTCTGCCTACTTGTGAGCTCTGTCAAAAACATAAATAAAATCTTAAAATAAATAAATAATGAATGAATGAATGACTATAATGAACTCCTACAAATCAACAACAAAAAAAAAGACAACCTAACAGAATATGGGAAAAAGCAGATGAATAGGCCCTTCATAAAAAGATGCTCAATCTCAGTACTGATGAAGAAAAAAGCAAATTAAAACAAGGAAAAAAAATGAAATAACATTTCACACATTTGGGGCAGCAAACATTAAAATGTGACTCTGTAACTAAAGGGGGAAGATATAAGGAAATAAGAACTCACAAACACTACTAAAGAAAATGTAAATTATTATAACCATGTTGGAAGACAATTTGGCATTAACAGTAAAGTAAGGATGATAATGTACAATTCCTCCAACCCAGTAACTCCACTTCTGAGTATATATCCTAAGGAAATTCTCCCACATGTGCAAAAGAAATACATACACAGGAATATTCAGTGTAGCACTATTTGGAATGGTGAGAAATTGGAAACAACTTAAAAAACACTGACAGAAAAATGAGTAAGTAAAATGTGAAATAATCATAAATTGCAATACCAGAAAGTAGCTAAAATGAATGAACTACAGCTATGAATCAACAACACAACTCAAATACATAGGGTTAATGCAAAAAGAAAGTATCAGATGACAATACCCTATGACACAAATTATATAAATCTTAAAGTTGTCTAGAAAAACAATATGCAATCTTTATTAACATATATAGAGAGGGTAAGTTAAGGAAAAAACAAAATGAATGTTTTATCAAGAAAATTGACAAATGTAGGTATTGAGTATATTAAAAAATTATACTGTACAATGGAATACCGAGCCATATACTTGAAATATTTAATAATTATTTTATTTTAAAAGATTTTATTTATTTATTTGACACAGAGAGAGAGATCGCAAGGAGGCAGAGAGGCAGGCAGAGAGAGACAGTGAAGCAGGCATCCCCCTGAGCAGAGAGCCTGATGTGGGGCTCGATCCCAGGACTCTGAGATCATAATCTGAGCTGAAGGCAGAGAGGCTTAACCCACTGAGCCACCCAAATGCCCCCTATTAAATAATTATTTTATTGTAGGGGCACCTGATTGGCTCGGTCATTAAGCATCTATCTTCACCTCAGGTCATGGTCCCAGGGTCCTGGGATTAAACCATGCATCAGGGGCTCCCTACTCAGTGGGGAGCCTGTCTCTCCCACTGCCCCTGCTTGTGTTCCCTCTCTCGCTGTCCTATTCTCTGCCAAATAAGTAAATAAAATCTTTTTTAAAAAATATTTTTTTGAATTTTTTTGTTAGTAACCAAAAGTGAATCACCTGCAAAACTGCCTGGGTACCAGCTCGTATGTTCTGTTCTGTGACTTCTTCAGAAGCATTATGAAGAACATCTTGGTAGGTGCCATTTTTTGCCCAAGTGGAATTTCGAACATGATCAGCAATATCGGTCCCATTTTCCTAAAAAAAAAAAAAAAAATCAAGTTTTCATATTTCATTAAGAATGCTGCAACAGGGGTGCCTGGGTGGCTCAGTGGGTTGAGGCCTCTGCCTTCAGCTCAAGTCATGATCCCACGGTCCTGGGATCCAGCTCCGCATCGGACTCTCTGCTCAGTAGGGAGCCTGCTTCCTCCACTCTCTCACTCTCTCTCTCTCTGCCTGCCTCTCTGCCTACTTGTGATCTCTGTCTGTCAAATAAATTTAAAAAACTTAAAAAAAAGGATGCTGCAACAAAACAGTAACCTGAAGTAAACTGGAAATTATTGGGAAATTATAAGCATCTTCTCAGAAGATGTTTCATTTGGTTAGAAAAGCAACATATGTTCACTGTAGAAAATGTTCTTCTCATTAACAAAAATATAAATAATATTTTAAAAATCTGTAAGGGTCAGACTGAAATTTTATCACTTTAGATACAGAGCCATTTTTCTATGTAGCTAATGTATAAACTTCCCTTCTGCAACTTACACACTTAAAAATGGGATTACATTACTTAAAATTCTGTAAAACATGAATTTTGTTCTAAAGTAAATGCCAGAAACCAAAAAACTTCAATAAAACAATAGAAAATAGTGTCTATTTATTTTACTTTAGAGTATTAAAATTCTTATTACTCAGATAAGAATATTAGGTACTTCAATCCACCAAGATTGCATATTATTGCTTGAATTTTAACTGTCAAAAGTCTTGCAGACTAAGGAGTTCCCTCAGGTGAAAAGTCAGAAATACAGACATCTCACTCAGAGTTGTTCCCTTTTTTTATGTTTCCTTCTAGTTTCTTCCCAGTTTTGGTCACTCACTAATATTTTCAAATAGTTCATTGGTTTTTTTCTTTTGTCTAGAGCTTATAACTGCAATATGTAGGGATGCCTGAGTGGCTCAGATGGTTAGGCATCTGCCTTTGGCTCAGGTCATGATCCCAGAATCCTGGGATTGAGCCCCAAATCAGGCTCTCTGCTCGGCAGGAAATCTGCTTCTACCTCTCTTTCTCCCCACTGTTTCCCCTGCTTATGCTCTCTCACTCTCTGTCAAATAAATAAATAAAGGCTTTAAAAAAATAATAATAATAACTGCAGGGATGCCTGGGTGGCTCAGTGGGTTAAAGCCTCTGCCTTCGGCTCAGGTCATGATCCCAGGGTCCTGGGATCGAGCCCCGCATTGGGCTCTCTGCTCAGCAGGGAGCCTGCTTCCCTCTCTCTCTGCCTGCCTCTCTGCCTACTTCTGATCACTGTCTGTCAAATAAATAAATAAAATCTTTAAAAAAAAAATAACTGCAATATGCAGGAGGTTTAGTATAATAGGAACTACTCTGCTATTACCAAAGTACTGAAATCAGCTCCATCTCTGTAGCCAATACAGCATGACATAGTATATTGTACTTTCCTCCTAAGCCTCATACTCCTATGATCAGATTTCTTCTGAACATTTCTTCCAGAATGACCCAAAAACAGCTCCAACTCGAAATATTTAAAAGTTAAGTTTATTAACCATGTCCTCTCCATTCTTACCAACCCCTCTGGCCACACAGTCACCACCACCAAGCCTGCATTTTTAAAAACTCTATTCATGTGTGAATGGCAACTACACCTTATTGCAAGAGAAACAAACTTGAGATGCCTCCAATTCCTCATTTCTCTCACCCAATTAATCATCAAGACATACTGATTTTACCACCAAAGAAGCTCTTTCTGTCTTCTTCCTTGTATTTCTACTATAATTCCACTGTCCTGGTATATTACCTCCTCCATAAAGCCTTCCCTAAGCCTAAGCAGAGTTAGGGATTCCATCTTTCACCTAAGAGCATAGCAGTATTCTTTTCTAAGACTTACTTTGCTTGTTTGTCTCCTTGCTAAATTTTAAGTTGTGTGAAGGTAAAAAAGATGTCTTTTCATGTTTCTATTTCCAACACTGGTTCTCCATGTGGACATTACCTATGTTTTACGGGGCACACTGAGTGTTCTGTTGTCACAAAAATTGAGAATACCACAGAGATTTAAAGGTATGAGCCAGTGAATGCTAAACATACTGCAAGATGCATGACAGTCTGTCTGCACACACACAAACTGTCTTGTATTGCATGTCTTTCAAATGTCCCATAGACACTAAGTGAATAAAAAGCCACTATCTGAATCTATAACTTAATTTCATTTTTATTAAAACCAAATTCTAAATCATTTACATTTTAATGATTATAATGATGACATTATATTTTAAACTCATCAGAATAGAAATCAGTGAATGATTATATCTTTTTTTGTTTTTCATGCCATTAGTAAGAGCTGTTGGCATTCTGAAAAACCCGTATTTCTAATAATAAAACTACTTGCAGTATTTGAGTAATGAATATGTTTTACCTATAAAACACACCTACATCACCAGGCTTCTTCCTTCTTTCCTTTTTCCCTTCTTTCCACTGTTTATTTGTTTATTTGTTGAATTTATTTATTAGGTATGTAAATGTATTATTTTTGTATGTGTCATTTTTATTTAAGAATAGTAAATGACACAGGGTAAGCTCAGTATTAAGCTATAAATTTATGACAAAAACTGAGGGAAAAGAAATTATTTAAATTGATAGGTTTATTTTCTACATTGATGCAAAAATTGAATGTTTTAATTGATGAATAAAAAATAGAACTATAATTATTTCCTAATTTACATGGTAAATCTAAAGTTTTAAATTTTTAAATTTAAACTACTTCAATTATATTTCTCAGTTACATT
The DNA here is from genome assembly GCF_022355385.1 of Mustela nigripes. Taxonomy (NCBI): domain Eukaryota; kingdom Metazoa; phylum Chordata; class Mammalia; order Carnivora; family Mustelidae; genus Mustela; species Mustela nigripes. The sequence continues at coordinate 84,078,708 of NC_081569.1, forward strand.
TAGTTATATTTCTTAGTTACTTTTTTCTCTTTTTAGAAATAGGGGAGGAGTCTATATAACTATATATATCTATATAGAGACCTATATAGATACATATCTATAGCTATATATTACACACATGCATATATATTGATTCACTGAATCCCTGAAGAATTTGGCCTATTCATTCATATATTAATATCCTGTTAATCAACTGATGAGATTAAATTAACCACCAAAGTTAAAAAAAAAAAGTTACCAAATCATTTCTATCCAGATTTAGTCTTTTTGTTTGTGTCCATGTCACATGCCCCAACTTTTTGGTTAGAATCTGGCCTATGAGGAGGATTAAAAAATTGAAGAACAAGAATTGATTTACTGGGGCGCCTGGGTGGCTAAGTGGGTTAAAGCCTCTGCCTTCGGCTCAGGTCATGATTGGGATCGAGCCCCACATTGGGCTCTCTGCTCAGCAGGGAGCCTGCTTCCTCCTTTCTCTGCCTGCCTCTCTGCCTACTTGTGATCTGTCAACTAAGTAAATAAAATCTTAAAAAAAAAAAAAGAATTGATTTACACTTAAAGAATAAATGATACCAGGTACTAAAATTTCACTTCCACTCTGTCTTTCCTCATCTTTTCTCCTCTATGAGTAAACTCCAGCCTTTCTTATCACAGACCAGTTTATTCTACAGTTAAGGATGTTTTCTATGTTGTAATGAGCACTAATACAAAACCTTACAAGAAAGAATTCAGAATATTCTGGTTTAACTACCCAACTCCTAGAATAAGACAGGTAAGGGGAAATTGTAGTTCGGTAATCATCCTTAAGAAATATGTACTACAACATTCATTTTTACCTAGTACCATAATTTTATATTTTATACCTTTTTATTGAAGTATAATTGATATACAATATTTATGTAAGTTTCAGGTATACAACATAGTGATTCAACATTTATATACATTTCAAACTCATCACCACAATTTAAGTGCAATTGCCATCTGTTACCTTACAAAGTTATTAAAATACTATTAACTATATTTTCTATGCTATTCTTTGTAACTCTGTAACTTCTTTATAACTTGAAGTTTCTATCTCTTAATCCCCTTCACCTAAATAGGTGCTTATCTCACCCACCCCACCGGCAACCACCAGCAGGTTCTCTGTATTTATGAGTCTGTTCCCATTTTCTTTTTTCATTTATTTTTTTATAAACTACATACAAGGGAAATCACATGGTATTTCTCTTTCCCTGACTTATTTCACTCAGCGTAATACCCTCTAGGTCCACCCATGTTGCCACAAATGGTAAGATTCATTCTTTCTTAGGGCTAAGTACTGTTCAAGTTTGTGTGTGTATGTAGAGAGAGAGAGAGAGAGAGAACATTTTCTTTATCCTTTCATCTACTGATGGGACACTTAGTTGTTTCCGTATCTTGGCTACTATAAAGATGCAATGAACACAGGAGTGCAGATATCTTTTCGAATTAGTGTTTTCATTCAACTAAATACTCAGAAGTGGGATTGCTGATCATATGGTATTTTCATTTGTAATTTTTTGAGTAATCTCCAACTGTTTTCCATAGTGTACCAATTTCCATTCCCACCAACAGGAACAAGAGTTCGTTTCTCCACATCCTAAAAAACACTCATTTTTTTGTTTTGTTTTGTTTTCTGACTACCATTCTGATGGGGGGTGAGCTGGTATCTCACTGTAGTTTTGATTTGCACTTCCCTGATGATTAGTGATGTTGAGCATCTTTTCATGTGTCTGTTGGCCCTGTATGCTTCTTTTAAAAATGTCCATTCAGATTCTCCATTCATTTTTTAATCAGATTGTTTTATTGGTGTAGAATTGTAGGAGCTCTTTATGTATTTTGGATATAAAGCCCTTATACATCCCCCCATTCAGTAGGTTGCATTTTTATTTTGCTGATGATTTCCTTCGCTATGCAAAAGCTTTTCAGTTTGATGTAGTCCCGACTGCTTATTTTTGTTTTTGTTGCCCTTGTGTGAGGAGGCAGATCAAAAAAATATTATTAAGACACATGTCAAAGAGCATAAATCTATGTTTTCTTTCAGGAGTTTTATGATTTCAGGTCTTACACTTAGGTCTTTAATCCATTTTGAGTTTATTTTTGTGTATGGTGTAAGAAAGTGGTCCAGTTTCATTCTTTTACATGTAGCTTACAGTTTTCCCACACCACTGAAATCCCACACCAGATGAAACAGTCTTTACTCCATTGTATGTTTTGCCACCAGTGTCATAGATTAATTGACCAAGTAAGTGTGAGTTTATTTCTGGGCTCTCTGTCCTGTTTCATTGATCTATGTGTCTCTTTTTGTGCCATTACCATACTGTTTTGATTACTACAACTTTGTAGTATAGTTTGAAATCCAGAAGTGTATAGTATAGGTTGAAATACCTCTAGCTTTATTCTTTTTTTCCTCAAGACTGCTTTGACTATTCAGAGTATTTTGTAGTTCCATAAAAATTTTAGTGTTATTGGCTCTGTGAAAATTGCTACTGGTATTCTGCTAGAAATTGCAGTGAAATCAGTAGATTGCTTTGGAAAGTATGAACATTTTAACAATGTTAATTCTTCCAATCCATGAGCATGGTATATCTTTCCATTGTGTCTTCTTCCATTTCTTTCATCATTGTCTTACCGTTTTCATTGAACAGGTCTTTCACTTTATTGGTAAAATTTACTCCTAGGTATTTTATTCTTTTTGATGCAACTGTAAATGGAATTGTTTTCTTAATTTCTCTTTCTGCTATTTCTGTTATTTTGTTATTAATATAGAAATGCAACAGATTTCAGTATATTAAGTTTGTATCCTATGATTTTACTGAATTTATTAGTTTGAACAGTTTTTTGATGGAATCTTTAATGTTATCTATGTATAGTACTATGTTATTTGTAAACAGTGAGAGTCTCACTTCTTAATAATTTGGATGCCTTTTATTTCTTTTCTTGTCTGATTGCTGTGGCTAGGACTTCCAAAACTTCCAAAAGTGGTAAGAGTAAACATCCTCGCCTTATTCCTGATCTTAGAGGAATTGCTCTATTTTTTCACCACTGAGTATGATGTCAGCCATGGGTTTTTCATATATTGTCTTTATTAAGGTATATTCCCTCTAAACCCACTTTGTTAAGTTTTTATCATAAATGGATGCTGAATTTTGTCAAGTACTTTTTCTGCATCTATTGAAATGATCATATGGGTTTTACCCTTCCTTGTTAATACGGTGCATCACTGATTGATTTGCAAATACTGAACCATCCTTGCATCCCTTGAATAAATCCCACTTAAACATAATGAATGATTCTTTTAATGTATTTCTGAATGCAGTCTGCTATTTTGTTGAGGATTTTTGCATCTATGTTCACCAAGGGTACTGGTCTATAGTTTCTATAGTTTTCTTTGTGTCTGGTTTTGCTATCAGGGTAATGTTAGCCTCACAGAATATATTTGGAAGATTTCATTACCCTTGGATCTTTTGGAATAGTCTGAGAAAAACAAGCATCAACTCTTCCTTAAATGCCTGATGGAATATTTTAAAATTTTTTATTTTTTTAATTACCTTTCAGTGTATTAGAATTCATTGTTTATGCACCACACCCAGTGCACCATGCAATACGTGCCCTCCACAATAGCCACCATAAGGCTGGCCCAACTCCGCCTCCCCCGCCCCCTCAAAACCCCCAGATTGTTTTTCAGAGTCCACAATCTCTCATGGTTCATCTCCCACTCCAATTTCCCTCAACTCCCTTCTCCTCTCCATCTCCCCAAGTCCTCTGTGTTATTTCTTACGCTCCACAAATAAGTGAAACCATATGATTACTGACTCTCTCTGCTTGACTTATTTCACTCAGCATAATCTCCCCAAGTCCTGTCCATGTTGATACAAAAGTTGGGTATTCATCCTTCCTGATGGAGGTATAATATTCCATAGTGTATTTGGACCAAATCTTCCTTATCCATTCATCCGCTGAAGGGCATCTTGGTTCTTTCCACAGTTTGACGACCGTGGCCATTGCTGCTATGAACACTGGAGTACAGATGTCCCTTCTTTTCAGTACATCTGTATCTTTGGGGTAAATACCCAGTAATGCTATTGCAGGGTCACAGGGAAGCTCTATTTTTAATTTCTTGAGGAATTGCCACATTGTTCTCCAAAGTGGCTGCGCCAACTTGTATTCCCACCAACAGTGTAAGAGGGTTCCCCCTTCTCACATCCTCTCCAATACACGTTGTTTCCTGTCTTGTTAATTTCTGCCATTCTAACCGGTGTAAGGTGGTATCTCAATGTGGTTTTAATCTGAATCTCCCTGATGGCTAGTGATGATGAGCATGTTTTCATGTGTCTGATAGCCATTTTTATGTCTTCATTGGAGAAGTGTCTGTTCATGTCTTCTGCCCATTTTTTGACATAATTATCTGTTTTGTGTGTGTTGAGTTTGAGAAGTTCTTTTTAGATCCTGGATATCAGCCTTTTGTCTGTACTGTCATTTGCAAATATCTTCTCCCATTCTGTGGGTTGCCTCTTTTTTTTTGTTGACTATTTCCTTTGCTGTGCAGAAGCTTTTGATCTTGATGAAGTACCAAAAGTTCATTTTCACTTTTGTTTCCTTTGCCTTTGGAGACATATCTTGAAAGAAGCTGCTGTGGCTGATATCAATGCCTGATAGAATATGACTGTGAATCCATTTAGTCCTGGACTCTTGCTTGTTAGGAGTTTCTTGATTATCAAAATCAATTTCATTACCAGCAATGTTCAGATTTTCTCTGTCTTCCTGATTCAGTTTTGAAACACTGTGTTCCTACGAATTTATACTTTTTCTAGGCTGTCCCATTTGTTGGTGTGTAATTTTTTGTAATAGTGTCTTATAAATAAGCCTTTGTATTCCTATTGAACCAGCTGCTACTTCTCATTCTTCATTTCTTATTTATTTGGGTCCTCTCTCTTTTTCTCGATGCATCTGGCTAACGTTCTATCAATTTTGTCCATCTTTTCAAAGAACCAGCTCTTAGTTTCATCTATCTTTTCTAGCGTACTTTTAGTCTGTTTCATTTATTTTTCCTCTGATCTTTATGACTTTCTTCTACTAACTTTGGGCTTTGTTATTCTTTTTCTAGTTCTTTTAGGCATAAGGTTAGATTGTATATTTGAGATCTTCCTTGATTATTCGGGTATGCCTATATTTACATAAACTTCTATCTTAGAACTGTTTTTGCTATGTTCCAAAGATTTTGGAATATTGTCTTTTTACTTATCCCAAGGTATTTCTTTTTTTCCTCAAGGTATTTTTTTTTCCTTCATTGACCCATTGCTTATTGGGTAGCATGTTGCTTACTCTCTGTGTCTTTGTTTTTTCCTTCTAATTTATTTCTAGTTTTCTAATATTGTGCTTAGAAAAGATGCTTGATATGATTTCAATCTTCTTAAATTTACTGAGACTTGTTTTGTGGCATAATATGTGACCTATCTTGTAGAATGTTCCATGTACATTAAAAAAAAAAGTGTATTTTGCTGTTTTTTTGTTTTTGTTTTTTTTTTAAAAGATTTTATTTATTTATTTGACAGAGAGAGATCACAAGTAGGCAGAGAGGCAGGCAGAGAGAGAGGGGAGGAAGCAGGCTCCCTGCTGAGCAGAGAGCCCAATGCGGGATTCGATCCCAGGACCCTGAGATCATGACCTGAGCCAAAGGCAGCGGCTTAACCCACTGAGCCACCCAGGCGCCCCTATTTTGCTGTTTTTAGATGGAATGTTCTGTACATATTTACTTCAGTCCATCTGATCTAATGCCTCAAAGTCACTATTTCTTTATTAATTTTCTATCTGGACAATCTATCCATTGATGTAAGTGGGGTGTTAAAGTTCCCTACTATTACTGTATAACTGTCAATTTCTCCCTTTAATATCTGCTTTATATATTTAGATACTCCCATGTTAGATGCATATATATTTACAAATATTATATTCCTTTGCTAGACTGCTCCCTCCATCATTATGTTATGCCCTTCTCTGTCTTTTTTACAGTCTTTGTTTCAACATCTATTGCGTCTGATACAACTTTATTGATCAATTCCATTTGCATAGATAATCTTTTCTATCCCATCACTTTTTGTCTGTATGTGTCTTGTAGGCAGCATACAGATAGGTCTTGGTTTATTTTTTTTAATCTATTCAATTATTTTTGAAATTTTTAAAATCAATTTTGATGACTTTTGATTGAAAATTTAGTCCATGTACATTAATTATTGATAGGCATTACTACTGCCAATTTCATTGTTTTCTTGCTGTTTTTGTAATTCTTCTCTGTTCCTTTATTCTTTCTTGCTGTCTTTTCTTGTAATTTGATGACAATCTTCAGTTTTGTACTTGGATTCCTTTATTTTTTGTTTACCTATTGCAGTTTTTTTGTTTATGGCTACTATAGGTCCATGTATATAACACCCTATGTGTTAGTCATCTATTTTAAGTTAGGTCACTTAAGCTCAAATACATTCTAATTGTACTACATTTTTACTTCCCCCTTACCACGTATTATGTATCTGACACATATTTTACATGTTTTTATTTTGTGTATCCCTTACCTAGTTATTGTAAATATAGTTGATTGTACATTTTTACCTCCCCCTCACCACGTATTATGTATCTGACACATATTTTACATGTTTTTATTTTGTGTATCCCTTACGTAGTTATTATAAATATAGTTGATTTTACCACTTTTTTCTTTTAACCTTCATGTTAGCTTTTAAAGTGACTGACATACTTCCTTTTTTGTATGTTTGCTTTTACCAGTTGTAGGAGTGCTGACAATCCTGACTCCACTGATGGCTCTCCACCTTGTTCGTATTTGCTTGATGACCTCTCTTGGGGCTATTTTAGAAATGTCTGCCAAGTCTGGGGTGGAGGAAGCTTGCTCTGACCACCCATAAATCTGTTAGAGATGATGCAGTCTTTATCTTTCCTGATGCACAGATGGCACCACAAGATCTAATTAAAAGGTTAGCTGTCAATTAAGTGCATGCAAACTCTTTGATCACATTATAATGCCCTTCTGCATATCTCTTGCTCTATAAAATCTCTGGACTAAGGCCTAGACTTTGTGGAGGATAGCTGTACAGCATCTGGATCATCATGTCTTTCATCACCTCATCGGTAAACAACCCTGAATAAAACTCTGTAAACCATAAGGAGTTGCCTTCTTTGATTTCCAGTCTCAAAGTGTCTTCTCAGCTTGGGGAGTACTCTACTGTCCCTCCCCTATCTTCCAACACTAGTGAAATGTTTTATTTCATAAATTTTTTACTTCTAGTTATGGCTTTTTCTTTTCTGCATAAAAAAGTCACTTTAACATTTCCTATAAGGCTGATGCAGTGGTGATGAAGCCTCTAACTTTTGTTTGAGCAACTCTATTTCCCCAGTTCTGAATTATAACCTTGCTGGGTATTCTTGATTGTAGGATTTTTTTCCTTTGAGCACATTAAATACACCAAGCCATTCCCTCTGGCCTGCAAGTTTCTGCCAGAATTCAGTTGAGAGTCTTATAGGCGTTCCCTCACATGTAAGTTGCTTTTCTCTTGCTGCTTTTAAAATTCTCTCTAACTCCTGACATTTTAATTATTATGTGTCTTGATGTGGACATCTTTGGATTCATCTTATTTGAGTTTATCTCTGCTTCCTAAACCTGGATGATTCTGTTTCTTTCTCCAGTTTAGAAAAGTTCTTAGCTGTTATTCCTTCAAATAAGTTCTCTGCCCCTTTCTAACTCTCTTCTTCTGGGACCCTTATAATGCAAATTTAATACTTTTGATGTTGCCCTAGAGGTCTCTCACCCTATCTTATATAAAATTCTTTTTCCTTTTGCTGCTCAGCTTGGATGATTTCCAGTATTCTGTCTTCCAGATCACTGATCCATTCTTCTGCACCCTCTCCCCTGGTAGTTGATTCCCTCTGGTACATTTTTGAGTTATTGTATTTTTCAGATCTGATTTTTTTTTTTAATTTTCTATTTTTTGGTTGAAGTTCTGAGTTTATCCACTCTACTCCTAAGTTCAGTGAGCATCTTTATGACTATCACTTTTAACTCTATCAGGTAGATTCCTTTCCATTTAGTTATTTTCCTGAAATTTTTTTTTCTTGTTCTTTCATTTGGAACATATTCCTGTCTCCTCATTTTGTCTGACTTTCTGCATTTGTTTCCATGTATTAGATAGTAGTCAGCTACATCTCCTGGTCTCAAAGGTAATAGCCTTATGTGGAAGATGCCCTGTAGGGTCCAGAAGCACAATCCCCTCCTCCCCCAGTTACCCAAACTAGGTGCTCCAGGTATGTCCTGTGTCTGTGCAGTAAACACCCTTCAGTTGTTGAATGAGCTCTAACTGCTTCGTATTCTGATAGGCAGGGCTGCCCCCCAAGGCCAACTGGTTGCAATGCCCAGCCAGGACTATGAGTGCCCTGGTAGGAGGAGGTGGACCCTGGTGCGGCTGGCTTAAAGGCCCACCCACAATGCTGTGGGTGTGCTAGTGAACACGACCAGTCCCCCAGGGCATGAGTCACTTTGGAGGGACACCAGTCCCAGCCAAGGCTGCCCAGGGGATATGGCAAAGTGGGAGCAGTTTACGAGAAGGTCCATCAGAGGGGTGGGCTGATTCTGCAGGAGAATGCCAGGGTGGGATGACTGGTGCTAGCAAGGTAGGTGGAGAATGTCAGAACTGGAGCCATTAAGCATTAAACTACTAGCTGGGCTAAATGAGCGTAAGAAAATAGTGCCCATTAGTGTTTCTATTTCTGAAAGAAAGTTCTTACAGATCCCTGTCCCTTCAATGTAAGCCCTAAAATCAGTCAAAAAATATCCTTTATGTACATCTCAGGTGCTCTGGAAACTGCTGTTTCCAGGTGCTCTGGAAACTGCTGTGTTGGATCTGAGAGTATGTGAGATTGTGGACGGGACAACTTGGAGCACTGTCTCAGTTTCCTATAGCCTTCTGGTTGTCCCAGGGGTAAGCCCAACGATTTTCAAAGCTCCTGAAGTTAAGCTCTGCTGGTTTTCAAAGCCAGACATTGTGCGGTTCTCATTTTTCCTGTGCAGATCTCCAGAGTTGGGGTGTACAACATGGTGCTTAAATCCCTTGGTTCTCAGGTAGGATCTCTGGGCCTATGATGTGGGTTGCCAGACTAGGGATTTGGTTCCCAATCTGACCGTACCTCTGCCACACTTTACCCTTCTCGAGGTGCTTCCGCTCCCCTTCTTCTTTTTTTTTTTTTAAGTAACCATTATGCCCGACATGGGACCTAAATTCACAAACCCGAGATTAAGAGTCGCTCTACCAACTAAACCAGCCAGACTCCCTGTGGCTTTTTCTTTTTATCTTTAGCTGTGCAAGAGCTGGTCTCTTAGTCTTCAAGTCTTTCTCAGTGAGAGTTCTTTTTTAGTAGTTGCAGTCTTGGTGTATCTGTGGGAGAGGTGAGCTCAGGACCTGCCCATAATCTGCCATCCTCCTATCAGTCTCAAATATTACACCTTTTAAAATGGCATCTAATTTTGATCTACACAATGAATTAAAGAATCAGCATACTATCTCAACATTAATTCTTTAAAGTTGTGACACCAAAGAGCTTTAGGAAAGGGTACTGTGGTAACTGGTATATTACTTAAGTTGCAAAATACACTGAAAAGTATCTTTAACTTCCCATTTATTAAGTATATGTATGTCAACATGTTATTACACTTTTGTGAGAATCTAATCTATTAAACTTATAGTAAAATATATATTAAGTCTTATCAATTTACCTCTTCTCTCTTTTCTCCTTCTTCCATTGAAATAACATGGTCTGTGACATTGTCAATACAAGGTAAGTCAGAAGAAGAGATCACAATTTCTTCAGGCTCTTGCATAAACAAAGGTTTTTCTTCTTGCTGGATCCATTCTTGATATACTTTTACCACTTTTCTCATAGCTGCTGCTTCACAAATCGGTAATAAAAATGCCTAGTGGAAAAAGAAAAGATAACACACAGAATGATACATTTTACGTTGCCACAAAACACTAATACATATATTTTTATGTTGTTATAAAGTATGATATAATTGACTTTTAAAGATACAAAGTCAACCAACCCATTGTCAGAAAAAGCCTTTTGTTTCCAAATGATTTGTAAATACGCTGACATATAAATACTTTCAGTAGGGGTGCCTGGCTGGTTCAGTCAGTAAAGCATGCAACTCTTGATCCCAGGGTCATGAATTCAAGACCCACAATGAATATAGAAATTACTTAAAAATAAAATCTTAGAAAAAAAAATCAGAAATGCTTTTGGTAGATAGACATGGATTTCAAGTGCAAAAGCAAAGATTTGTTTAACTTGTACTATCTAGCTCAGAATGAGAATATTCCTTGCTTCATGAAATAACTATGCTCCTAGAAAGTTCAATGTAAATAGCACTTTTCATAATAAATCATATATTTGTAACTTAATTTTTTTACTACTACTAAAATAAATTTTGATGATTAAATTAAATCTGATTCCAAGAAGTAATATAAATTACATAAAAAGGCAAGTATCAGCACATAAGAAATATTTCAGCTTTATTTCATTTTATATGTAATAAATAATATATAATAAGTAAATAATAAGGCAAAATACTTAATTAAAAGGAATTCCTTATAATTACTCTTCCCTTTATGTACTTTCTGAGTTGCGTTAACTTTTTTAAAAAAGTAAATATTCTCTTCATCACAAAAATACCATATTTTCACAATAAAAAAATTTTATGCAATTCAGACAGGCAAAAATAAAACAGTAAAAATACTCCATCTCACAATCTAAATTCCTTTCATCATGTATGTTTGTGTTCATGGGTTAAGATTTTCACTGGACTTTCTCTTTACCAAAAGGAAAAAAAAGGGAACTAAATTGATTTTAAATTTTCCTTTTACAACCACTACTGATTAATTTCAACTCTAAAAGTCACAAGACATTTACCTAAAAACCTGGCACGTTATCCTACACAGCAGTCAGTAGATACAGTTACTTATAATCATGGGCTCAAATGACTTTATCTGAATGAAACTAGCCAAGAAAATCAGCTTTCTAAGATAATGATGAAATGTTAATGTGTGATATCAAAGGATATTTAATGTAGTTTGGTAATTATTAAATCCCTGGCAATCTACATTACTTGTTACTTTCTTTCATCTAACAAACCCATTCCAAAATTCTCACTCTCATATTGTAGCAGCCTAAGTCAATGGCATGATTTAGATCATCAGTGTCTGCTCTAAGAATAATTATTTTATAATTAAAACTCAGCCTTCCTTAAAAAGGTTCAGGATATAAGAAAAAAAAAATCTCAATCTCAAAAAAAATTCTATTCTCAGATACTGAAAAATTAACTCTTTTAAAATTGGCGTGGAAACCCTCTGCAGTTTCTGGTCAATTTTGCTATGAACCTAAAACTGATATAAAACACAAAGTTTAATCATTTAAGAAATATTAGTAATCTCCCAAAGCGAAGATATAAATGATATTAAAGATATTATTATTAATGCATAAATTGTCACATGATATCCCAAGTGGCTTGATGAATTTACTGAAGTCCAGGGTATGTATAACCTTTGTCCTTATAAGTCCCAAAGTCTGGTTTTGCCAACACACTAAATATGGATCTTAAGGAAAGACCGATATTAGCCATGGTATAAGAAACTGATACGTAAAAACCAGAGTGCCAATATATACATTTACAATGAGAAATAACTGTCACAGAAACCAAAGCATTCAAATCCATATACTGGCACTTTATTCCTATGAAGAAGCACCACTCAGACATCAATATTAACCCAAAACAAGGCAAGTTATCATTCAAAAAATATTTCTGAATCTATTAACTCAGCAAATTTTCTGTCTATAGAAACTGACCTACATGAAGTCAGCTCCAGTTCTGATTCCATGACCATAAAACTACTACACAACCAAAAACAACATGGAGAATGAATCAAAATAAGAGACAGAAAAATCCAATATTTAATGGTATTTAGCTTAAGATAATCTGATCCAGTTTTCTAACAACTGGCTTCACCAGTGGGATGTGATTTACTAGTAGCTATGATTTTCTCCTTAGTGAAAAACAGTAACAAAACATGTTGATTTCTGATATTTTTAAAATTACTTTATTATTAACCAACCCAGATTGTCATGGATACTTCTTCAAGATTTAATCAGGTACAGTGAGCATTTAGCAGACCTGGGAATTTTTGTCTTCTTAAAGCAATGGTTTGCAATTTGGTCTCAGAACCCCTACTCTACCAGATGTTAACAAGAATCACAGGTATTCTAAAATAAGATTAACACTGCTTTATATTTTTGCAAATATCTTTAATGCTTAGCCTAATAAAAGACAGTTGGATTCTTATCTGCTTGCTTCTTCATTTATTCTAATACCATATGTGATACTATATTAAATTGAGAGATACCTGGAAAACTTCACCATACACTTGTGAGAAAATGACAGTGGGGAAAAAAATAAAATCTTAGTACTGTCATGAAAATAGTTTTGACCTCATGGACCTGAAAAAGTCCTGGAGATGTCCCAGAAGCCTAAGACCACAGTTTGTGATCCACTGCCCCAACATGACTATAGGTGAAAAAATTATATACATAATATCTATATATAGAATTATATATATATATGCTGTTTTACTTAAAGGTAAACTTTTGATATATTATATTTACTTCATATCAAAATACTTGGGGGCTCCTCATTGTAGTCTCCAAGTAATGACAACATAAAGCACACTGGGTTTACTTATAAAATAGGGGATTAATGCCTGGAGTGCATCTATGCCTATTCTATTGGATATGGAGAACAATTTAATCATTTCAAATGATTTGGGGATCTATACTTTACAATTGTATCTTGATTTTAAAGACACATAACAATATAAATACCTTAATCTAAGACAGAACTCAGAATCATTACACTGGCCCTTAAAATAACATCATCAACTATGTTAACAAATTATCTCAAGACTTAACTTCTAGAAATAAATGTTAGCCCTCAGGCAGCAATGATAAAGTATCTGGCCCTCAACAGTTACAGAACTACTTCTTCTTTTTTTTTTTTTTTGAGAGAGAGAGAGAGAGCCGTGTGCATGCAAGTGCTGGGGTAGAGGTGGAAGGAGAGGGGGAGAGAGAATCCCAGACACAGGGCACGATCTCAAGACCCTGAGATCATGACCTGAGCTGAAGCAAGAGTCAGATGCTCAACCAACTGAGCCACCCAGGTACCCCAACAGTTACAGAACTTCTTGATTCATTCACCAAATATTTACTAGGTGCCTACTCTATGACAGGCAATAAGGATATGGTGATAAATAAGTAAGCAAAGCATTCTTGGAGGGTAGCAGGAAAGATCAGAATTTTCAAAATAATTTTTTTTAATAAATATATATAAGACTCAGAAGAGGTACGATGAAGAAGAAGACAATTTTTTTAAAAACATCATAAAGAAGTACTTACTAGTGTGTGTCTGTGTGTGTGCATATGCATGCAGGTGCATCTGTCTTTTTTTTTGAAGATTTTATTTATTTATTTATTTAACAGAGATTACAAGTAGACAGAAAGGCAGGCAGAGAGAGGAAGGGAAGTAGGCTCCCTATGGAACAGAGACCCCGATGTGGGGCTCGATCCCAGGACCCTAGGATCATGACCTGAGCCAAAGGCAAAGGCTTTAACCCACTGAGCCACCCAGGCGCACCTGCATCTGTCTTTGAGTGGATGGGTAAAAGTAGTCATGGAAGACTTCTCTGGTGTAATCATATTTAAGTTGTGATCTTAAGGATGAGAGCAGGTAAAAAAAGAAGGGGAAAAGGGTAGAGAGGAAAGGAAGGTTGAAGGACAAAGTTAAGATAGGGAAAACAAAAACTGTAAAAGCTATGAGGATGCAATTATTTGAGAAATGTTAAGTAAACATATTTCTATTAAACTTATTTACCTATAGAAAGACTTGTACTCTAGCTGGGACTGCTAAGGGCAAAATCATTATAAGGTCATATCTCTGATAATTAATGGGGAGTATTTTTATCTGTATTTTATCTATATCTATATATAAATATATATCTATATTTTTATCTATATTAAATATATATTTATCTATATTTATCTATATATCTATATTTTTATCTATATATCTATAAATATATATATATTTTTTATCTATATATTTTATCTATATTTACATTGTGGAACATATGAACCTTCAAAATAATGGAAGAAACTATTTCAAAAATTCTCAATTTTGAAAATTTATCAGTAATACTAAGCAGGTAAAAAAGCTTTCCTATGACAACATAATCTTAGAAATTGATCCCTTTTCAAAACATGAATAATTCATTAGTGTCACCATCCTAAAATTTATTTTCCCTTAAGTTTTCCTTAAATATCACTTTTTAAAATAAGATTGATTTATTTATTTTAGAGAACACAAGCAGGGCCAATGGGCAGAGGGAGAGGAAGAAAGGAAATCTCAAGCAGGCCCCAGGCCCAGTGCTCAGGCCAACATGGGTCTCAATCTCACAACACTGAGATCATGACCTGAGCAAAAATCAAGAGTCAGATGCTTAACCAACAGAGCCACCCAGGCACTTCTGAGGTCATCATCTCAGGGTCACGGGATCAGGCCCCTCATCAGGCTCTGCACTGGGCATAGAGCCTGCTTTGAGATTCCTTCTCTCCATTTCCTTCTGCCCCTCACCTCCAATCCCTCTCTAAAATAAAAAATAAATAAATAAAAATAATTATGAGAATAAAAACATATCAAAGAACTTCAGTTCCCAGCAATATATTTAAAGATATCCTGGAATGATCCTGCATAAAATATCTAGAAAATACAATATAAATTTTTAAATTAATGGCTCAGCTTGTATGGATATTCTGAGTCTAGAACAAAATGTGAGTATTAATCCAGAGAAGTAAATGAGCAATGAAGCTGCTGGCTGCTGCCTTGGACAACCTACAGAGTATTGGGTCAAACAGCCACCTGTACAGAGGGGAGAGACAGATCAGAGTTCTACATGTAAAACTGACACCAATGAAGGCTAAATTCAAAACAAAGGCAAACTAGAAGGGGAAGGCAAAAAACTCAACTCCAGAGAACAGTCAGTGATGAAACTTGTCCGTTGACTTTGGATAGGGGAATGTAAGGGGAGAATAGCCTTCCCTGCAAATTCATATTTTCAGGCTGGTCATCACATAACTTTGAGTACTGCAAAGCAGTAAGAATCATTAAGCTGAAAATTCTTTTTTTTTTTTTTTTTAAAGATTTTATTTATTTATTTGACAGAGAGATATCACAAGTAGGCAGGAAAAGGGGGAAGCAGGCTTCCCACTGAGCAGAGAGCCCGATGTGGGGCTCAATCCCAGGACCCCAAGACCATGACCCGAGCTGAAGGCAGAGGCCAACCCACTGAGCCACCCAGGTACCCTATAAGCTGAAAATTCTAATTTAAGGTTGGGTACCTGGCTGGCTCATTTGGTAGAGCAAGAGACTCTTGATCTTGGGGTTGTGAATTCAAGTTCCATATTGGGCACAGAGCTTACTTAAAAAAATTTTAAATAAATAAATAAATAAATAATATATTCCAAGGTTGACAGGACCACCAAATGCCTGGAAAGCAACAGCAATTCTTCTCTGGAGGAACACAACCCGGGCTTCAAAGTAATTCCCACAAAATTCCAAAAAAAATCTAAGTCCTTAACACAAAAATCCAAAAGAAACAAACAAGGAAAAATAAATTTCTCCAGAAGTAAAGTTCTCCAACATTATTTGCCGAGTATCTTTCCTTTACCATTTGTCAAATAGTCTATAACATAAACCTTAAACTTGGCAACTAGAACCACTGCCAAAGCTGAAAAAGTGTTAAGGCAAATTTGCTTTTTTTTATATTGTGTTATTCACTTTATTGGGGTTGTATAAAACTGAGTCTATTTGTATATAACTGTATACATTTTGTACTTATTAACACAAAAATATAGAACACAGAGGGAAGGGATGGGGTGGCTGGGTTATGGACATTGGGGAGGGTATGTACTGTGGTGAGTGCTATGAATTGTGTAAGACTGAGGATTCACAGACCTGTATCCCTGAAGCAAATAATACATTATATGTTAACTTAAAAAAAAAAACACATACATATATATATATATATATATATAGAACGCTTCGTGAATTTGCCAGTGGTCCCCGTGCAGGGGCCATGTTAATTTTCTTTGTCTCATTCCAAATTTTAGCATATGTGCTGCTGAAACAAGCATAAGTTTCTTTAACTTAGGTTGACAAAACTAATGCTGCTTCATGCTTTGCTTTACATATCAATAAACGTGTACAAGGTGAAGATTTGCTTTGCCTAGACAGCTTACTGGCATGTAAAGGCATGTGGTATAGAATAAACATTACTGACATGGGAACCAGGATCTGGGAGTTTTAATCCCAGATCTACCACTTACTTGCTGTGAGACTTGAATGATCCCCTTCAGCTACAAAACTCAATGATGTTTACCTGCAAAAGTTAAGTACCTTTGCTATTAAGAGCAAATGATTAGTTTTCATAAGGCTTATTTCCCACAAAATTTCTATGTAACTGAGAATGTGCATTTAGGAATTTCTAGCTATCTCTATGTGAAATAGCTTTTATTCTTTTTCTTTCTCTCCACTTCTTGATTTTAGTCCCCGAATATCTTCCTTAACCAACTTTAACTTCAGAATGCCTTAGAGGACAAAATAGCCTCTGAAAGGATAAAGGCAAAGAAAACAATGCTTCTTCTATTCACAAATCATTTTTATTGATTATAGAAAATAAAAGATGAAATAATTTTATTAAAATTTACTAATGAGGGACGCCTGGGTGGCTCAGTTGGTTAAGCGGCTGCCTTTGGCTCAGGTCATGATCCCAGCGTCCTAGGATCGAGTCCCATATCGGGCTCTCTGCTGAGCAGGGAGCCTCCTTCTCCCTCTGCCTCTGCCTCTGCCTGCCACTCTGTCTGCCTGTGCTCACTCTCTCTGACAAATAAATAAATAAAATCTTTAAAAAAAAATTTACTAATGAAATGGTAGGAAGAAAGGTTTCAAACCATAAAGTGAGTAACAAGAAAATTGTTCTAATCAAAGAAGGACTATGGGTGAAAGTGGACAGTTATTAAACTAAAATCATCATAAACTAAAAAAATATAAATAGAAAATATTAAAGGATTAGATGTAATAAATTTTTAAAAATTAAATAATAAATTGTAGATGTAACAAATGTAAGATGTAACAAATTTAAAAAATTAAATATAAACTTAAAATTAAATATAAAAATTTTAAATATCTAAAAGCCAGTATATTCAACATTAAAAACCAAAGTCTATATTACAAATTAAAATTACTCAGAGGTACTTTACCTGACGAAATATCTCTGTGACAAAGTTGACATTACTTCTTTTAGAAGAAAAAACTCTGCGAACTATTTCAATGTCTGTGAGATGTTCCTCATCAATACTGCAGAGACTGGATGAGCTAGGTTCTCGCTCTGTGAGAGTGCTTGTATTGGAATGAGACTGTTCTGGTTCTGTAGCTCTATCTGCTTTATCAGCATTATCATTTTTGTTTTCTTCTCGGGATACCAAACTAGCAGCTGCTCTCTAAAATAAAAACAAAAGGGGGAGAATATCAGAATCATTCAACTTGGTATTTTGCTAACAGCATTCCACAAATAAACCACTGTTTAAAATTGGGCATAGATTTCATTTAGACTCCATTCTAAATAATTAAGTAGCAATGCAAATAACTCAACATCTAAGTAATATAGTGATACTCACTAATCATCTATCCATCTCTAATTTGACTTTAGAATGTTTGCAGTACAAACAAGTTACAAAAAACACAAAGGAATTGAAGAAAAATTATGACAGAAGTAGAAAGGAATTCAAAAGAAAATATAAGAAAACAAAAATGGGGCACTTGGCTGGCTCAGTCAGTACAGAATGTGACTCTTGATCTTGGGGTTTTAAGTTTGAGCCCACATTGAGTACATTCATTACTTAAAATCTTAAAAGAAAAAAAAAGAAGAAAGAAAGCTCAAGAGAACACTCTATATTCTCATAACTTAAAAGAATTTCACCATGACTGAAGATGAATAACCTTAGGAGTAAAGTAAAAGTCTTAAAGTTGGTGATGAGAAAATTACTACCATGGTATGATGGTAGTAGCACTAGTCCATGGTAAGGCAAATTATTTATAGTAAGCTACTTAATTTTTTATCTCAGTTCTGTCATCTATAAAACAAAGGGTTTAAGTAAATTATTTCAAATATGCCTTCCCAATCAAAAACTGTGGTTTTAGTGCATTAAGTTCTAGGATCATGAAAAATAGTCCCACACGAGAGTTTCCACACTTAGTGATTATTTGCAGAGACCTTGGAACAAAGTTTTAGGGAAAACATACCCAGAGTTGGCTAAAGATAAATAAAAGATTAAGGGGAATATAAAGTTTAATTTCCTGAACACTAATCAACTAAACAGACACTTTACACCCCCACTTAATTTGTAAAAGATCTAAGAAGTCATAACAAAAACATAGTTTAAGATTTTTTTTAAAGATTTTTATTTATTTATTTGACAGAGATCACAAGTAGGCAGAGAGGCAAGCAGAGAGAGAGGAAGGGAAGCAGGCTCCCTGCTGAGCAGAGAGCCCAATGTGGGGCTCAATCCCAGGCCCCTGGGATCACGACCTGAGCCAAAGGCAGAGTCTTTAACCCACTGAGCCACCCAGGTGCCCCACAGTTTAAGATTTTTAAAACTAAAGAAAGTCTGAGAAAAGGAAAATAAAAATTATTCAAAAAATAGTGTAATAGAGATAACTTCAGAAAAAAAACACATGTTCATAAAAAAATGTGTGAAAAAGAGGGAAACTATTTAATAAAAAATACCAAAAGTTTAAATATTAGTCCCTCCACTGTAGAGCTATATAATTTTACATCACATTTCTAGACCCAGTGCCCTTGATGAAAAAAGGGAAAACAAAATGGGGACAAGACTTTTTTTTAGGATTTTATTTTTAAGTAATCTCTACACCCAGCATGGGGTTTGAACCCACAACCCCAAAATCAAGAGTTGCATGCTCCACCAACTGAGCCAGCCAGGCGCCCTGAGAAATAAGACATTAAATCAGTATTCTATGAATGTTCAGAAATCAAAAAAGAACTCTGAAGGTTCTACAACCATTTGATTACTAATCATTTCCAACTGCAAGAATTTGTGTGTACAATTCAGAATATTTTTAGTACTGCGTAATTAATATAAAATACAGTAATAAATTAGAAGGCAAGACTCATTCATGACTAGAATTAAATTCTGTATCTTCCAAGATTTTTTCATTAAGAAGACTACTATAATAATTGTTAAAATTTGGATTTATAAAATACATTTACACAAAGAAAATATCACCATCATTTGTTTTAAATTTGTTCTACATCTAAGGCAACTGAAATCCATAGACACATCTCTTAAGCCATTCCTAACTTAACAAGTTTTCCCTTTGTGGTATATTACCTGAATATTCTTTGGCAAGACTTCACCTTCCATCCCAGGAATATGAGGTCCTGTATGTGGCTTTGGCTCAAGCCAGAAAGAAACCAGCCAACGAATAACAATAACACGAGCCTTAATGAAAGGTTCTTTTGTACAGTAGATTGCTTCATTGGTTTCAGCATCCTTCTTTATCATAACATAATGTGGCTTTGGTCTCACCTGTGGGATATCTACAGGAATATAAAAGGAAAACAAAAACCAAAATAAGAAAAGAATTATGTTTAGATAAATCCATACTTTCAAACATTTTTGAAAACACTTTTGATGATACCCTTGTTTTAAAAGTAGATTTTAAAAGACATTTTAAAATAATTTGCTAAATATTAGCATGCAATCTAGAAGAGTGAACCATATATTGCTGACATATGGAAACATGTCTTTTTGCAAAATATCACTAAAGGGCTCAGTGAATCCTGTCTAAGTACAGAGAAGCTTCCAGAGCCATTTAAAATTAATGAGAACTCACTTCAATTAACCTAAGACTAAGACACAAATTCTGAATACAAAGTATGAGAATTTTTCCTTGATTTTTATAGCAAAACTATTTTTAAAGCAAATACTGTTCTCGATGACAAAGATCTGCTACTCTAAGTCCTTTCTACAAGACTTAATGGTTAGGCCTAAACCTATTAGCTGCCTAAACTTGGCAAAGCTTAAAATAGGAACATCCTTCTGGAAAACGCACACACACAAAACCCGAGCCATTCAATATACAGACTACAGTCAGTGATTTCTATATATGGAAGAGGTCTGCTTCTAAACCAAGATTTGTCAGAAAAGCTCTAGTTTCAAGGCTCAGTCATTTTGGCGCAGCCACTAAATACTGGACAAGAGATCATCAAAATATATGACAATGTTATTATTCATACAGAACCTGAATAAGACATACTAAATTGAACCCTTGGAGGACCTTAAAAAAATTTATAATATAGTTTAAGGATCATACCAAATAGCAGAAGTTTAATTGATAATATCAAAGATTTCTGGTGGGTTAACTTTTCCTATCAGTGAGATCCAGAGAAGATATTTAAAAAAAAAAATCTCTTCACTCTCAGTGAAGCTTTCCTATTAATACAATTCCACTTTCTCTATGAATCAAGGCATAGTATCTTTAAACAATCAATACAAAATATTAAATGTTATCAGTTTTCCACAGGTAACAAATGTCAACTTTACATTGAGGTATTATATTTTATTTTTACATGTGATCTTTTAGAAAATTCCACAGACTACCTACCAAGTACAGGATGATATAAACTATTCTCCTTGCAGATGTTTGGGAAAATATAAGGCAAGTAATATTTCTTAAAATGTGAAAACAAAAATGAAAATCCCCTCTCTTGATTTTCTTTGTTCTTCCATTCTAAACTTTTTACCTAAAAATAAAAAATACAATCAGAATCATTCCATGAGACAGAAACAATTATTAGCCTTCATAAACAAGGTTGTAAAAAGTTAGTTAAGTGATACAGTAATCTATTATACTCTAAAGATATACAGCTAGATATATATAAAGGGCAAATTGTAAAAACTGGTATAATGCCATTGAAGGCTGACAAAGATCTAAATGTTCATCTTCTGTGGAGGAGTCTAGTAGATTCCAGTTGAAACCGAAGAGGTGACTAGATGAACAAACTGTGGAGCATCACACTATGGAATACTACTCAGCAAAGTAAAAGAACCAACTGCTGATACTTGCACGATGTGGGTGAGTCCCACCTGCGTTACAATGAGAAAACAAGACCGAAATGACAGAATACAGATAGTAAGTGATGGAGTGGGATTCAGGACACAGATGGGTACCCAGCAGTTGGGCTACAGCATCCCATCTTCACCCGTGGCTCTCAGCAGCCTCCACTGGCCAGTACCAGCACTGGGACTGTGACATAGCTTCATAAACATACTCGTGTAGTAATGAAGCTTCAGTGAACTGTTATATGGAATTGCAAACTCGGCCAAATTAGTTCCAGAGGTCACATAATGAGACATTTCATCATAATAGCAAATGGCATATGATAATTGACATGAGGAGGTAGAAATGTTTCTACATAGATCATAAAATGCAGGAACTCTTCAAAGATGTTTCTGTGTATGGAACTTTCTCAACTAATGAGAGGAAGCTTTCTCAGGCTATTGTATTACCACTCGCCTCCCTCTCTTACTTTGTTCAACAGACATATAGCTGGCTGCTGCCCTGTATAAACCTCAATGTTTGGCTATGTGAAGAAAACAGAGATGAACCAGAATATGAACGAGGCTGCAAGGAGTTTAAAATGCGCTCAAGGAAAGATAACAGACAAATTGCAGGTGATCTGTAACAGAAGGTAATGAACACACTTGCCTAATGATAGAAAAAAAAAATACAGTGCTTTTAGATTCATAGGAGGACATGAGAAATTTCTACCTGCTAGAGGCCTAAAGAAGGCCATTTCCTGGCTTATCCTCAAGCAGGAGAATTCAGAAATGTTCTGATTAAAATATACTATATTTTTCTGCAGCCTCCCCGACCTTCTGCATCTTCTGTTACTCTGTGTTGGACACTGGAGAGAGATGGAGGGGTGAAGAGTGAATGTGCTGAATACGGATATAGAGATGGATCGCATGGAATTGAGAAAGGTGGTTTTTGGTCAACAAGATGTAAAGGGACTAGCTTTGAATAAATGGCTATCTAAGGAAACTTGAAAAAGAAAATCTAGGTGAATGATATTGCATGTTGAGGCTTGTGTATTGATTTCTCTGATCCAAATAGAGGAGACGTAATAGAGAACCTCTTCAGTGTGAGAAGTTTTAGAGACCCTTGAAGAGTCAGATTAATGTTCTGTTTCATATACTTTCCAATATACTCTCATATACTCTCTTCATATACTCTTCATATGACCTCTCTTACTTCCGTTTTTGAAAATTCAGCCTATCTCTTCAATGCTAATTGAAGGAAGAGAAGGAAGGTTTTTTCCTGGGTCAGGAAAGAAATGTATCCTAAGTCGCCCTTGTGCTTATTTGTCAGACTGGGGAGGCCCTCACGTTTAGATTCCCCTACACACACCCCTCCATCCTGTATGCTTCCTAGACAATTGGAAGCATAGAGGGTTGGTGAAAGAGACCAAAACCAAAAACAAACAAACAAACAAACTTGTTTAATGCCATGCAAATGCATTATATGTATTGTATTTCAAAAATGTTAGAAGATAAAACGTGCTCTGAAAATTTTCAAAGTTGACCTAGATGTGGCTCTACTAATGACAAAGATATTAACGTCCTTTCCCCCTTTGCCCTTTCCTGAATAATTCAGCCTTAAAATCATACAAAACAAGGGGCGTCTGGGTGGCTCAGTGGGTTAAGCCTCTGCCTTCGGCTCAGGTTGTGATCTTGGGGTCCTGGGATTGAGTGCTGCATTAGGCTCTCTGCTTAGCGGGAAGCCTGCTCCCCCCCCCCCCCCCCCCCCCCCCCCCCCCCCCCACCCCCCTCAAAAAAAAAAAAAAAAAACCTCAAAAAAAAAAAAAAAAAAGTCATACAAAACAGGCATATGGGAGTCGATGTGGGATAAAGAGTAAAAGAAGTGGCAGTCAAGTGTAGGTGATTAGAGCCTGACCACAAAATGCAGCGCACCCATGAAAGGGATGTAGCAAAGGCAGCAGCCCAATGGAGACTTGAAGACTGAGAAGGATGAGGAAAGTGTCCATGATGTGAGGGGGTGGAGAATAAGAGGGAAAGAGCAGTAAAATATAGGGTGTGAGAATTTCAGTAGGGTGAGGAAGATATCTAAGTAGGGAGATGGCAAAGACCCAGAGTAGGCTTCAATGAGATACCACTATACATTATTCATTGCTTTTTAAAGATTTTATTTATTTATTTTATTTGAGAGAGAGAGAGCATGCACATGAGCAGGGAAGAGAGGAAAAAGCTGGTACCCTGCAAGCAGGGAGCCCAACATGGGGCTCTATCCCAGGAACATGACCTGAGCCAAAGGCAGAGGCTTAACCAACTGAGCCACCCGGGTGCTCCTACATTATTCACTTTAGAATAACTAAAATTACATACTGACCATACCAGCTGTTGGTGAGGATGTGAAGTAAATTTTAAGTTTCATAGATTGCTGGTGGAATGTAAAAAAACCATTTGGAAAACAGCTGCGCCATGCCTTAACAAGTTAATATATACCTACTCTACAACCCAGCCATTCCACTAGTAGGTATTTACGCACGAGAAAAAACTTTATGTCCACATGAGGACTAGTTTATCAATATTCATAGCCATTTTATTTGTAATAGCCAGAATGAAAGCAACTCATATCACCATGAACAGGTGACTGGATAACAAAGCGTGTTATATCCATACAATGAAAAGCTACTCAGCAATAAAAAGAACCCAACTATTGAAACATAACAATATGGATAATTTTCAAAAAAATTATGATAGAGAAAAGAAGCCAGACCCCCCAGAAAAGTATGTACCATATGATTCCATTTATATGGAAATATGGAAAATGTAAACTCTGGTGACATGTTATCAGATCAGTAGTCACCTGGGAATCAGGCAGTGGTTAGGAGTAGAAAAAGATGTATTACAAAGGCATGTGAGAACTTTTAGGAGCAATATCGTCGTTATCTTGATAATAGTGATGGCTGCATGGCTGTACACATGTAATAAATTTCATCAAAATATATATTTCAAATATTGCAGTTTAGTATATGTCAATTACACCTCAACAAACCAGCAAAACAAATTTTAAAAATCTATACAAGGTACAAAAGTTGTTTTTTAAAAAAGAAAAACTGTAATGATAATGATAGTAACAACTACTACCCACAGAACACTTTGTGGCATGCACTTTTTTCTTCTAGTACTTTGCACTAGTTATCCAACCATCAAACACCAAAATAGGGTAGGTATTATTTTTATGTCAGTAAGATGGAGAATCAGATTTAAACCTTGCAATCTTAGTTTCTGAGGCATAGGGAACTTTTGTGTTTGGAATAGTTATAAGAAATGGGTATATTGCCCTATGACCCAGCAATTGCACTACTGGGTATTTACCCTAAAGATACAAATGTAGTGATCCGAAGGGGCACGTGCACCCGAATGTTTATAGCAGCAATGTCTACAATAGCCAAACTATGGAAAGAACCTAGATGTCCATCAACAGATGAATGGATCAAGAAGATGTGGTATATATACACAATGGAATACTATGCAGCCATTTCTTTTGATGGCTGCATAGTATTCCATTGTGTATATATAC
>NC_081569.1:84103666-84205702 GCF_022355385.1 Mustela nigripes
TAGATGTCCATCAACAGATGAATGGATCAAGAAGATGTGGTATATATACACAATGGAATACTATGCAGCCATTAAAAGAAATGAAATCTTGCCATTTGGGACAACATGGATGGAACTAGAATGTATCATGCTTAGTGAAATAAGCCAAGCGGAGAAAGACAACTATCATATGATCTCCCTGATATGAGGAAGTGGTGATGCAACATGGGGTCTTAAGTAGGTAGGAGAAGAATAAATGAAACAAGAAGGGATTGGGAGGGAGACAAACCATAAGTGACTCTTAATCTCACAAAACAAACTGAGGGTTGCTGGGGGGAGGGGGGTTGGGAGAAGGGGGGTCGGGTTATGGACATTGGGAGGGTATGTGCTTTGGTGAGTGCTGTGAAGTATGTAAACCTGGCGATTCACAGACCTGTATCCCTGGGGATAAAAATATATTATATGTTTATTAAAAAAATTTTTTTAAATTGCTGATTACCCCCCCAAAAAAAAAGAAAGAAAGAAATGGGTATATTCTAAAACTGTTTTCATCAACAAGGGCATACACATTTCATATGAAGAGATGAAGAGGTTACCCTACAAAATACATTCACCGAGAAATTTATAGAGTACAAACAGGTTAAAGTATAAATTACATTCCTCCACCACATCCCATTCTCAGCCTACCTCCCTACTGGCTGCCTCTTGGCAGGCTGATTCCTAAATCAGTTATCACTTAAAGACCACAACTACTGATTATAATAAAGGAAAGGATTAGAAAGCAAACCCAACTGGCCCACAGAAGAAGTTATATACATAAAAGAGTCTACTTTAAGATTTTCTCTCTAGGTCCCTTTCTAAGAGACTCATAATCCCTCCAATGATTTTTATTTGACAAAGACATACTAACAAACATTTTCAAAAGTAAAAATTTGTCCTCCTTCAAGAAAATAAGTAAATATTTACTCTAACATAATAATGGAAAGAGAGAGAAAAATTAATTACCCACACAAGATGGTAAGAGGGATGATATCAAAGAAGATAACACATACCTGAATTACTATATATTTTAAAAGTGCTTCAAGAAAATAGCTTGTGAGATCTTCTTGTCCTTTATCTCCTGATTGTGGAGGGACAAGAGGAGTGATTTCCTCTATAGTGACTTGAGCTATACAAAGACAAAATTTTAGTATAACTACAAAACAAATTTAACAATGAAATAATGTGATCCAAATAAAATTTAAATGTAAAACATTTAATGCAGTGAATGGTGCTTGAAAACATTCTAATGATTGGACCTTGAAATAAATCTGAGATCATCCTAACAGTCCACCACAACAACCATAAAGTTAAGTAATCAGCTGCTTCATAAGCCCTTGACTGAGAGAATATGACAGGGATGGACAGATAACAAAGGGATTTAGAGTGAATCTTACTTGAAAAAGAGCTCATATTTTTCAAATTAACATTAAGTGTGCCCAATACAAAAGTTCCATAGTATGATGAGAAACAACAATAATGAACTTATTTATCAATTAAAGGACACATTACTCTAGTAATGACCACACTTACTCTTAAAGGTAGTCCCCTTATTCAAAGAATGAAATGCTATTTCCCTCTCAAAAAGGAAGGACAGCATCTTAGTTCCTTGATTATAAAAGTCCATGTACAAAATAAGAAACTTGCATTTTCTAAAATTTTCAAGTATTCAAAAACATTCATTATAAAAAATGCAAATTCAAGAAAATCAACCAACAATGAGGTGAACTCTCTTAAGTATTTCCTAAGCAGCACCTAGTTTAGTACAGGCAGGCTCCTAAATGTGTTTCTTAATAAATATTAGCCAAGTAATTAAGTTCATAAAAATAAGTTTTGTTACAGTCCTCTTGGCACAAAGTAAAATACTCTTGTACTGCAATGTACATCTAAATTAACTTAAGGATACAAGATGACACATGAGAATTAGAAATGAAAGATAAATGTAAAATGGATTCTATGAACCACTTGTTTCTGATGCTGTGACACCAGAAGCCTGGCTGGCCAGGGAGAGAATGTCTTTCCTGGGGCTAAAGAGCTAATTCCCAGAGATAGTAAAGATGGGCCAGAGAACATGCCTTCTACACGCAAAAACAACCAGTCCAGGGTCCACACCTCTAATCCTCTTCTATCCAGCTCTCACGTTCAAGGCCACAATTCCTCTGACCTAATCACACAGGTACGTGGTGACAATGAGGGATAGCCACTATGCACCTAAGCCTGCTGAAATTATCCAAATGAGCCAATCATAGGACTTCTCACACTGCTTCACATGTTCCTACCTACAGAATTCACAACAAGGGCTCTTGCCTTTAATGCCCTACCCCTGACAGATCCTGGCACCTCCCCCTCTGGCCACCCTCCCTGGTGTGGCATGCCCTCTTCCCTTGGGAACTATAACTATTTTTTTTTAATCACAATCATCTTCTGATCTGGCCTCATCCTACATAAAAAATAATAAAACCTATATTATACAACATGGCCTTGAATTATCCAGTTAATAAACATATGGACAGGGGTGCCTGGGTAGCTCAGTGGGTTAAAGCCTCTGCCTTCAGCTCAAGTCATGATCCCTGGGTCCTGGGATAGAGCCCCACATCGGGCTCTCTACTCAGCAGGGAGCCTGCTCCCCCTTTTCTTCACCTCCCCCCACCCCACTGCCTGCCTCTGCCTACCTGTGATCTCTGTCTGGCAAATAAATAAATAAAATCTTTAATAAATAAATAAATAAGCAAA
Source organism: Mustela nigripes (assembly GCF_022355385.1). Classification (NCBI taxonomy): domain Eukaryota; kingdom Metazoa; phylum Chordata; class Mammalia; order Carnivora; family Mustelidae; genus Mustela; species Mustela nigripes. Next base: position 84,106,418 of record NC_081569.1, read on the forward strand.
CAAACATATGAACTTTTTTTTTTTTTAAAGATTTAATTTATTTATTTGCCAGAGATCAAAAGTAGGCAGAGGGGCAGGCCGAGAGAGGAGAAGGCAGGCTCTCCACTGAGCAGAAAGCCCGATGTGCAGCTCAATCCCAGAACCCTGGAATCGTGACCTAAGCTGAAGGCAGAGGCTTTAACCCACTGAACCACCCAGGCGCCCCATGAACATTTTAAAACTATATTAACAAACTACATAGGAAATTTTGAAATACTGATGGATAAGATCTCACGAATCTTACTTTCTTGAAGATTGAGTGGAGGATTAATGAGATTATCTAAAGTTCGAGGTCCATGTTCAGATTGTAGTGCTGAAAATCCAGGAATTAAGCATGAAAACATCCAAAGCTGTTCTTTGCTACAGTTATTCTGAAGAGCTTGCAACCACAGTAAGAAAAGACGAACACCTTCCCGTCTGATCTAAAATGAAACGAAATGAAAAATAGTATTTTTACTTATAAGGGAAATATTTTCTTACTTTTAAGACCAAAATTCTCTAGAAGATGATTAGAGAATGTTATTTAACAAAGGAGAGGAGGGAATGGGAAAAGGAGAAGAGAAAAAAGAAAAGAGGGGAAGGGAAGGAAAGAGGAAGGGCTACTATATCCATGTCATTTATTGTGCTCTCATCATTTATAAATTGAAATTCATGGATTCTGAACAAATACAGAATAAACTTGGCCATCAGGTAATCTTTATTCTATAATTTCCATTGGTAAAAAAAAAAAAATCAGAAAAGTATTTCCTTCTTGTTTACTTCCCTCTTTCTCAACACCGCTGGTCTAATCCAAAAAGCAAAAAGAACGAGAACAACTGTTCCTCATACGCTGACTTCGGTAAAAGGTGGAATAGTTACGGGGATCTTGGTGTGCCCTGCTAAATCAATGTTCTTGTTCTTAAAAAGCTTACCACTCTGAAATTATGTCATCTATTTATTATTTGCTGCTAACCAGCAAAGCAGAAATTCTGACTTATTACTATATCCTAAGTACCTAGAACACCCCCCATATTCAAAAAACAACAAATATTTCAACCATTGCATAAATTCTCTTTCAGGAAGAGAATAGGAAAAGACAGAAAAACATTCAATCTCTGACAACAAAAACACAAAGTTCTTCACTAAGCTAATCTCCCTGGTAGCTTCGGAAATTGCCCTACCACAGCTTTGTAAATGGCCACTGTTAAAGCTGTTCAACAGCTGCCAACCTTAGAGTTTACAGAGATAACAAGAAAACAAACAATTCAGAAAGCTGATTCCTTTGTACTGCTATACCAAGCCTTGATACCAAAACTACCCACAATAGGAAACTTTCACTTAACCTATAAGAGGCTTCTTATAGGATAGCTTCTCTTACCACAGCACAATGAGATAATCAAAAGAAAAGAAATAAAACCAACTTTTTAATATAAATCCTCTATTTTTCTGTACATCTAAGAATATTTATAGTAATATAAAGAATAATTTGTTGAAAGACTGAATAATTTTTGTCTCCTGGGGACCAGAGTAAAGTATTTCTAGTGAATCATTCAATGCAGTGGCAACGGTTTTTCAATAGCCTAGTCAACCCAGTATGTATTTTTATACATACTAAATATGTTGTATATTTTATTTTAAGTCAGTTCACTTCAACTAAGTAAACTAAAGACAATTCAAAAATTTTTAGGAAAAAAAAGCTGATGTAGGAAAAGTAGAAGAGACAGTTTTTTTAAGTCATAGAAAAAAGACATAATTATACCTTCAAGGAGTTTCCTGTGTGAAGCAGTTTCTTTAAAATCAATCCTAAAAAGGAAACATGATTGAAAATATTCATATTTTCTTAGTTGTTTCCAAATGTCAGAGTTCTCGGTCAGACTTGAAAATACTTTAAAACAAGTCTTTGGCAATCTCCAAATTATTCTTGGTGACCCTGATATCCCTCTGGCCATAATTTTGGAACCAGAGGGCATATAAAGAGTCACCTTTTCGACACATGGTCTATTGGAATTAAACATGATTTAGTCTATTGAAACAAACCCTAATCCCAATTGCATTTACTATAGCATTATCTCTGTATATCTCTTATTTAAGACAAGGATATAATTAAATACTTTCTGCATCACTAATACAAATAAAAACCACTGTAGGAAATTTCCATTTAGTTAACCAAATGAACTTCTGTAATTCTAATATTTCCTAACAAACATTTTCATTGTACTAATTTTCATTTTCAGAATATTCAAAGCCATCTTAATTTATACAACTTTTCGACTCTATAATAAAATACTGAAATCACATTAACAAACATCCAGAGACCTGCCATTTGGTCTAAACAAATCTAAACACAGTCCCATGTTTCTTATAAATTCAAAATTTCATTTATTTACCTTATCTATGATATTTTATCTAACAAGTATCATTGAAGCCTTGTTTGAAACTATGTCAAATCATTCTCCTTCCTTCCTTCTGAGAAAAATTCATTATCCAGATTTTGGTATTAATTATTTCCAAAATATTTTTATATTAGGATTGTCATTTATAAATCAATAAAATATTTAGAATTGGTTTATATATTTAAAAACCTGTAACAGTAACAATTTCTTCCATGGCTATTTGTTCTAAACCTACTTTTTAATTCTTTCTAAAAATACCAAAATAACACACACACACACACACCCCAAACCTGGATTTTATTGGTTAAGTTTCATTTGTCATACAAAAACAAGCTTTAATATTTCAAATAAAACTGTGTTGACTTATCTGCAATTCCCTTCCTTATGTTTGCACAAACTCAATTTTGTAAAGCAATACTATGTAAATGCCAGTCTTTAGTCAGCTCCCCTAAAAAAATCCATATATGCTAAATGCACTGTGGTATCATGTATTGGATTCTGGAACAGAAAAAGAGCATATATGGAAAACTAACCAAATGTGATTAAGTTTGAAATTTAATTACTAGTTTTTAAAAAACTTACATTTATGTATGATATACAAAGCAAGCCTTCCTATAAGTTACTTTCCTTTTTTTGAGAGTGCATGTGCGAGAAAGTGGCCGGGGGGGGCGTGGGGGTGGGTCAGTGCTTAGAGTGGTGGCGCTAAATCTTAGGCAGGCTCCATGCTCACTGCAGAGCCTCACTTGGGGCTCAAGCTCACGACCCTGAGATCATGATCCGAGCTGAAATCAAGAGTCAGACGCGGCTCCATGCTCACTGCAGAGCCTCACTTGGGGCTCAAGCTCACAACCCTGAGATCATGATCCGAGCTGAAATCAAGAGTCAGACGCCCAACCAACTGAGCCACCCAGGGCCCCTACGTAATAACTTTTCACTATCTCTAGTGATCTATATAGCTCTAATTAATTCACTTTAACTGCTATATACAATCCCATTCCATACTATTAATCTTATTTATGTTAGGACATCTGGTTTGTTTTCAAATTTTTGTTATTCCCAGGGATACTTTAATAAAAGTTCTTGTCACAACTATAAAAATAGCTAACACCATACTTAATGGTGAAAGAGTTAACTGCTTTCCACACATCAGGAATGATACAAAAGTGTCTGCTCTCACCACTTTTATTCAACACTATACTAGAGAAGACTAGAAAGAAAGAAAGAAGAGAGAGAGAGAGGAGGGAAGAGAGAGAAATTAATTAATTAATTAAAGGTACCAGATTGGAAATCAAAAATAAAACTATCTTGGGAAGCCTGGGTGGCTCAGTTGATTAAGTGGTTGCTTTCAGCTCAGGTCACGATCCCAGTGTCCTCGGATCGAGTCCCACACCAGGCTCTATGCTTGGCAGGGAGCTTGCTTCTCCCTCTGCCTCTGCCTCCCACTCTGTCTGCCTGTGCTCACACTCTCCCTCTCTCTCTCTTTCTCTAATAAATAAAATCTTTAAAAAAAAAAAAAACAACTATCTTAAATTGCAGTTGACATGTTCCTATACGTAGAAAACTGAAAGGCATCTATAATAAAACAAACAGAGTAAGTGAGGTATAATTAACTAGAAACGATATAAATATCCGTGAATTGGTGAGTAGATAAAACATGATATGTCCATGACAGAATACTATACAGCAATAAAAAGGAATGGTAACACATGCCATAATATGGAAAACAAACAAAAACATGCTAAGTGAAAGAAGCCAAATGCAAACTACTATAAAGTGTATGATTTCATTTACATGAAATGTCAAAAAAAGACATTTACTGAGCACAGAAAGCAGATTGTGGTGGTGGGAAAGGCATTGACTATAAATGGGCTTCAAGGAATACTTCGGGGTGAGGCAATGTTCTAAAACTGGACAGTGGTAACTAAAGATTTATTGAAAATAACTGAATTATTTACTTAGATGAATTTTACCTATATATAAATAATTCAATACAGCTACTTAAAAAAAAAATCAATGACTCATTGATTTATTTTCCTTTATATATATGACAAAAAATGAAAGAAAACAGTTCTAGCATTTTTCTGAATGACAAAGAAAAATGACCATTTATGTATTTTCTCAAGATAGACATTTATTGGAATATTATTAAAACATGACAAGTAAAGAGCCTAAAGCACTTTCGGAGATTTAAGGCTACATTTCTTAGAAGATACAATAAACTCTTGAAGTTCAGATGTCTAAAAAAAAGACCCATCGTCATAAACAACCTTCAGAGACATTTTTATGATTATGAAACACAAAATAGGATTTCACTGTTTGAGTACCTTATTAAAGGCTTATCACCAATTCGTATTTCTTCTCTGATATAAAGTCTATTCAAATATTTTGCTAATTTAAAAATATCTGTCTTATTATTGAGCTGTAAGAATTATTAACAGCTGTAAGAACTTTAAGAGTTCTTCTGGGTATGTTAACGAGTATGTTACATTTAGTCTCAAACTTTATCTACTAAAGCCTTTTTTAGCCCCTGCCTCAATATCCTTTCTAGATGTCCGGAGTTTCTTTTGTTTCAGGAATTAATTGGGAAGGCTTACAGTTTCAAAGCCCCACAAAAGACTTCTCCTTTTTTTAAAGATAAAATACATTTTACTCATCTAATTACCAGTTAACAGACATTGGGTTATTTCCATCTTTTGGCTATTATGAAGACTGGTATACTACGAATATTAGAGTATACATTTCTATGCAGACATGTGTTTTCTTTCTCTTGGGTATATATCTGGGCATGGAAGTGCTGGGCCATAGAGGAGCTCAATGTTTAATATTTTGAGGAACTGCCAGACTGGTTTTCAAAGCATCTGTAGCATTTTACATTCCCACCAACAGTGTTTGAGGGTTCCAATTTCTCCAAAGCTTCACCAATGCTTGTTTTTTTTGCCTATAGTCATTCTAGTAGATGTGAATTGGCATCTCCTTAGAATTGTGATTTGCATTTCCTACTGACTAATGATGTTGCACATCTCTTCATGTGCTTATCAGTCATCTGTATGTCTTGGAGAAATGTCTATTCAAATCCTTTGCCCATTTATAAATTGTGTCCAAAAAAGATATCACTTGCTATAATGGATTAAAAAAAATGTGAGGCCGAAATAAAATCTATAACTTTCTTTTTTAAGAGAAACAAATACATGTTTTACAAATTAATGTCAGGCCCATAACATTCTACTTCAACAATGTAGATAGGGTGGTCACCCACACATCCCCATGAGCAAGGGTCATTAGCATCATTAGCAATCAAACCTGACATCCAACCAAAGCCTAAATGAAAGCCAACAACTCTAGTTCCTTAAGTATAGATCTGTTACCTCTTTGGTTAGGCTTATTCCAAGCGATCTTATGTTCTTGGTGCTAGAGTAAATGAATTGATTCTCTACTTTCCCTTTCCATAGTTTGATTGTCAGTGTATAAGAAAGCAAATGATTTCTGTACATTTAATTTGTATCTTGCCACATTACTGAATTGCTGTATGAGTTCTAGTAGTTTGGGGGTGGAGTTTTTGGGTTTTCCATATAAAGTATCACGTCATCTGAAAAGAGAGTTTGAACACTCATGAAAGAAAATGAAGAATACACAAAAAGATGGGAAAAATATTTCATGATCATGGATCAGAAGAATAAACACTGTTAAAATGTCTATACTGCCAGAGCAATCTATACTTTCAATGCCATACTGATCAAAATTTCACCGGCATTTTTCAAGCACTGGAACAAACAATCCTAAAATTTGTGTGGAACCAGAAAAGACCCCAAATTAGCAAGGAAGTGTTGAAAAAGAAAAACAAAGCTGGGGGCATCATGATGCCTGATTTCAAGCTTTATTACAAAGCTATGATCACCAAGACAGGATGGTACTGGCACAAAAACAGACACACAGACCAATGGAACAGGTAGAGAGTCCAGATATGGACCCTCAATACTATGGTCAAATAATCTTCAACAAAGCAGGAAAAAATATCCAATGGAAAAAAGACAGTCTCTTCAATAAATGGTGCTGGGAAAATTGGACAGCTATATACAGACAAATGAAACTCGATCATCCTTTTACACCATTCACAAAGATAAACTCAAAATGGATGAAAGACCTCAATGTGAGACCGGAATCCATCAAAATCCTAGAGGAGAACATAGGCAGTAACTTCTTCAACATCAGCCACAGCAACTTCTTTCAAGACATGTCTCCAAAGGCAAAGGAAACAAAAGTGAAAATGAACTTTTGGAACTTCATCAAGATAAAAAGCTTCTGCAGAACAAAGGGAATGGTCAACAAAACAAAGAGGCAACCCATGGAGTGGTAGAAGATATTCACAAATGACACTACAGTCAAAGGGTTGATATCTGAGATCTGTAAAGAACTCCTCGGGACTCCTGGGTGGCTCAGTCTAAGCATCTACTTTCGGCTCAGCCCATGATCCCAGGGTACTTGGATCAAGCCCTGCATCAGTCTCCCTGCTTGTTGGGAATCCTTCTTTTCCCTCTCACACTTCCCCTATTGTGTTCCCTCTCAATGTGTCTCTCTCTGCCAAATAAATAAATAAAATCTTTAAAAAAAAAAACAAAAAACAAACAAACAAAAAAAACTCCTCAAACTCAACACCCAAAAAACTGATAAACAAGTCAAAAAATGGGCAAAAGTCATGAACAGCCACTTCTCCAAAGAAGACATACAAATGGCTGGCAGACACATGAAAAAATGTTCATCATCATTAGCCATCAGGGAAATTCAAATCAAAACCACATTAAGATACCACCTTACACCAGTTAGAATGGCAAAGATTAACAAGACAGGAAACAACAAATGTTGGAGAAGATGTGGAGAAAGGGGAACTCATACACTGTTGGTGGGAATGCAAGTTGGTGCAGCCACTTTGGAAAACAGTATGGAGATGCCTCAAAAAATTAAAATAGAGCTACCCAATGACCCTGCAATTGGCACTACTAAGTACCTGCCCCAAAGATACAGAGGTAATGCAAAGAAGAGCCATATGTACCCCAATGTTCATAGCAGCAATGTCCACAATAGCCAAGCTATGGAAAGAGCTGATATGCCCTTCAACAGATGAATGGATAAAGAAGATGTGGTCCATATATACAATGGAATATTATTCAGCCATCAGAAAGGATGAATACCCAACTTTTCTATCAACATGGGTGGGACTGGGGGAGATTATGCTGAGTGAAAATAAGTCAGGCAGAGAAAGTCGATTATTATATGGTTTCACTTACTTGTACAACTTAAGGAATAACATGGAGGACATTAGGAAAAGTGAACTGGGGGAAATTGGAGGGGGGAGACAAACCATGAGAGACTGCAGACGCTGAGAAACAAACAGGGTTTTAGAGGGGAGGGGAGGATGGGTGAGCCTGGTGGTGGGTATTAAGGAGGGCACATATTGCATGGAGCACTAAGTGTGTACATAAAGAATTAATATTGAGGGGCGCCTGGGTGGCTCAGTGGGTTAAGCCGCTGCCTTCGGCTCAGGTCATGATCTCGGGGTCCTGGGATCGAGTCCCGCATCGGGCTCTCTGCTCAGCAGGGAGCCTGCTTCCTCCTCTCTCTCTGCCTGCCTCTCTGCCTACTTGTGATCTCTCTCTGTCAAATAAATAAATAAAATCTTAAAAAAAAAAAAAAAAAAGAACTAATCTTGAAACACTGAAAAAATAAAACCTAAATAAATAAATAAGAAAGCCAACAACTGTTATCTGCAGTTTCTAATCACAGAGGGGAAGCATGTCTGAGAACAAGCACTCAAGAGGACTGTGGTAACACTGTTAATAATATAAGACCAGACTCCAAACCAGCAAGCACCTTGGCTTATTTCCTAGTAACAGAAAGTTTGTGATCTCCTCCCTACTTGGTTTCTGACGGTAACCCACAACAGGTTTTTTTTCCCTCCTTTTTTGTTTTTGGCTTCATTCCATGATCTGGAAAGCTCTACTCTGGCTAGAGTTAACAAGAAAGTTAACTCTAGTTCTCCTCACTATTTTCTGTGGAGCAAACTGCCAGCTGACACTGCTTGCTTTTGAATCTGGAGCCCACTCTACTTGGCACTTAACATTTCTCTTCCATTTCTGATTCTCAGATGTTTATTTTGATGTTGAGTCTGCTTTTGTTTTTTTGGTTTTGTAGTTTTATCATTACTGAAAGTAAAAGAACAGATAGATCAAAGAAATTTAATATGCTACTTTGACTGGAAATCCTTCATCTATTATTTTTAATTTTACATTCCCATTAAGTTTAGTTTTGTATTCTTTATATTTTTCTACTAAAACATAAACTACAAATTCATTTCAAATAATGACCAACCCAGTACAGAGCATTTTCATATATTATCATTTATGTCAAATGGGGAATATACATTCAAATCACTTACCAATACTATGAAACTGCCATCGCTGATGAATTCTCTCTGGAAGAAGTTGTAAAATTTTCTAAAAATCAGTACGAATAAAACAAAGAATGAAAAGCAAGTAATGAGACCACATTCTGTGCAATGTGAAAAATAAACGAAGAGCTTACAATAAGCATGTAACAGTTTCTTATGTAAAATATAGATAGCATCACCAACACAAAACAGTATTTGAGATAATCTGACAGGACTTGCACTACTTCAGCACTGGCACACTAATCAATATTTGAAAACAGCAAAAGCAAAACCCAACAAGCTATACTAACAAAGACTTAGAACGCGACACTAATGAAATTTATCTTTCATAATGATGTGGAAAGTAAGTATATCCCTCTTTATGAATTAAATAATGAACTCTAACATATTTCAAAATGATTATTTGCTACTCCTAGAATTTCCAAATTGTGGATATTACTAATAAGTTCTGAATTCTTTCAGATACTATTATTTGTAACATTGTGTCTCACTTTGAGTAGTTCTTCCTCCTGTTTTGATAAAAGAAGGAAAAATATTTTGATTTTACAAAAATCACATCAAATATTTGTACTGACTTGATTCACATGAACCCAAAGGTACTTATATTTATGATGGCTATAGGTATAAGAACAATATTTAAAATTTCAGGATCCTTACAGTTAAACTAATACAGGTTTCCATTAATTAGGATGAACACTTTTTACAATTTTACATAATTTTACCTTTAATTCCCTTCACAAATTTCCTCTGTGTGAATTATTCTAGCTCAACAGCTGCCTTACTATGCTACTAAACTAAGCTCCCAGTACTCATCTGCTTGCTGAATGAGTTTAAGTTTGTTGTTGCTGCTGCTTTTACTGCTGTTATACTTTAGAAATGCCATGAACCAAAGTGTTCATAAGGGCCAAACACTAGATGCTTTTATATGTAATGCTATCTCATTAATCCTCACAACCATCCTAAAAAAGAGTTTATTAATCTCAGTTTAAAAAGAAGAAAGTGGGTTAAGTAATGTGCTTAAGTTAGAAAGTGGAAGAACTGAATCCAATCTTGATATGCTTAATCCAAAATGTATACTTTTATACTATTTTGCCACAAAAGATGGTATGCATGTTTTACACTTCTCTATCTTCCACTAGTCCATCTCATACAGGAGAATGATGAAGAAATTTTACATGAGATACACAAACTTCTTTACCATTGCCCTCCTCATATTTTACTAGCCAACAACTGTATAAATGTATTTTTCTTGGTATGGAAAGGGATAAAATTGTAAGTTGAAAAGTTAAGTTTGTAAACTACCCAGAAACATTCCTAAATTAGGACTATTATACTTCAGATTTAGCCTGTTATAAAAAGTAAATAAACGTCTTTATTTAAAAATGAAAGAATACTATAAAAATGAAAGAAACCATGTATAGTCTTAATGGAGGAAAGTTGATATAAATCCTGCATAGTATTATTAATACTACATAATGGTGCTTTTCATTCAAAAAAGAGGAAGTCAGTTAATCTATAAATTTCTTGATTTTTTTAAAAAATCATCATTACTGGGGCACCTGGGTGGCTCAGTGGGTTAAAGCCTCTGCCTTCGGCTCAGGTCATGATCCCAGGGTCCTGGGATCGAGCCCCGCATCGGGCTCTCTGCTTAGCGGGAAGCCTGCTTCCTCCTCTCTCTCTGCCTGCCTCTCTGCCTACTTGTGATCTCTGTCCGTCAAATAAATAAATAAAATCTTAAAAAAAAAAAAATCATCATTACTAAGGTGAGCTCAGGGAGGGCAGAAACCTCCCTGGAGCAGACAGGCAAAAAAGCTCCTTTGATCTTGATTTTCAGTATGAATACAGACGGTGAAAATGGGGCCTCACGGTCCTTCTGACCTTTTGGCTTTTAAGCAGGAGGTGTCAGGAAAGTTGCCACAGGGGTAAATGGCTTGTGGTTAAATAATTAAATGTTTAAACAAAACAAAATAAAATAAAATATAAAAATCATCATTAGTCTCTTAAGATAGAGATCAGATATTATTATCCCCACTGTAAGCAGAAAAACATCAGCACAAAGGTTACATATTTTTTCCAAAAGATGAAAGCCCTGTATCTAACATCTTTATATTCTAAGAAAATTCACTCATTCATTAAAGATAACAACTGATAAGTATATATTATATACAGGGAAATAAACACTATTTTTTAATAGAAGGAAGGTCCTGAAAGAGCTTCCATTAACTAATCCATCTCAGTTTCCTGAACACAGGGCAAGCATGAATGTCTGAAGGAACACTTTCCAGAAATTCTTATCTTGTGTTCTCTGCTGATACCTTTTATTTTTTAACTTCTTTTTCAATCTTGATGCCTTTTACTTCCTTTCCTTGCCTAACTTCCCTGGCTAGCTAGAACCAAGTGCAATATTTAATAGAAATGGCAAGAGTTGATATGCTTGTTTTGTTCCTAATCTTAAGAAAGAGGAACTCAGTATCCAGTACTAGGTACAGTCTTAAATGTGTATTTTTGTAGATTGTAGATGTCCTATATCAAGCTGACGAAGTTTCTTTTTATTCCCATTTTGTTAAGTATTTTATCATGAAATAGTATTGGATTTTGCCAAATGCTTTCTATCAACAATAACATTTTTTTTTAAAGATTTTATTTATTTATTTGACAGAGAGAGATCACAAGTAGTCAGAGAGGCAGGCAGAGAGAGAGAGAGGAGGAAGCAGGCTCCCCGCTGAGCAGAGAGCCCAATGCAGGATTCGATCCCAGGACCCTGAGATCACAACCCGAGCCGAAGGCAGCGGCTCAACCCACTGAGCCACCCAGGAGCCCCAACAATAACATATTTTTTGTCTTTTATTTTATTATTATTACTACATACTAGTTGGTTAATTTTTAGATGTTGAACTTTGTATTTCATATATAAATCCCACTTGGTGATGTACAATCCTTTTTATATGCTTTTTTTTTTTTAGGATTTTTTGTGCCAATATTCATGAAAATATTTTATAATTCTCTTTCCTTGTTTTTGTCTGGTTTTGGTTGGGTAATACTGGCCTCATAGAATGAACTGTGAAATATCACCTGTTTTTTGTTTTTTTTTTTAAAGATTTTATTTATTTATTTGACAGAGAGAGATCACAAGTAGACAGAGAGGCAGGCAGAGAGAGAGAGGAGGAAGCAGGCTCCCTGCTGAGCAAAGAACCCAATGTGGGACTTGATCCCAGGACCCTGAGATCATGACCTGAGCCGAAGGCAGCGGCTTAACCCACTGAGCCTCCCAGGCGCCCCTCACCTGTTTTTTTATTAAAGAATTTCTGAAGAACTGGTATTTTTCTTTAAATGGCTGGTTAAAATTCACTAGTGAAGTCACCTGGGTCTGGGCTTTTTCCAGGTGGGATTTTATTTAAATACTAATTCATTTTTTCACTAGTTGTAAGTCTTTCAGATTTGTTATTTCTTTTTAAATCGCAAAGCTTTCTGTCTTTATAGAAACATGTCCATTTTATTTATCAAATTTGTTGGCACACAGTTGGTCATAGTATTCTCAGTATTCTCTTACAATTTCAATAAAGTCATTAGTGATATTCTTTTTTAATTCCTGAAATTAGTAATTTAATTCCTCACTCTTTTTACTTAGTACAGCTATCTATTACTAGTTTTCTTATCTTTTTGAATGAACCAATTTTTAGTTCTGTTGGTTTTCTCCATTTTTTAAATCTTTCTTTCATTTTATTTCTGCTATAATCTTTATTATTTCCTTTTATCTGCTTGCTTTGGGTTTAATTTGCTCCTTTTTCTAAGGTGGAAGCTTAAGTAATTGAGAGGATATCATTCTTGCTTTATTATATTAAGTTTATAACTATAAATAATTATAAATTTTCCTCTGAGTGCTTGGTTACCTGCATTCCCTAAGTTTTAGTATACCACATCTTCCTATGAGCCACTGGTTATTTGGGGGTGTACTCATTAACTTCCACATATTTATGAATTTACAAAATTTCCTTGTTATTGATTTCCTCATTTACTTCCACATTAGAGAACATAATTTGAACGATTTTTGCTGATAAATTCATTCTTTCTCAAAACACCTATGTTTTAACATTTCCCTTATAAATAGTTCATGCAAACACCTGGAGATATAAACATAAGTAAATTCCTCAGGGACAAAGATTACTGAAAATAAATAGCACAATAGGTACCAAAACCAGTTACTTCCATCTAGAACTCTAAAAAAAACAAAACAAAAAAAGCTTCCTTTTTTTTTTTTTAGCTGTTGACTAAATCAATAGCTAAATCAATTCCTAAGAGAGATATCAGATTGTTCAAATTCCTCTAAACCATGTCAAAGAACCCAAAGTATAAAACTGAATTATCTTTAATTACCAACAGACAAAATGGCTCAATGTTGAGACACAGTTTTCCAAATTCTTTACTGTCTTTCAAGTCACAAATCTCCAGATCTCTGAATTCTTTCTAAAGATTGGAATACTCCTATCATTGCTTGATTTGAAAGACAGAATGAAGAGGCAAGGAGTTATTTTAAAAGTGAGGAGACCCTAATTTTTATCAGTATGCCAAAAACAAAATATAAGTTTTAGTAAAGCATCAAATGTTCCTACTTCCTTCTGTTTATTTAACAATAAAGACTTCTCTCACCCCAATCCAATGTAATATAGAAAAATAATTTATAAAACACTTAACTATTTTACAGTATTACCAATTCTATGGTGTCACATGCATAAAAACGTAATTCTATTTCTATCTAAAAACAACACTGCTATCTCAAAAAATAATTAAAAATTAAGTCAGATATGTTTTGAGGTCAAAGAATGTGATTCAGTTCTTGGAAAGCAAGGAAAATTCATGCTCTATAATTCTAATATATTCCTTTGCATGTTCCAAGAATTATTTTGAAGGGAAAAAAAACTGATGGGCAAACACTTACCTCAAAAATAAAAAGTATAGCATCCAATTCCTCCCTTTGAGACTTGTGACCTAAAACATTTTTAAAGAAAAATATTTTAAAGATTATCATTTAAAAAGCTTAAAATATTTCAAGCACTAAAGTATCTTCTCAGTGATTCTTTAATAAAATATTTAAAGCATACTCTGTTCAATGTATAGACAATACTGTACCATATCTATTCAACAAATAAATTTAGATTCCACACATTTATATCTAAAAACAAATAATATACTGTGGAGGAGTGCCTGGGTGGCTCAGTCAGTTAAATATCTGCCTTGGGCTCAGGTCATGATCTCAGCATCCTGGGATCGAGCTTCATCTGGGGTTTCCTGGTCAGCGGGGAGTCTGCTTCTTCCTCTCCCTCTACCCCTCCCACCACTCATATGCCCGTGCATGCTCTCTCTCGCAAATAAATAAATAAAATCTTTTTAAAAATAATAATAATAATACACTGGGGAGAACTTAGAATAAATTCTGAAAATGAAAATATGAGAATGACTGCTCAAACTTCACAGGCATCTAAGGGCAGAGCAAAAAAAGTGAGGAAACAGGTAAATAAATCTGACCAGGCAAAAAGCAAATCTTGTAAGCCTTCTCAAAAAGAATGAAGATAGTATTACTAACCCATACTTTGAGACAGTGTCTGAAAGATGTTTCACAAAAGAAGTGAAATAACATTAAAATTTCAACATCCAAGGGTTGATTTTCAAGTGGATATTTATGACAATTGTTTGAAACATCAAAATAAGTCAGGGCCAATTATAACACCTTACCTTTCTGTTTAAGACTAGCTTCAATAGTCACAAAATTCTCAAAGAACACGTAATATATATGTGAAAAATGTTGGTCAAAAAACTGTTTAAGATCAATAGACTCTGCATTCTCTGAAAAGGAAACAACAACAGTTTTTAGTGACTATATATATGTTAAATCATGTTCAGCAAATTATCATAATGGTGAGTTTCCTTCAAAAAAAGTCAAAGTACTGCTCCTAAAATTCTATCCTATTAAAATATTTGAGATATGCACTTATTTATATCCTTGTTCTCACAACTTTAGTTTTTAAAAATTTTTAAATTTAAAAACAGGTTAAAGGGCACCTGGGCGGCTCAGTCAATTGAGTAAGTTTGTTTGTGCCTTTGCTCAGGTTATGATCTCAGGTTCCTCATCCTGGGATCCAGCCCTGTGCCCTTCTCCTTCTGCCCCTCCCAGCCCATTATGTGCTCTGTAACTTTCTCAAGTAAATAAATAAAATCTTAAAAAAAAAAAAAAAAAAGGTTAAATCAGGTTATCATAATATGTTTCCTAAAAAAAAAAACACACACATACAAAACAATGTCTCAGAGATTTATTTGAAATTTATTTTGAGTATTTAACCAAACCAAAGAAAGAGTCAAGTTCTAATTTCAATTCACAGCTATGCTTCTCTCAACTTATCCCCAAGAGTTTAAAATCAGTATTTCTAGAATAATTATATATCTTATCTTTCCAAAACACATTTACTCAGTAAATAAGCATATAACAACAGACTTTATAAATAGGCACTTAAGTATTACAAAGCTCGAACAGATAATATTGCTTTAAAGGAATTGTCAGTATAGTCCAGCGCACACAAAATCAAACATATAGCTATATGCACATCAGAAAGTGTTAGGTACTGAAAGTGAAGTTACAAAATACATTGGCAATTTAGAAACAAAAATTACTTTCAAAGCTAAAAAGGGGTGGAAGTAGGGAAAGTAGGAAAGCTTAACACAGGATTTTTTATTTGAAAAGACTTTTAAGGATAGTAAGGGCTTTGAACATGAAGCGGTGAAGGGCATTCTAGGCATTAGCAAAGACAACAAAATGAGGAAAGTAGGAAGCATGACAGGATACAGAAAAATAATTCACTTTGGCTAGAGCCTAAAACATTTTGATAAAAATAAAATTGAAAAAACAGCCTTGAAATATGTCATAAAATGCCTTGAATGTAAAGTAAAGGAGACAAATTATTATTCAAAGCAAGAAACAGACGTATACATACTATACATCTTGTTTGAGTTATTTTCAGGGACTGAGAAGGTTGAAGAAAAAGGGGAAGAAGGAACTTTTACTTTTAATATATACTTCCTATTATTCAATTTTGTTTGCAAAAAGGACTTATTTCTGGGGCACCTGGGAGGCTCAGTTGCTTCAGCATCTGCCTTCAATTCAGGTCATGATCTCGGGGTCCTGGGATGGAGCCGCATGTTGGGGCTCCCTGCTCAGTGGGGAGCCTGTTTTTCCCTCTCCTTTTTCCCTCTCCCTCCCCTGCTCATGCTCTCTCTCTCTCTCACTTAAATAAATAAAATCTTTTTAAAAAATTAAAAAAGCACACATTTTGGGCGCCTGGGTGGCTCAGTGGGTTAAAGCCTCTTCCTTTGGCTCAGGATATGGTCTCGGGGACCTGGGATGGAACACCGCATCGGGTTCTCCGCTCAGCAGGGAGCCTGCTTCCTCCTCTCTCTCTCTGCCTGCCTCTCTGTCTACTTGTGATCTCTGCCTGTCAAATATATGAATAAAAAATCTTCAAAAATAAAAAACACATTTCTTTTATAATGAAAAATAAATTTTAAAAAGGCACTGAAAAAACAGCAAAGATTTATGAAGCTGGAAGTGAGATGAAGAATACACTATTAATTGTTATGAAACTCAAATTAAAGTTAAATATCAGTTAATTTCTTGAAATGCTCTAAGGCTCAATAAAAGATTTCAGAATAAAATTAATAGTAAACAACATATAGACAGCACTTTAAACTCTTTCATGTAATATCTTACCCTGTGAATAATCATAATGATTTTTTAGTGACATCTTGTATGTGGAATTTTCCAAGACTTTCCCTTTTGCTCTGCCCTCCCAAAGGAAAGGATGGATGCCCTCTCCTCTATATTCCCTTGGATTCTCTACATTTCTATCTTATGGAAATAATTACATTTTACGTGTTTTTTTGTCTTCTTTCCAGGACTAGTCTATAGCTTTTTTAGAATATAAACTGTGTCTACCTTAGTATTCCCAAAACCTAACACAGTGCTCAGCACATATGTACTCAAATATGTTTTATTATTGATAAAACAGGTTATTTTAACTTTATTAGATTCATTTATTAGCTTGAAAATTTTTATACTAGAAAAGATTGCATAACCTCCTGACAGGCAAAACATTGCTTCATCTAGACTGTAATTAGAACACCAAAATTTCACTCCTATCAGTAACACTACCTGTGTGACTTTTTCACAGAACTAGAAAAACATAATGGCTAACACAAACTGAATATTTCCTATATGTTAGACACTCTATGTCCAACATATTGGATGTGATTTACTGAAATTATTTTCTATAATTCTCACAATGACACTATGAAATAAGTACTATTATTATCCCTATTTTGTAGATGAGGAAACAGGCACAGAGTAAGTAATTCAGCTAGTAAAAAACAGAGACAGGGATTTAAACCATACAGCCGGGATCTACTACTGTCCACGCACTTAAAATATATGTTATTCAGCCTCCAGTGTAACAGGAATAGAACACTAGTAATTAATTATCCATCATAGGAAGATATGAAGCCATCAAATACTAGTTAAACATATTTCATAGACTTTCAAAATAAAAACATATACAACTGAGAAAAACAGGAAAAGTATTCTATTTTTCCCCACACAGCAGTTTAGAGTAACAAAGACTATGAAATTAGAATAAATAAGCTACTATAATTAGCTCTACATTTCCTGAAGTTAATGTTTGAAACGTAACTAATGTTCCAGAGGTAAGAAGAAAATAAGAGAACAATAACAAAGCAAAACAAAACAAAAGCAAACATGAATCAACTCAAGATTTTATAACCTAATTTAGAAGCCAAGACAGTCTCTTCATTTCCTTCTCACAGAGCATGTTAGGAAAGCCTGGTAACTACATACTTGCTAAAAAGATACTGAATTAAAATTAGACTTATTTCCTTTTTTTTTTTTAAGATTTTATTTATTTATTTGACAGAGAGAGATCGCAAGTAGACAGAGAGGCAGGCAGAGAGAGAGAGAGAAGCAGGCTCCCTGCCGAGCAGAGAGCCCGATGCGGGACTCGATCCCAGGACCCTGAGATCATGACCTGAGCCGAAGGCAGCGGCCCAATCCACTGAGCCACCCAGGCGCCCTAGACTTATTTCCTTTTGACTCCCTCTATTTATAATGAACTAGTCAGCAAACAGAAACTCTTTTACTAAATATTTTTGACCATCAGTTCCCTAAATTTACATAGTTGGGGAAAGCAGGGTAGGAAATAAAACAAACAGACAAAAAAAAAAAAAACAAAGAAGGGAAGAAGGAGAGGTGAAAAATACAAATCGATAAATTATAAATAATATACAATTAGGCTCCAAAAGAGGGAGAGGGGCTAAATGGGAAAAGGAAAATAAGTTGAGAAATGAGAGGGAGAGGAAAAAAGGACAAAGGAGGAAACTGAGAAGCTGGAACACAGAACTGAAGCTATTACTCAAAAATAACACAGAGAATAACAAGATGAAAAAGATAAGGATAAGACTACCTAAGAAGTGTCAGGAAGAAAATGTACAGTATTCAAAAAAATAATATCTAAAATGGCATATTGAGTCCCAAACAGGATAAATACAAATCTATACATGGATACATCTTAACACCAAAAAGAAAATGGAGATATTAAAACAACAAAAATTACCTACATAAGAATATCAAAAACTAACAGCAGACTTCTCATCAGCCCAACAGAAGCAGGGACACAATGCAACTTTATATTGAAAGAACTAATGACGAATAATAGTCAATCTAAAGTTCTATACTCAGCTAAAAAGTACTATTCAATAACATGAACATGAAAATGAAGAAAAGGCATTTTCCTACATTCTTAGAGGTTAACACTTGAAAAACCTCACTCAAATGCAAAGAAATATGAGATTTCTGAAAGAAGAGAAATAAACTCACATAGAAATGAGAAAAGCAAACCTGAGCAAGAAACTGGAAAATGCGTGGGTAAATCTAAATGAATACTGAGTGGTAAAAACAAACAATTAACACAAAAGTTACCAACCAGGAGGAAGTAAAATAATAGACAATAATGTCAAAGATGAAACCGAAATGCTAGAAAGAGTATTTTAAGATCTTTGTTGAAAGGATGATAAAAATACTGATGAATTCTGACTTTAATATCAGTATGCTACTGAAATGTATTGAGTTACCACTAAAAAGAGTATTTATTACTAAAAGAGTAATAACAGAATGCAAAACTCTTTTTTAAAAAAAAATTTTATTTATTAATTTGACAGAGACAGAGAGATCGAGAGACAGGCAGATAAAGAGGGAGAAGCAGGCTCCCCACCAAGCAGAGCCCGATGAGAGTCCATCCCAGGACTCCAAGACCATGACCCAAGCCAAAGGCAGAGGCTTAACCTACAGAGCCACCCAGGTGCCCCAGAATGCAAAATTCTTAACCACTGGAAGAGAAAAATATAGAAAAGCTTATGCTAACAGAAATGAGTAAAGAAAACCACCCCAATAAAGATGAATGAGGTGATAAAAATAAAAATAAATACACAATATTTACCAAAAAAGTTAATGAATTAAATGCTTCAGTTAAGAGATAGTTGTAATCACAATGCATTTTAAGACACCCACAAATACTAAGGTTAAAAATTTTAACCCAAAATGATTAAAGGAATGAAATACAATGTATCACTTAGATACTAACTGAATATCAATGCTGATTCCTTGATAAGTCTAAATAAATACTAAGGCAAGAATTACTACAATTAAAGAGAGTCTATGTATTTTGATAGAAGGCTGTATTTACCATGAAGCTTTAATTCCAAATTTGAATGAAAAGTTTCACAATATATAAAGCAAATTTCTAAGGAGAAACAAACCAACTATTTGTGTGGTAGATTTTATACATCTGTTTCCGACTTAACAGAGACAAGATTAGTAAGTCCACAAAAGATCTGAACACAATTAGTATTTAACTAATAAAACTCTACTAAATAAAACTCTAAATCTAACAGAGAATAAATCTTTCTACGCAAAAGTGGGATATTTAGGATATTAACAAAACTAAGTAAGGATACAAACAGAAAAAGTACCAAGAGTCACAGATCTCAAACTATGCTCTCTGACTGAAAGGAAATAAATTAAGCATTAATAATGAAAGCTAACCCTCATACAAAAGAAGTGTGATAAAAGGGAATAAAGATAAAAGTCCCAGGTAATCAAACAGGCCAAAAAGAAAGCCGATTCCCACAAAGAAAATGAGAAAAACTCGTATTTCACAGAGCAACACCCTACACGGGACACTACTTAAAACCACCGCATGTATCAGAAAAGCAAGATACATAAGATCAAACTGCTTCCAATAAGTGAATCCCAGAACAGGAAAAGACCTCAAGAAAATTCATAGATATACAAAATATCCAGGACCCAACAAGGTAAAATTCACAATGCCTTATATATAATTGATGATTACCAGACATGCAAAGCAATAAAACCTAATTCATAATGAAGACAATAATCATTAAATCAGATTTAAACTACATTTTAACACAGGTGTGAGAATGCGCAGAAAAGGGCATTAAAATAGTTGCTCCAACTGTATTCCATGTATCCAAGAAGTTGAGAATGGAAAACATAAACAAACATCCAAATCAAACTTATATTGGTAAAAACTACAATGTATACGGTGTAAACTGAACTAGTTGGAATTAAGCCATAGCAATAAATTACCCAAAAGAAACAGCAAAAAACGATAATCCCATGTATTCCATGGAGCACTGGGTGTGGTGCATAAACAATGAGTCTTGGAACACTGAAAAAATAAAATAAAATTTTAAAAAAAGAAAAAGAAAAATTATAATCCAAAAAATTGAAAAGCACATTAATGAACAGCTTCAAGTGGCCTAATAATACAAGTAATTGAAAACTCCAAGGAGGAGAGGCAGAAAAATATTTGGAGAATTAATGGCTGAAAATCTTCAAGTTTGATGCAAATCAGAAACCCACATATGCCTGTATACAGATTCAAGACAATTTCCATTCATTTTCATAAGAAGTAATTTCAACTAGAAATACTGACTTCTAGAAAATAATCATTAAAACTGATTTTCATTTTTATATAATGAACCAATATTAAAGTGAATAAATATGGCAAGCTCATTTTTGTATTTAACAATGTAGCAGACAGGCAAGTTAACTTCCCTATTGATAACTGTCCTGAGTGATTTAACTCATCAAAATAAATCTAGGGACCTTTCTCCTGTTCAAACGTTTAAGATGTTTGCTTTATGTTATTAATATTCCTTTGCTGTAAAAAGTAGATACACATAACAAACGTCCTGCTAGAAACCATAGTAAAAACCTACTAAAATTTCAAAGAAAGCAAAGTAGTTTTAAGATATGTAGCTTATCTCCTTATCAACTGATGTTTCAAAATAACTGCAGAAAAGCTTCTAACATGTGATTATGGTTACAACTGATAGCAAGATAATAACTTCTGGAACTAAAAAGGAAAAGAGAAAACACTAAAGGAAGCATTAGTAAGCGACCATGATCTCAAAGTAATTATGTCTAAATCTCATTCAACTCTATAAAATAAAATACAATAAGAATTATTCTCCTGCCTTCAAGGGTTCCACAATGAGCATAGAGAAAATGAGACATAGTGAAGAGAATCTAATTTAGACAAAGATACAATGCTTCATTTAAGAGCAAAATCAATTGTTTTATCAAACATCATACTATTAGCTAAGCATTGAGTACAAGCCAAAAGCAATTACAATCACTTATGCTTACTTATATTTTACATTTGTGTAGATAACACTTTTACAGTTACATATACATAGCCTTACTTGTTCTCCAAATTATGTTTTTGAAACAAATATATTATCTCCTTTTTATAAAGAAACTAAACCTGAGAGAAGTTAGCTAACTTGCCCAGGTCATCCTAAACTACCAAATGGCTCCAAATCAGCTCTCAATCAACATTAGAATAGCCACACTTCAGGCAGTAGGCCACAGCATAAAATAACCTCCTTACCATTTTAAATCAAACTCATTCTGAAAGAGTGAATGGTGTTTTGTTTTTTTTTTAAAGATTTTACTTATTTATTTGACAGAGAGAGATTACAAGTAGGCAGAGAGAGAAAGAGAGGAGGAAGCAGGCTCCCCGCTGAGCAGAGAGCCCGATGCGGGACTCGATCCCAGGACCCTGAGATCACCACCCGAGCCGAAGGCAGCGGCCTAACCCACTGAGCCACCCAGGTGCCCAAGGATAAGAGTGAATGGTGTTTTTAAAGAATTACTTGAGGGGCACCTGGGTGGCTCAGTGGGTTAAAGCCTCTGCCTTCGGCTCAGGTCATGATCCCAGGGTCCTGGGATCGAGCCCCGCATGGGCTCTCTGCTCCGCGGGGAACCTGCTTTCTCCCCTCTCTCTGCCTGCCTCTCTGCCTACTTGTGATTTCTCTCTCTCTCTCTGTCAAATAAATAAAATCTTAAAAAAAAAAAAAAAAGCATTACTTGAAAGCTACACAGAGCCTGAGGTGGTTTATTTTAAGATTCAGAACAAGTAAACAGTGAAAGATACCAAGAGTTCAGAGGATTTAGTCCACTTGTATGCATACTGCCCCAAAGTATCTCTCTTTACCTGGTTAATTATACCCTCCTTTGCTTCACCACAATAATTAAAATTTTACTCATTAAATTCATTTGTGAAAGGAAACCATTCCAACACAAAGTATAAGAAGTTAAACACCCTTCATAGTTAGTGTGAATTGGTACAAGCAGCTTTCCTCATAACAGACAGCAATGAAAGAAAATAATTCTGATATGGCTGTGAAGACGTGAAGGAAAGAAGATAGTATTTATTGGACATCCACTGTTTTCTAAAGAGTGAACCAAACACTTTTCTTTCAGTTTTCTTAATTCCCCCAGAAACTTCAAATGATAGGTCCCTATTAACTTCATTCTACCTCTTCACTTAGTTTATTACAAAATAAAAACTAAACTAAAAAGATTCAAGGAAACCAGGATGAAACAAAGTTGGTCTAAGTGGCAGGTAAGAATTCTATGTCTTACTTTATGCCACTTACCAAGACAGGTAAATGGCTGTGATATTAAAGTTCAGGACTAAACAGGACATTGTGTGCTAAAGGGAAAATATAAGTAAAAATATTGGGAGAATATTAGTAAGAGTGACCAACTGAAACTTCGATGTGATCAGAAAAGAGGGTGAACACTCCTTTTTCTTTTTTCCTCTACATTTTTCTATCTCCATTATCAACTTTTCTTCCACTGTATCCTCCCTTTAAATGTTGGGTTCTGTCAAAAATATGTCTTCTTCCACCTTCATTAAATATTGCAAAATGAACTCTATCTATATACAAATACCTCTCAAATCCATGGGTTCTGTTTCATGCCCTCTCCTGAGGACTACCTATCCAATTACAATTTCACAAGTATCTCACATTCATCTTGCCCCCAAGTAAATCCACCTCCCCTCATCTTCTCTAGCGTCTGTATTCCCTTCCTAGGTTGGTTTTTCAGATTTCTGACATTTCAGATTTATTCCCCCGTCTTTTTAACTCTCACCACCCACCCCACCACCCACCCCTCAACAAATCATTCATTTTTCTTGCTAAGTTTACTTCTGCAATGTATTTCTTTCTCCCTATACCCCATCCCCCCCACCATTTAGTTTTATACCTCAGGGTCTCTTGCCTGAATTTTAGAGCAGCCTCCTATCTTCTATTAGTTTAACCAACTATAAAATAATAATGCAACAACAGAAAGAAAAATTAAGAAAACAATCCCATTTACATTGCATCAAGAACAAGATACCTTGGAATAAATTTAACCAAAGAGATGAAAGTACTCTGAAAGCTATGAAACACTGAGGAAATTAAAGATGACCAAAAGAAATGGAAAGACATTCCATTCCACGCTCATGGGGGGGAAAATACCTTGACATGTAAATGAAAACACAACATTTATGGCACTCAGCTAAATAAGCACTAGGAGGAAAATGTACAGTTTCAAATGCCTAAATGAAAGTAAAGATCTCAAAATCAATAACCTAATGTTCTACCTTAAGAAACTAAAAAACAAAAAATAAAAACACACTAATACTAAAGAATGCAGAAAAGAAAGAAACAATAAAGAATGAGGTATTTGAAATAGAGAAAAAAAAATACAAAACATCAATGAAAACACAACTGAAAAACTTTAGTCATACTGTCCAAGAAGAGAGAAGATTAAAATTACTAATCTGGATTGGAAAAAAGGACATTACTAACAACCTTACAGAAATTTAAAAAATCACAAAGGAATACTATGAACAATGTACAAATTACATAACCTATATGAGATGGACAAATTCCTAGAAGGACATAAAATACCAAAACTGAAAGGAGAAAATCTGAGTAGATCTATAAGAAAAGACTGACTGAGCAATAAGGAAAACTGACCTGAAAGAAAAGCCCAGAACCAAATGGCTTCATATTAACACTTCAAAAAAAGAGAAAACTTTAAAACGCACTCTATGAGGCCAATAACACCCTCATTCCAAAACCAAAACATTACAAGAATACACAAATATCCCTTATTGATATAGATACAGAAATCCCCAACAAAATACTGTATAACTGAATATGGCAATATATAAAAAGTACTATACACCATGACCAAGTGGGATTTATCCCAGAATGCAAGATCAGTTCAACAGAGGAAAATCAATCATGGCAATACACCATATTAATATACAGATGAAAACCCAAATAATTGTCTCAACAGACACAGAAAAAGTGCTTGACAAAATCCAACATCCTTTCATGATAAAAACACTCAAAAAGTTAGGAATAGAAAGTAATTTCCTCAACTGGATAAAGAGCATCTATGAGAAATCCAAAGCTAACTTCATACTGACTGGTACAAGACTGGAAGCTTTACCTCTAAAAACAAAAAAAAAAAAAAAACAAAGATGTCCCCTTTTGCTGTTGGTACTCAACACTGTACTGGAAGGAGTAGCTGAAGAAATTAGATATGAAAAATAAATAAAAGTCATATAAATTGTAAAAAAAAAAAAAAAGGAAGAAGAAGGAGAAGAAACATTACATCTCTATTCACAAATGACATGATTTTGTATATAAAAAATCCTAAGGAATCCACACAGACAAAAATCTGTAGGGGCAAAAAAAAAAAAGTTCATCCAGGTTTCAGAATACAAAATGAATATACAAAATCAACTGTGTTTCTATCTACTAGCAAAGAATAATCCACAAGTGAAAATATGAAAACAATTCCATTTACAACAGCATGAAAAGAATAAGATATTTGGGAGTGAAAGAAATAAAAACTTAAATACTAAAAACTATGAAATATCACTGAGAGACAAAAGAATTAAACGGAAAGATATTCTTTGTCACAGACAAGAAGCATTAATATTGTTAAGATAAAAATACTCTCTCAAATATATCTAAAGAGTCAATGAAATCTCTGTCAAAATCGTAAGTGGCTTTTTGCAGAAATTAACAAACAGATCCTAAAATTCATAGGAAAATACCAGGAACCCAGACTAATCAAAACAATTTTGAAAAAAAACAACAAACTTCCAGTTGTAAAATAAATAAATCACGGGGATGCAATGTATAGCATGGTGACTACAGCTAATAATACTGTATTGTATATTTTAAAGTTGCTGAAAAAGCAGATGTTAAAAGTTCTCACCAGAAGAAAAAAAATATTTATAATCATGCATACAGTGACGGGTGTTAACTGGACTTGTGATGATCATTTCACCACAAATACAAATACTGAATCATACTGCTATACACCTGAAACTAATATAATGTTATGTGTCCATTATACCTCAATTTAAAAAAAAAGAAAGAAAAGAATAAAAAGAGCAAAGATGTAGAACGGATACTTTCGAATTTCAAAACTTACTGTAAAATTATGGTAATCAAGACAGTGTGATATTGGGATAACAGAGACAAATGGAACCGAACTGAGTGTCCAGAAATAAACTCTCACATGGTCAAATGATTTTTTTTTTTTAAAGATTTTATTTATTTATTTGACAGAGAGAAATCACAAGTAGACTGAGAGGCAGGCAGAGAGAGAGAGGGGGAAGCAGGCTCCCTGCTGAGCAGAGAGCCTGATGCGGGACTCAATCCCAGGACCCTAAGATCATGACCCGAGCCGAAGGCAGCGGCTCAACCCACTGAGCCACCCAGGTGCCCCTGGTCAAATGATTTTCAACATGAGTATTAAGACAACTCACTTTGGGAAAAAATATGCTTTTCAACAAATGGGGCTAGGACAACTGAATATCCATGTGCAAAAGAATGAGATGGAATCACTATCTCATCATACCATATACAAAAATTTACACAGAATGGACCAAAAGTCTAAATGTAGAATTAAAATTATCTAACTCTTAGAAGAAAACATGATCTTGAATAGTCAATTGTTTTGTACTTCAGAGAACGAAAGCACAAACAACAAAGGAAAAAATAAATTGGACTTCAACAAAACCCACAACTTTCTTGCTTCAAAGAATACTATAAAGAAAAAAAAAAAGAAAATAAGACAATCTACAGACAGGAGAAAATATCTGCAAATAAAACATTTCACAGGCGCCTAATATCCACAACATACAATTCTCAGAACTCAACTATAAAATGAAATTTAATTAAATTAAAAAGGTAAAGGAGGGACGCCTGGGTGGCTCAGTTAGTTGGACGACTGCCTTCGGCTCAGGTCATGATCCCGGAGTCCCGGGATCGAGTCCCACATCGGGCTCCCAGCTCCATGGGGAGTCTGCTTCTCCCTCTGACCTTCTCCTCGCTCATGCTCTCTCTCACTGTCACTCTCTCAAATAAATAAATAAAATCTTTAAAAAAAAAAAAAAAAAGGTAAAGGATTTTGGGACACTTGGGTGACTCAGTGGATTAAGCATCTGCCTTTAGCTCAGGTCATGATCTCAGGGTCCTGAGATGGATCCCTGTGTAGAGCCCTGTGTCAACCTCTTGGTCAGCAGAGGAGTCTACTTCCCCCTTGACCTCTGCTCCTCCCCCCACAGGTACCCGTGTGCTCTCTCACTCATTCTAATAAATAAAATGTTTTTAAAAAGGGGGGGAAGAATTTGAACACACATTTCTCCAAACAATATACACAAATGGCCAATAAACACATGAAAAGATGCTCAACAGCCATCATGGAAATGTAAATCAAAACCACCATAAATGCCTTAAATTTATGAGTAAGGAAAATTATGATTCTAGGTGATATCCAAATTCTCATTGCTAATATGAGACAAATTTTTGAGTGGGTCAACTTATTCCCTAAGGCAACTTGCACACTTTGTGAGATGCCTGGGAGTGGCCATCTGCCTGTCACCTTTTAAAGCTCAAAGAGCAGACTGGTATGAAGGTAATAAGTGGTATCTATACAACTGAATATTATTCAGCCATAAAAAGGAATATTAAATGCTAAAACCTTGAAAACATTATGTTAAGTAAAAAAAGCAAACACAAAGACCATATATTTTATGATTCCATTTATATGAAACATCTAGAGCTAGTAGGACCTCTAGGCTAGTGTGGAAAAAAATTAATCTGAAAAAGAAGAGAAACCAGACTGGGGAAAAAAGAACTTTTTTTCTAAGTCTAGAAACTACAAACTATTACATCACCAACTACTCATTTTTACCGCAAACAAATGCATTACCTTGGGGCGCCTGGGTGGCTCAGAGGGTTAATAAGCCTCTGCCTTCGGCTCAGGTCATGCATGGTCTCAGGGTCCTGGGATCAAGCCCCGCATCAGGCTCTCTGCTCGGTGGGGAGCCTGCTTCCCCCTCTCTCTCTGCCTGCCTCTCTGCCTACTTGCGATCTTTCTCTGTGTCAAATAAATAAGTAAAATCTTTTAAAAAATTAAAAACAAAACAAAAAACCAAATGCATTACCTTCACTTTTACAGGGTCAAACACTAGCTAGCTATTAATATACCACTATTATTATAAAATAATGTCTTTTTTTTTTTGAGTGGTCAGACAATGGAAGAATAATCGAAATAATCCAAATACGTTGCTACTACTATTGTGGATCTAGACCTCTAAAATAGAAAATAATTTCTCAAGTCAACCTCCTACACTCAAAGGCATTCTTTTGGATACTGAAAATAAACATACACACATTTGGAAAATGTACTACAATGAATAAGGAAAAGAAAATACTAGTACAAATTCCTACAATCTTTCTCTTTTAGACTATTTCATATTTTTTCACTGTACCATCAACTCCTTTACTCCTTTGTAGTTGCCTAAAATCTAGCAAAGCACTATGTATTTGTTCAAATGGTTGCTCAGACCCAACATTTTTAAGAGCTTTAAAGAGACAGATTCATCAAATAGATGCATATTTTCCTTGAAGACATTTTATAATAAATGGCATCTTTATAAGCAGCAGTTTATTGTAAAAAGCAACTTGCCTCAAGAAGGTTCTAAAGACAATTAATGGAAAAGGAAAGGTGACTGGGAATCTCGAACCTAATGTTCTAAAAGGATTCAGACAATGACAACAAATTTTTGGTATCACTAATGTACCTTTTCCTAGCTATTTTACATCAGTTTTGAGTGAAAAGGGAAAAAATAATGTTGTTAGGTGACATAATTTAAGGATTTCCTTGTGTTTATTTGACCTAAAATACCAACAATGAATTTTATTTCCTTTCATTCTTATTTTCCCAAAATGTAACTTTTAAATAATTTTCTAATTTATCCTTTTTTAGTAGGCTAAAGACTAAGAATAAAGTACAGAATCTAAACCATCATCAAGATCATCTGGCCATTAGCAACAACATGGATAGAACTAGAGACAAACCAACCAAGAAAGAGATTCACAACTACAGAAAACAAACTGACGGTTATCAGAGGAGAGGTGGATGGGGGGATGGGTTAAACAGGTGATGGGGATCAAGGAATGCACTTTTCATGAAGAGCAACATGTATGGAATCACTATACTGTACACTTGAAACTAACATAGCACTGTATGTTAACTGGAATTAAAAATAAAACTTAAAAAAAAGAGATCATCCAGGGGTTCATACTATATTTCTTAAAAATAAATTCTTACTGGGGCATCTGGGTGGCTCAGTCAGTTAAGCATAGGCCTTTAGCTCAGGTCATGATCCTGGGGTCCTGGGATGGAGCCCTACATCAGGCTCCCTGCTCCACTGGGAGTCTGCTTCACCCTCTTCGTCTGCCTGCCACTCCCTCTGCTTGTGTACATGCTCTCTCTCACATGCATGTGCGCACGTCCTCTCTCTCGCTTTCTCTCTCTGTCAAATAAATAAATTTTAAAACCCTAAAAAAAAAAAAAAAAGGAATAAATTCTTACTGACTTTGCACAGGTCATAATTTCTTTGATCCAATTTTATCACTTTCAAGGTTCCAATCAAAATTCAAATAATGTTTTAAATTCTTCCATAAATTCTGTGCTTCAAATTCATTTTTTCATGTAATCTTCCAATAATATCTGAAGTGTTATTCTTATTTTATAAAGAGATGAAGTATGTACAGAAGTATTAAGTGAATAATATAGCTGATATCAGAACCCAGATATTCTGACTTTCTCCTCTATATCCCCTTATTTACTAGCTTTTTAATGCTGATCTTTCCTTAGGGATTAATTACTATCTCCCACACTGGGCTGTTGTAAGAATTAAGTCAGATAACACATGTAAAATGCTTATGCACAGCCCACCACATAAAGTAGACAAAAATATTGGGTAATATTATCAATATATGATAACTGCTTCTCTTAAAATGTTCACTCCTTAAAAACTTCTCAGAGATAGTGAACAGAGGGGTACCCAGATGGTTCAGTCTGTTAAGCAACTGCCTTTGGCTCCGGTCAAGATCCCAGGGTCCTGGGACAGAGCTCCATGTTAGGCTCTCTGCTCTCAGAGAACCTGCTTCTCCCTCTCTTCCCCAATCATGCTCTTTCACTACGTCTCTATCTAATAAATAAGTAAAATATTTTCTAAAAAGAGTGTGAAGAGATAGAATCATATCTGAAATGTATTTGGTGTTCATGTGAAAAAGCCAACCTATTTATTTAGTAATGACTAGAATCCTAACACTTCCTGAGACTTACAATACTCAAATTTAGTAATATATTTAAAATCCAAAGTCAATCTCCAAAGAATGAATATTTAGGTTGGCTCAAATTTTTCACTATTTTAAACATTGCAGTGGTCCTACACATATAACCACTTCCTTAGAATGCTAAGAAATGGAAATGCTCACTTCAAAGTATAGGCGTATGTATATTTTAATTTTATACTTGATCTTAGCCAAAAGGCCGAGAAGCAATTTATACTTTAATTTTAAGTAGGCTCCACACCACCTCCACATGGAGGCTTGAACTCACAAACCCAAGATCAAGAGTTGCATGCTTAACCGACTAAGCCAGCCAGGTGCCTCACATATATACACTTTAAATTTTGTTTTACAGTCAAAATGCCATTGAATTTACATTCCATCAGTAATATTATATATAATTTTTTTTTGAACAAAAAGTTTAAACAAGGTGCTTGGGGCACCTGGGTGGCTCAGGGAGTTGGGCATCCAACTCTCGATTTTGGTTCAGGTCATGGTATCAGGGTCATGAAATGGCACCCTCAGTGCAGAGTTTGCTTGAGATTCTCTCTCTCCCTCTGCCCCTTCCCACTGCTTGAGCACCTGTGCATGCGCATGCGCTCTCTCTCTAAAATAAATAAAGGATGTCTAGGTGGTTCAGTAGGTAAGCATCTGCCTTCGGCTCAGGTCATGATCCCAGGGTCCTAGGATGAGCCCCACACTGGGCTCCCTGCTCAGCTGGGAGCCTGTTTCTCCCTCTGCCTACCCTCCCCCTGCTGGTGCACAAGTTTTTTCTCTCTCTCTTTGGCAAATAAATAAATAAAATCTTAAAAAATAAATAAAATATTTTAAACAACAAGATGCTTGACTTGAAGAGAAAACATTTCTTGTAGAGTATTTACCCCTACTTAAAGACAGATTGCCCTACATGTAACTGTTTCATACAAAAAAGTTACAAAATTCTCCTTGATATGATAAATGATAAAAAAAAACATTAAAATTCTCCACTTGAACAAGGTATGCAAGGATTTTTATGTTGGTTTTTTTTGTTGTTGTTGTTAAATGCTGAGAGCAAAATAACTTACCGGAATATAAAAAGCTGAATGAGCATGCCACAAATGGAGAAAGGAGGTATTTTCACAGAACCAGTCTATTTCCCAGAACCAGTTTATTTCCCCATTCCATCTCCATCTGATGTCAATCAAAACATACCATCAGCCACTTAGCTAAAAAAATATACAATATGCTTGTGCACATACACAGTTACTTTATATACAATTAAGTGATAGGGAAGGGGAAAATGAAAGAATCAAGAAAACTATACTGTAGTAGTCAAGATGTGGTGGAATCAAACTGCAGTTTTCTCATTGAGAATATCTTGGTCTGGAGGAAGAGAGATCTAGAGTACAGTAGCAAGTTCTCTTTTTAGTAGACTACTCCTGTCTGCTGCTGGATCACATCAATTGTATCTTCATCCCCCATTTCCAGCTGTGCAGATGTGTGTTTCATTGAATGGTTCTCCATCAAATCAAAATCTGTTCTCCCTCACTGACAAATCCTGCCTTTCACAATAGGCTTTCCATTAGTTTACTAAGTGATATATACCTCTTAGTAAGTTATTAAGTGATAATATGCCACTTAATCTTAAACTGCACCACAGATCCATCCTGCCACATCACCTTCAAATTAATAATGACCATTATTCTTAGCCTTGACGCCTTCCTTAGGCTTTTCATCAACATCAGAGAGTACCGGTCTTCTCAGCTGCCACTTCACAAAGGAGGTACCAGGTCCTCACTGAACCAGCACACAAGCAGCACCAGGAGGCAGAAGAATGAGGCTACAGCAAGAGAGGGTCTATTTTTAATATGTCTTGACAACATATGTCACCACCTTTTCCAAATTTCATATTTAATAGGCATAAGTTAAGTAATTAATTCTCTCAAACTCGTTCCATATGCTTCATAATTCAGTGTTTTTAACTCTGCTAATGATGGGTTTTACTATTATAAATATAAAATGTTTCATATAGACAAACTTATCAAGAATTTCTGTGATGATTTTTAACCCTGGTGTAAGTTTTGAGAGTGATCTTCCCTATTCCAATATATAAAATATATTTCCTTATTTCTTTCTCATTTTATCTTGAAGATTTAAAACTATTTGGAATTTATTTTGTTATAAAACATTTATATATCATTTTTATGCAGATGAACATTCTTTCTTCTTCATCTTTACCTAAACCACCATTTAATGAAGTGGTCACATGAGCTCCTTCTATAGCAAACAGAAGTCCTCCTTTTACAAAATTAATATCGTTTTTAAATGTAATTGTCCTTGACTATAAAAAAGATAGGCAAGTCTTTCTTAAATAAAAAGAGCCTAAATAAATAAATGGAGGGTCCCTGGAATATGAAGAATGGAGACCCTATCAATGTCAACCTCCTCTAAATTAAACCTACAGATTCAAGTCCATCCAAAAAAAGATCCTAACAAATATTATCTAGGGATTTACAAGCTGATTCCCAAATTCATATGGAAGAACAAAAGGCCAAGACACTAAGAAATCTGTATTAGTCTCCTGTGGCTGCTATGACAAGTTAGGGGCACAAACTTGATGTTCTGTGTTCTATTTTACTCACCTTCCCTATCTACAGTGTATTCTGTTAAGCGACAGTAGGGAAACACACCTTAAAGCTAACACGTTGTTGGGCTATCAGCCATAAATTTTCTAAAAATTAGATGTATATAAGAGTCATGAAGATTCTTTCAACGATGAGGGGAGATTATCTGATAACTTCTGCCATAATGTCATAAACATCTTTCAGTTAATGTCCTGTTTTTTGTTTTTCTTTCGTACTTAGTACAGACTTTAGGTTTTGAACCAATTTTCTGCACAGGTGCTAAAGACAACCCAAGGTCTCTTTCTGATAAGGTCTGGTCTCAACTGACTTTAAATGTTTTTCCTACCATTGTCAAATAAAAGGAAATTGCTCAAAAAAAGGCAATTTTTTTCTCCTCATACCTAACATATTCATTCTTGACCTACATGACACTTACTAAGCACTTACATGCCAAGCAATATGCTAAGTCTAGGAAACACAAAAAAGACATACCTCTGCCCTCAGGAAGGTAGTTATGATATAATCAAGCAAATAAACACACTGTAATAAAATAATCAAATTACTAGAAGTAAATAAGAAAGTCTAGGAAAAGCTCCTATGCCCTCTGATAGGGAAAGCTTCACCAAAGCTATGTACAGATTAAGCTTTCAGGTCTAAAAGTGATGTGAGGACTGCATGGTATAGTGAACACCATTAGCAAAAGTACAGGCATCACAGAAAGTGACTTCTGATTTAATATTGCTAAAATGTAAAGTACCAGAGAGGGATAACAAGAAGTTAAAGATAATGTGGCAGACAAAGATACATTTCTGTTGGCATGCTTATTAGACTTTGAGATATCTGTGGGAAACCCTTACATCCATTTATCTTTTTCTACCACATTGTCAAAGACGAAAGTTTCATGTTTTAGTAACTTGAACGATGATGATGCCATTGACAGAAATGCAAAAAAAAAAAAAGAAAAAGAAAAAGGGAAAAAAATCACTTAGATTGTATAGATATTTGAAATCAGAAACAGATTTAACAAACATACTTATCCCTATTTCGTATTTTCCCAAAGGTCCATTTGTATCACATGGGTCCTTCTAGAAGAAAAGATGTTAGCTAATATATGAACACACACACACACACACACACACACACGCCATGACTGAATTTGGAACCAAAAATAAAAAATTTTTTTTTAGCAAAACTATGTTTTCTTTTTTTAAGACACTGAACACTGAACCCAACATAGCTCTTTTCACTTTAACTGCCAGGAAATCTAAGAACCAAATTCAATGCCTTAGAGCTTTAATCAGCTCATCCCTAGAACCTGATAATGTTTCCTTTCCTTAAGTAGTGGCTATTCAGTTTCCTGTTTTACCACTAATAATTCTACTGCACATACTGCACATTTTATGCAGTCCTATAAGTCACTTAGATGCAATATAATCCTTAACAAAAATGAAATGTTGGGCGCCTGGGTGGCTCAGTGGGTTAAGCCTCTGCCTTCGGCTCAGGTCATGATACCAGGGTCCTGGGATTGAATCCTGCATCGGGCTCTCTGCTCAGCAGGGAGCCTGCTTCCTCCCCTCTCTCTCTCTGCCTGCCTCTCTGCCTACTTGTGATCTCTGTCAAATAAATAAATAAAATCTTAAGAAAAAATGAAATGTTAATGCAGAGGTGGTTTACAGTATCTGAAACAGCTTATTTTAGTAAGCGAATTAATCAGTAACATTTATGTAAATATCTGATCAGTAAATCGCTTCTTTATAAATACACGAAGTATTTCAATTAGGTCAAATTAATTTTTCAAATCAGTAAGACTCACTAAAGAAGATAAAGAGTATATACAAGAGGCACCTGGGTGGCCTCTGCTTTTAGGCTCTCTGCTCAGCAGGGTGCCTGCTTCTCTCTCCAACTCTGCCTACTTGTGTGCTCTCTCTTTCTCTCTGACAAATAAATAAATAAATAAAATCTTTAAAAAAAAAAAAAAAAGGTAAACTAAACACTTAAACTAAGACCTGAAACCACAAAACTCCTAGAAAAGCACATAATTGGTAAGCTCCTTGACACTGGTCTTGATGACTGTTTGGATTTCACAACAAAAATAAAGGCAATAAAAGCAACAATACATTTGATCTTAGCTAAAAGGTGGAGAAACAATACTAAAAGCAAAAATAACCAAATTACATCAAGGGTTTCTGCACAGCAAAGCATCAATGAAATGAAAAAGCAACCCTCAGAATGGAGAAAATATCTGCAAATCATGAATCTGATAAGAGGTTAATATCCAAAATACATAAAGAACTCATACAACTCAATTACAA
This sequence comes from Mustela nigripes, assembly GCF_022355385.1. Lineage (NCBI taxonomy): Eukaryota > Metazoa > Chordata > Mammalia > Carnivora > Mustelidae > Mustela > Mustela nigripes. The sequence continues at coordinate 84,141,333 of NC_081569.1, forward strand.
AACAACAAACAATCCAATTTTTTTTTTTAAAGATTTTATTTATTTATTTGACAGAGAGAAATCACAAGTAGATGGAGAGGCAGGCAGAGAGAGAGAGAGGGAAGCAGGCTCCCCGCTGAGCAGAGAGCCCGATGCAGGACTCGATCCCAGGACCCCGAGATCATGACCTGAGCTGAAGGCAGAGGCTTCAACCCACTGAGCCACCCAGGTGCCCCAACAATCCAATTTTAAAATGGACAGAAGATCTGAACACATTTTTCCAAAGACATAGAGACAGCCAACAGGTACACAAAATGGTGCTCACCATCACTAATCAGGGAAATGCAAATAAAAAACACAGTGAGATACCATCTCACACCTGTTAGAATGTCTATTATCAAAAAGAATTAATATTGGCAAGGATGTGAAGAAAAGGGAACCCTTGTACATTGTTGGTGTGAATGTAAATTGGTACAGCCATTGTGGAAAACAGTTCAGACAATTCAAAAAATTAAAAACAGAACTACCATATGATCTAGCAATTCCACTTTTGGGTATATATGTGAAGGAAATGAAATCACTACCTCAAAGAGATATCTGCATACCCTCATTCACTAAGCATTATTTATAATAGCAGAGACATGGAAATGACTGATGTTATTCCAATGAATGAATTGATAAAGAAAATGTAATGTATGTGCATGTATGTATACATGCACATGCACATACATCCTACCTTTATATAGACAATGGAATATTACTCAGCCACACAAAAAAAGAAAAAGAAAATCCCTTTTTTCACTTGCTACATATATTAAGTGAAATGGCAGAGAAGATAAATACTCTACGATTTCCTTTATACATGAAATTTTTTTAAAAAGTTCATAAAAACCTAACAGAATGGGGGTTGCCAGAAGCAAGAAGTGGGGAAAATGGGTGAAGGTGGTCGAAAGGTATAAACTTACAAGACGAGTAAGTTCTGGGTATATAACAAGGAGCATAATAACAAAACAAAACAAAGAACATGATCCAAACATTTTAATTAAAAGGCCTACTCCCAAAGCAAAGAATATCACCAGGGAGAAAGATCATTTCTGATGATGAAAGAATCAATTTAGAGGTGCCTGGTGACTCAGTCCATTAAGCATGTACCTTTGGTTCAGGTCATGATCTCTGGGTACTGGGACTAAGCCTTGCTTTGGGCTCCCTGCTCAGTGGGGAGTCTGCTTCTCCCTCTCCCTGCATGTGTGTGCGTGCACCTGCGCTCTCTTTCTCCCTCTCAAATAAATAAAATCTTAAAAAAAAAATTTATCAAGGAGAAAGAATAATCCTAAATGTTTTTGCACCTAATAAAAGAACTTTAAAATACATGAAGCAAAATCTGATAGAACCGCAAAAAGAAACAGACAAACCCACAATTACAATCAGAAACTTCAGCACTCTCTCAATATTGATAATAGCAAGTAGACAGCAATTCAGCAAGGATACATAAGTCTTTAATAACACTATCAAACAAATTGTCCTAATTGACATTTTTAGAGCTTTCAACCCAAGAACAGAATATATATTGTTTTCAAGTGCAAATGGAACATGGATCAAGTTACAATATATGTGGAACTATCAATTTTAAAGAAATCAAATCATGAAACATGTTGCCTGACTGTAATGCAACTAAGTTAGAAATCAATAATAGAAAGATAACAGAGTAATCCGCAAATATTTGAAGCTAAAGAACACAAGAGTAACTAACCAATAGATCAAAGAAACCAGAAAGGCAAAGTAAAATGTAAATACAAAAATACCATAATTTGTGGGATGCTACTTAGGAAAGATCTACATCACCAAATGCCTATAGTGAAAAGAAAAAGGGTTTCAAATCAGTAATCTCAATTTACATTTTAAAAAAACTAGAAAAAAAGCATATTAAACTAAAACTAAGCTAAAAAAAAAAAAAAGAAAAGAAAAATAATCAAGCTATCAAAGCAGAGATTAATGAAATATGAATGGAAAAAACAGAAAATCAGTAAAGCTGGTTCTTTTATTTATTTTTAAGAGATTGTATTTATTTATTTGACAGAGAGAGACACAGAGAGAGAGGGAACACAAGCAGGGGTGCGAGAGGAAGAAGCAGGTTTCCCGCTGAGCAGGGAACTGGAGGCAGTTCTCATCTCAGGACCCTGGGATCATGACCTGAGCTGAAGGCATATGCTTAATAAATGAGCCACCCAGGTGCCCCAAGCTGATTCTTACAGATTAATGAAAGTATAAGTCTCTAGTTAGTCTGATCAGGAAAAGACAAATTATCAATATCAAGTTTAAGAGAGGTGACAACACCACAGATTCTACAAACATCAAAAGGATAATAAGGGAGTTTTACGAACCACTCTATTCCTATAAATTTGACAACTTATACCAAATAAAACTTCCTTGAAAAAAACAAACTACCAATGCTCCCTCAAGAAGAAACAGATAACCTGAATAGCTGTCTTTCCAATAAAGTAGTTAAAAAACACTGCTTCAAAAAAAACTGCAGTTGCAGATAGCTTCACTGGTGAATTACACCAAACATTTAAGTAAAAAATAATTCTACATGAATAATTCTCAATTAATACTATAAGGCTAGCATTACCTGATATCAAAACCAAAGACATTACAAGAAAAGAGAAGTACAGGCCAATATCCCTCGTGAACATAAATATAAAAATTATAAACAATCAAACCCAACAATAGATATAAATGAAAATACATCATGACCAAGTGAGGTTTAATACCAGGACTACAGAGTTGACTAACATATGAAATCAATGACTATAATTCATCATATTCATACATGAACAAAAAAAATCTGTTTATCTCAAGATAAGTAGAAAAAGCATGTAACAAATCCAACATCCATTCCTGATCCAAACTCCAGCAAAAAAATGAAACTTTTTCAACATGATAAAAGGCATCATGTTGTATGATTAAAAAACTGATTGCTTTACACTTAAGATCAGGAAAAATATAAGGATGCCCACTCTCACTACTTCTGTTCTACACTGTGCTAGGGGTTCTAGCGAGTTCAATAAGCCAAGAAAAAAATAAACAAAAGGATCCCCATTGGAAAAGAAGAAGTAAATGGTTTTTATTCAGACAACACTATCTATGTAAAAAACCCAATGGAATCAACAAAAATTTAATATGACCATGTGAGTTTAGCAAGATTAAGTGAGTTTAGCAAGACTAAGTGAATTTAGCAAGATTCAGAATACAAGCTCAATACACAAAAATCAGGGACACCAGGCCAGCTCAGTAGGAGAGCATGCAATTACTGATCTGGAAGTCCTGAGTTCAAGCCCTACACTTGTAGGTGTAGAGATTATTAAAAAAGAAAAAAGAAAAAAAAAGCGCAACACTTATTTAGAAAAATGGATTTCCATACACTAGCAAGGAAATGGATATAAAAATACCATTAACAGTGGCATCAAAAGTAGAAAATATTTAGGGATAAGTGACAGAAAATGTGTAATACCTGTACATTAAAAACTACAAAACACTGCCAGAGAAATTAAAGCAGCCCTATGTAAATGGAGAAACATACCTTGTTCATGAGTTAGAGAATTCAATATTGTTGTCTATTCTCCCCCAAACTGACCAACAGATTCACCATAATCCCAATCAATATCCCAGGAGGAATTTGTTTTTTAAGAAACTGACAAGCTGGGGTGCTTGGTTGGCTCAGTGGGTTGAGCCTCTGCCTTTAGCTCAGGTCATGATCTCAGGGTCCTGGGATCAAGCCCAGCATGGGCTCTCTGCTCAGCAGGGAGCCTTCTTCCCCCTTTCTTTTTGCCTGCCTCTTTGCCTACTTGTGATTTCTGTCAAATAAATAAAATCTTTAAAAAAAAAACTGACAAGTTAATCTTAAAACTCATATGGAAATGCAAAGGACCTGATACAATTCCCACCAACCTCACCCCCAAAAAAACCTTTGAAAAGGAAGAACAAAGTTGTAGGAACAACACTACCTAATTTATTCATAAATTCTAGACTTATTGTTACAATAAAAAAAAAAACTGTGTGTATGTCTGTGTATACACATAGAGAGAGGGGGGGTAAGAGAAGAGGAAAAACAGAGAATAAGAGAGAAGAGGGAGAGGGAGGGGTCTTGGCTCTAACACAAACAGATCACTGGAACAAAATAGAAATTCCAGAAATAGGCTCTCACATATATAGACGAACGAGTTTTGGAAAAAGTGCAAAGGCAATTCAGTGGAGAAAGGGCTGTATTTTTCAACAAATGGTGCTGGAGCAACTGGATATCCATTTGCAAAAAAAAAAAAGTCAATCCATACCTTAAATCATATTTACGAAGTTAACCCGATAGCTCCTAAAATTACAAAATTTCTTGAAGAAAGAATAGCAGAAACTCTTTGTGACTTTAGCTTAGGCCAAGATTTAGATCTAAAATCAGAAGCATAAACCTTAAGAGACAAAACTGATATATGGGCTTATTCAAAATTAAGTATTCCTACTCCTTCAAAGAAAATAAGAAATTTAGAAGAAGACAGTCTAAAGACTGGGAAAAAAGATCTCTGCAAATCATGTATCTGATAAAGTACTTGTATTCAAAAAATAGAATTTTCAAAACTGAATGAAAAAAATCTGAATAGACACTTCAAAGTAGTTATATAATGGAAAAAAGGCAAATGAAAAGACGCTCAACCTTATTAGATATCAGAGAAACAATTATAACCACTACATATTCATTACAGTGGCTGAAATTAAGAAGGCTGGCCATAACAAGTGGTGTTGACATGTGTGCAGGAAATGGAATTCTCAAACTCTGCTAGTAAGAATGTAAAATTTAAAAAAAAACAGTATGACAGTCTCTTATAAATTTAAACACACAACTGCTATGTGATCCAGCCATTCCACTCCTAGCTATTTATCCAAGAGAGAAAAAAGCACGTGTTTATAAATAAGTACACCTCACAGCAGCTTTATGTGTAATGGCCCCAAAGTGTAAATTCATATATCCATCAAATTGTGGCATAACTAAACAACGGGATATTACTCAGCAACAAAGCAATATACTCTTGACACACCACACAACAATACAGATGAATTTTAAATAAGGCTGAATAAAAGAAACCAAACTAAAAAGAGTGAATACTGTGTAATACCATACACACACACACACACACACACACACACACATATATACATAAAAAGTTTCTCTCAGGGGAAGGTAGAAGGGGATGGGGTGCATGTAGCATTGGGAAAAAGGGACTACAAAGGAGCAAAAGGAAACTCTGGGAGGCTACAGACATAATTGCTACCTGGAATGTCTGGGTATGTCCCTAATCTTAATTGTCATGATGGCTACAGAAGGCATAGATGTATGTCAAAATTATTCAACTGTGTGATTTAAGTATGTGTAATTTATTGTATACCAATTCTGTATCGATAAAGCTATTAGAAAAAATGATCCAGGGACGCCTGGGTGGCTCAGTTGGTTAAGCAGCTGCCTTCGGCTCAGGTCATGATCCCAACGTCCTGGGATGGAGTCCCACATCGGGCTCCTTGCTCAGCAGGGAGCCTGCTTCTCCCTCTGCCTCTGCCTGCCATTCTGTCTGCCTGTGCTCGCTCTCGCTCCCTCTCTCTCTCTGACAAATAAATAAAATCTTTAAAAAAAAAAAAGAAAGAAAGAAAAAATGATCCAACAATAATCAGTGTATTTATTAACTGAATAAACACTCATCTTTTTACTTTTAAATCATTAAGACTGAACACTTGCCACAGAAGATATTTAACATTTAGTCAATATCCACTACATGCAGGCATTGTTAGCTACCTGACATGTGCTAACTTAATGTATTATGTTAAGGCTTTTAATTGAAAAAAAGGGGACTGGAAGGGAAGAGAGGATAACACAAATCTTCTGAAACTAGACAAGCCTTTATTTCTATTTTTTAAAAACTCTAATTCCCAGTTCTTATAAATAAACTATATAGCAGTATTAACAAACAACACAGATTTAAATCTAAGTCCTTCAGAGTCAAGTTTCTAAAATTCAGCTGTTATGTCTCAAGTGTTCCTTAGGAATACATGGCAGAAAAAAGGTTTAGACTGGATGTTTAAATTATATTCTCATATATTTGGATGCACTGAATTCTCTCTAAATACCATGAATGAATGGCAATTCATTTTAAGGGTTAAAAATATAGTTCAGATGGAACCAATCAAAAATAAAAATCCTGTGTAACTGGCAATGCCCACTTTGCAAACTAGCTTCCTCACAATATTTTTATGTAAAACTTGCGCCTACTTCCAGAAAGGATTTGAAATGGCTCTTACATCTGCAAAATAAGTTACCTGATTGGTGGACCTCTAAGACATCTTACAGTGTTTGTCACTCTGCTTTCTCACACTCATTTTCTTAGGAATTTACTTACATTAACCATATTTCTAAGAAAATAATTGTAACCATTTAAAGATACAGAGTATTTTATTCAATTAATTTAGTAGAATCAAGTACAGCATTTGTTTTTGTTTTGTTGTGTTTCTGTTTCAAGTTGTTATTTAAATTCTACTTACTATGTTACTAGTTAACATACACTGTAATATTAGTTTCAGGAGTAGAATTTAGTGATTTATCACTTACTTATAACACCCAGTGCGGGGTGCCTGGGTGGCTCAGTGGGTTAAAACCTCTGCTTTTCGGCTCAGGTCATGGGCTCAGGTCACGTCGGGCTCTCTGCTCTGCGGAGAGCCTGCTTTCTCCTCTCTCTCTCTCCCTGCCTCCCTCTCTTGCCTACTTGTAACCTCTGTCTGTCAAATAAATAAATAAAATCTTTAAAAAAGAAAAAACAAAAACACCCAGTGCTCATCACAACATTTGCCCTCCTTAATACCTATCATCCGTTTAGCTCATCCTCTCAGCCACTGCCCCTCCATCCACCCTCAGTTTGTTCTCCAATGTTATGAGTCTCTTTTATGGTTTGCCTCCCTCTTTTTTTTTTTTTTTATCTGTTTTGTTTTTTAATTCCACAGAAGAGTGAAATCATATGGTATTTGTCTTTCTCTGACTTAATTTGCTTAGCATAATACACTCTAGCTCCATCCAAGTTGTTGCAAATGGCAAGCCTGCATTCTTTTTTATGGCTGAGTAATATTCGTGTGAATGTGTGTGTGTGTGTGTACATACATACTAATTCTTCTTTATTCATTTATCAGTCGAAGGACATTGGGTTCTTTCCCTAACAAGTACAACATTTGGAGATCCATCTTTCACTCCATTATTTTGACAAATTTTCTAAATCTCAGCACTACATTTAGAACTAGAATACTGTTCTGATATATTATCCTGTGCAGTGTAAGATATTTAGCAGAATTTCTGCAACCCACCAGATGCCAGTAGCCTCTCTCCCTATTTGTGACAACCAAAAGTATCTCCAGACATTGCCAATATTGCCAGAGGGAAAAAACTGTCCTGGTTAAGAACTATGGGTCTAAAACTACTGAAGTATAAAGAGACAAAAAAAAAAAAAAACCACTCTTTTGTGTAAGAGACAAACAAACAAAAAAAAAACCCACTCTTTTGTGTCTGTGTGTGTGTGAGAGAGAGAGAGAAAGAGAGCGAGAAAGAAAGCATACCCATGAACTGGTGGGGTGGGGTGGGGCAGAAGGGCAATCTCAAGCAGGCTCCAGGCTCAGTGGGGTCCAACATGGGGCTCGATCCTACAACCCTGAGATCATGACCTGAGCTGAAATCAAGAGTCAGATGCCTAACTAACAGAGCCACCCAGCATCCCGCCCCCCACCAAAAAAACAATCTTTAACTATAGAGAACAAACATGTTTACTGGGAGGTGGGTGGAGGAGAGGGATGAAATAGGTGAACAGGATTAAGAGTACACTTACCTTGATGAGAACTGAGTAATAATATGGAATTGGTGAATCACTCTATTGTACACCTGAAACTAGTAATAACACTGTATGTTAACTACACTGGAATTAAAATAAAATAAAATATTAAAAATAAATAAAGAGTACTGAAGTGCTGTAATCTCTCTGTATGGACCTCATCCACTGAAAGGGCATAGAGTCTGAAAGCACAATATTCTCTATTTGAAGGTTCTTAAGGATATTTTAAGTGTTTATATAGAGCATATGCTCCATTTTTAAAAAGCCCATAAATTAATTTTAAAAAAAAAGTGTGTTTTTTCTCATTATCGCTTTGTTTTAAAAATACCTAACATGTACCTGAAGCCTTTTAATTTAGACCATTTCACCCAGACGGAAAAAACTTTCAAGCCCAAGAAGTATGTACGAACTATCCCCTAACCACTCTGTAACTAGAGAATACAGCAGTTAATTTAGGAAATGTCAATACTCTACCAGAACTCAACTTTATAGCTCTGACTTTTACTCAGCCTACAGTCTGTCCCAAGTAGGTGCCAAATTCCATTAATTCTCCAATTTTATTCCTCCACTGTCTGTGAACATCTGCATTCACACATTGACTTTCTGTTGCACTCTCTCAGTCAAACCTTTTCAATCAACAACTTAACTCTCAAGAATGAAAATGAAAAGATCACAAACTCAACTATATTTAGAAGATTTATATTTTCGTGAAAACTAGATCTCTTTTTATATTGCTAAACTGGATTTAATTGCTTTCTTATTTGACAGGAATATATACAACTTACTTGTGATAAAGATTTGCTGTTTTAAATGTAGAAAAGAGTAAAACACAAACTGGAGATATGAAATCTGGGCTCCAGTTCTGGCCTCCTAGTAGCTGGATGACTACTTAACATTCCCAAACCTCAGCTTTCTCATTTATAAAATATGGAGTATAATCATATCTACTTCTACAGTTACTGTGAGAATTAATTATAATTTATGTGAAATCATTTTGTAAACCAAACAAATGTTGGATATTACTGGTGGTATCCTGATGGTATGAATAAACAACAGAAAAACACACAGCTCAAACACAGGACTTACTTATATTAATTATACTAATTAAAAAACTTATACTAATTAAATGACACTTTTCAGAAAAACACTCATTAGAAGGAGATCTGAAGATAATAAACTCTGAACTAGGATTCAGGCGTCTGGGTTCTAAACTTAGTCCTGCCAATAACTCTCTGTATCAACACAAGCAAAGCAACTTTCCTTTTCACCTCAGATTCCATCTATAAAAGATCCAAGTACTGGACCGGGTGTTCCATAAATATCATTACAGCCCTTATCAGCCTATGAAATGAGCAAGTATTCCAAAGATTCGTTTAACCCTATAACCACAACCCGAGCACTGTTTGGTCGTCCAGCCAAAGAGAAGCAGAGGGCAACAGGGGTAAGAAAATTTTAACTAAGTAAGACCAGAACTGTATACAATTTTCGAGAAGCAAAGGAAGTTACAAACTACTTCGTTCTCTGTAATTAATAATAATCTTCCCTCCAAGTGACAGTAATGATGAACACGGTACTTTAACAAAAGGGCGGGGCTCTTGCCCTAAGAATTTTGGAAACCCGCCACTTCCCAAAGAGGTGTGGAACTGCTTCCTCGCCCTCAGGAGCCAAGGAACTTGAAAGATTAAGGTTTATATTGTTTGAGTTCGGGGGGTGGGGGGATGTTTCCACTTGGATTGGGACCGCGGTAGTCACCTGACACACATATTCTATAAACACCATTATCGACAACACCAAGCCTCCTGAAGTCCAACAAAGATCTAAGTTTTTAGAATAATGCTAGTTTGTACAAATGAGCTCGGACTATTAACTCAAAATTAGGTAACCCTGTGTTGGTGGTGATTAGTACTTGCCAACTGCCAAGTTTTCCCTTCCCCAAATTATCCGCCCTCCCGCGTCTCTGCGGAGGCGACGCCTCGCCCTCTATTCCCGCACAGCGCCAGGGCGGGCGGGAGAGTCCCCAGAGGCTCCCCGAGGCAGGCCTTTGGGCGCCACCACCCCCTCGCTCCTCACCGATGACGATGCGCAAGTGCTTGAGACGGGTCAGCGCGTCCTTCTTGGTGTCCAGCACCTTCTGGGTAGACTTCTTCACGTCCCCGTGCGGCTTCTTGGAGAACATCCTGCCGCTGCCGGTGCCGCTGCCGCCGCCACGGCCGACTCCGGTCCCCTCCCGGTCCGGCCCCGGCGGCGGAAAGTGGAGAGAGTGGGCGGGGAGGCTACTAGCGTGAGCAGCTCATTCACTCCCCAGGCTTGCGGGCCCCAGCGTAGCCGACGCCGCTCACATCCAGGCCAGGGCCGCCGCCTCCACCCGCCTCGCGCCGCGGCTGCAAGGCACCTTCGGTTCCGGCTCCAATATGGCGGATCCCCTCTCCCAATCCTGCACGGAGCGGGGGAGACCCGGCAGGTCGGTCGCCGCCGCCCCGGCTGCCTCCCGAAGCCGCCGCTCGCAGCCACAGGCCGGGGCCCGGGACCCGGAGCCGGAGGTGGGGCTCTCCGCGGCGGCAGCACGACTCCTCTCCCTGAGGCCCCCTTAAGGTTAAAGCTTCTTTAGCAGCTTACACCCTGCATAGGCCGAAACGGAGACGAGTGCGGTGATGAGGTTTCACGACTCTGCCGTCGGTGGCGAATGGTCCCCGTGGCAACCGCCTTCTGACGTCAAGGTTTCTTGACGTCATGCCAGCGTGAGATCATCTGTGGCATTACCCACCTTTGGTGTCCTGTGTAAGCCGCCAAAGCAGGAGCCCAAGAAAGTCAGGGAAAGGAATCATTCCGCGCCATTGTAAGCGAAGGGACTCCTAACGGAGGGACTCCCAGAGTGGTGGTGTGTAGTTTTTGTTTAAAAAGATCCTTCATCTCCACAGTTTACTATGTTATAGTAACTTAAAAATAACCCCCAAACATCAAAACAGACGGGCAATACATTTTAGATGCCAATTCTGAAGGCCTTAGATGTAACACCCTTTCATGTCCTAAGTTGAATTTTGTTTAAAAGATTTTTTGTTTGTTTGTTTTTTCAAAGTGATGGACAGTTTATTGTAGTTTAGAGATTTGTAGGGTTGTAGTACATCCTCTAGGTTAAAATTATCTTGCACATGAAAAAATAAATAAATAAAATTATCTTGCACAAATAAATGAACCCCCAAAGAATGCAGTAACAGAGTGCAAAATTACAAGAGAAAAGAAATCTGGAGAACTTTGAGGGTGAATTTTCTTAATGTGTAGAGTTCACAAATCCAGGAAAAATATGCTAAGGCCTCCACCTTAGATTGTGGAAACACAAGGAACACAAAAAATCACAGGACTGTATATTCATAACTAAAACATGACAATGTGGCGCACCTGGGTGGCTCACTCAGTTGAGCAGCTGACTCTTGATTTCGGCTGAGGTCATGATCTCAGGATCCTAGGATCAGTCCCATTTTGGGCTCTGCACTCAGCTGGGAGTTGAGTTGCGGGTGATCTCCCTCTGCCCCTCCCCCCTTCTGCCAGTTCTCCCTTTCTCTCTCTCTCTCAAATAAATAAAGCTTTTTTTTTTAAAGTGAAAATGTTCACACGTAAGTAATTTTCAAAAAATCAGATTAAAAGAATATTTTTAAACAATTTTAAACAGAAGAGAATTGATGTACAACTAACTGTACATTTTCAAAGTGTACAATTTGGTAACTTCCACAATTGTATACACCTATGAAAACATCACCATAATCAAAATCGGGGACATATCCACCACCCCCAAAACTTTCCTCTTGCCCCTTGATAATTCCTCCCTCCTGCTACCTGATCCCTGGTTCCCAGGAGAGCACTGATTTGCTTTCTGTCACTTGGAGTTCCCATTTTCAAGAGTTCTATACAAATATAAGTATTTGGAATACTCTTTTTTGTGGGGTATCTGACTTCTTTCACCCAATATAATTTATTTTTTAATGATAATCATGTAATGTCTTATTAGTAAAGTTTGTTTTTAAATTAGACATCTTACTTCTGGTAAGTGTGACAAAGATACTCCTATTGCTTGCTGCGAAGAAGCATTAATTACTACAAGCTCACTGGAAATTAAAATTTGGCATTACGCATAAAGACACTTAAAAACGGGACGCCTGGGTGGCTCAGTTGGTTAAGCAGCTGCCTTTGGCTCAGGTCATGATCCCAGCGTCCTGGGTTCGAGTCCCACATCGGGCTCCTTGCTCGGCAGGGAGCCTGCTTCTCCCTCTGTCTCTGCCTGACATTCTGTCTGCCTGTGCTCGCTCTCGCTCCCTCTCTCTCTCTGACAAATAAATAAAATCTTTAAAAAAAATGTTTAAAAAAAGACACTTAAAAACATTTATATACTCTGATTCGGTTGTTCCACTTTCAGAATTCTATTGTACAAAATCATAAATGGGTACATATGAAAAAATATTAACACATAATCTATAGCATTGAAAGTTTGGAAACAACATAAATGTTCATCAGAAAGGAAATGACTGTCCAATAGGTAGAATGTGACATGACTATAAAATTACTAATATGGAGACTTTTTTAATGACATGGAAAATACTCAAGACAATGCTAAGTGAAAAAGCAGATACAAAACTGAAAATATAGGGTGCCTGGGTGGCTCAGTGGGTTAAAACCTCTGCCTTCGGCTCAGATCATGGTCCCAGGGTCCTGGGATGGAGCCCCACATCGGGCTTTCTGCTCATCGGGGAGCCTGCTTCCCCCCTTTCTCTCTCTGTCTGCCTCTCTGCCTACTTGTGATCTCTGTCAGATAAATAAATAAAATCTTTTTTAAAAAACTGAAAATATGGGGTACCTGGGTGGCTCAGTGGGTTAAAGCTTCTGCCTTCTGCTCAGGTCATAATCCCAGGGTCCTGGGATGGAGCCCCACATCGGGCTCTCTGCTCAGTGGGGAACCTGCTTCCTCTCTCTCTCTGCCTGCCTCTCTGCCTACTTGTGATCTGTCTGTCAAATAAACAAATAAAAATATCTTTTAAAAAAACTGAAAATATGTTTCTTAATAAAACTCTGGAAAAAATTGTGTATAAAATGTAATTAGAAAAAGATGAAAAAATTCTCCAAAATTGTGGTTATATCTGCAAAGTGGAATTACAGGTGATTTTAATTTTCTTCTTTATATTTTGCTTATATCTCCTTTACAAAAAGCATATATTGCTTTTACAATTAAAACAATAAAAAATGGGGTGCCTGGGTGGCTCAGTGGGTTAAAGCCTCTGCCTTCCGCATAGGTCATGATCCTGAGGTCCTGGGATGGAGACCCACATTGGGCTCTCTGCTCCGCAGGGAGCCTGCTCCCTCCTCTCTCTCTGCCTGCCTCTCTGCCTGCTTGTGATCTCTGTCAAATAAAATCTTTAAAATAAATAAATAAATAAATAAATAAATAAAACAATAAAAACTAAGTTGTTTTAAAGAAAATGAAGAAAATCTAGTGTACCAATTATAAACTAACAAAACAAATTAAGATGTATATGTAGGAATAGAAACTCCTTGAAAAGAAGGGCTTTTTACAAAAAGCTATCTTTGTGCTCTACAATGGCACAGAATAAATATTTGTTGGTTTTTAAATTTTTATGTTCATATTATAAAATGTTTTCTTTTGGTAGTCGAAGAGTTATCTGATCCCGTGATTCTGACTATCATTTATTTGGTTAGTCACCTGTGTCCCTGCCTATAACCTGTGTCTTTTCTGAAATACTAATCTTGAATTCATATATACTCAAATTCAAACTATTGAAATTTAATATATGCAAAACTGAAACTTGTCAACTTTGCCCTCCTTTCTCCCAAACCTCATCTTCCTCCTTCATCTGATATCTTTATTGATAATGCTACTATCTGTCCTGTTTTTTCAATCCAGAAACTCAAATCATCTTACATCTTCTCCTCTTTTTCCTCTTTTGTCCTGTTACCAAGACCTGATGATTCTACTTCCTAAATATTTCTTGATTTAGTCATGTTCTCTCCATTACCACAAACTGTATTGGGGCTCAGGTTTTCACCATTTCTAACTAGAGGTGCTAGAAATGGCAGCGGTTTCCTCCCCATCCCCACTCTTAGTAGGATTTAAGTATATTTTCATATACTACTTATATGTTGACATACTTATATATATTGTCTTTCATGTATTTCATTCCTATGTGCTATATCATATCCTAATTTTTTGCTGCAAACAACTTGACAACAAAAAGACTTTTAAGCAGAGCTATTTATGTTTTCTACAAAATTAATCTGTTTCCTTTTCTATTACTTATGTTCTTTTTCCTTTTTCTTTTTAGTCTTTTCCTTATTTGCACCCTATATAAACATGTATATGTTGTGTATGTTTTTCCTCTGCAAAGAAAATTTCAACATGTCCTAGTGCATTGATGGGTCCCCACAAGCATCTGCATTTGTTGAAAAAAATTGAAATTGGAAAAAAAATTCTGGGTGGTCTAAATTAAAACTGTTCTTGGAAACTTTCTTTTATATAATAATTTCATGAAAAGTGAAGCCACTTGCTTGAAGAGCTATTTTCCTCCTATGTTCTCACAGCCCTGTCCAAAGAACAATGAAATGTTTGATTACCATAAATTTTTTTTTTTTTTACATTCAGCAAAGAAGAGAGCTGTAAGAAATATTGCCAAAATTATGTTTAAAAAACAGTACTTTCTCAGTAGGAGCTTGTTTCAGTGACAGTCTTACCATTGTTTTTTAAGTTTACAAAAATGTATTCAGTTCCTCCACGCAGGGCTTGTATGTTTGTATCATCAAAGGGACAGAGTGTGCTTGTTTTGAGGAAGCACTATGATAGAATAGGAAACTCAGTGAATTATTTAAAGGATTTGGGTTCTAGTTCTAGTCCCTCTCAGCATCAGTTTTCTCATTTGTAAAATCAAGGTAACAGTTTTGTACAATTCAGGCTTTTGTAAAATTCAGGAAATAATACACTGTTTTCAGTCATGATCTTTAGAATTAGATAGCTCTGAATTAGAAATTCGGAATTTACTTGCTCTGGGATCTGTGACATACTGTTTAATCTCTCTGAGCCTCATTCTCCCCATACATAAACTACAACCATAATTGTGATAATTAGGTGAGAAATGGTATTGAAAGTTACTTCTATAATGACTGCCATAATGTACAACATTCTTTTTCTTTCCTTCATACATTTGTAATAGAGCAATTTGTGTAATTGTTTAAAGATTTGGTCTCCCACTAGACTACAAATTCCCACAGGAGAAAGACCATATAGCTTGTGTTTAAAGCTGTATCCCAATCTTCTTGCTAAGTGCCCATTATAAAATGTGCTCAATAAATATTTGTTGAATGGAATAATGGTTGTTAAGTTCCCATTTCTTTCTCTTGTACAGGCAGTCAGTAAATGGCAAATGAATGAAATAATTTTAGAAAATAAAAAATGTAACATATCATTAGTAATCATTATACGTCTGGCATACCACAAAAAGGAAGCATCATTGTAAAACACACTGGCATAAGAGTAATTTCCATCTAACATGCCCAGCCCACTGCCTCATTTTCTTTTCCCAATGTTGTAAATACTAAAATCCTTTGAAAGCATAAATTCTCCCCTCTGAAGACGTATTTATTATGAAAAGAAAACCGCAGAAAGTTCTCTTTGTGATATGGCTTGTGAAAACTAGAATTTAAAACTTGAGTTTAAAATCATGAGCATCCCAAGAAGTATAGGTTATCATCAGTCTCCCAAATGTGAACATGTTACATTACTACTTTTTTAGACTTCGTTAATTCAAATTTGAGATTTTTAAAATTAATAGATCAATTTTTAATAGATCTTCTTTCTATAGATCAGTTTCAGGTTTACAGCAAAACTGAAAGGAAGGTACAGAGATGTCCCATGTTTTCCTTGACCCTACACATGCACAGCCTCCTCCAACATCAACATCTCCCACCAGAGTGGGACATTTGTTGTAACTGATGAACCTACATTGACATATTATTGTCAACTAAATTCCATAGATTATTCAGATTTTCTTAATTTTTATCAAATTTTCCTTTCCATGATCTTATCCAGGATACCTAGTTACATTCAGCTATCCTTTCCCCTTAAGCCCCTCTTGGCTGTGATAGTTTCTCACATTTTAAAAAAGATTTTATTTATTTGACAGAGGGAAAGAGATAGCGAGAGATGGAATACAAGCAAGGGGAGTGCGAGAGGGAGAAGCAGGCTTCCTGCTGAGCAGGGAGCCTGATGCAGGGCTCAATCCCAGGACCCTGGGATCATGACCTGAGCCAAAGGCGGATGCTTAACACCTGAGCCGCCCAGGTGCCTCAGTCTCTCACATTTTGCTGGTTTTTATGACCTCAAGAGTTCTGAGAAGTGGTCAGGTTTATTGAAGGATGCCTCTCTATTGAAATTCGTCTGAATTTTTTCTCATGATTAGACTAAGGTTGTAGGTTTTAGGGAGAAAGATCACAGAGTATAAGTGTCATTTTCATCATATTAATGGTACATACTATCAATGTGATATATCACTGTTAATGATGACCTAACCATCTCGCTGAAGTATAGTTTATTAGGTGTCTTCCATTGTAGAAAAAAAAAAAGTTTTGGTTTACCTTTTCCATACCACACTCTTCAATTCAATTAATTAACATATAGTGTGTTATTGGTTTCAGAGGTGGAGTTCAGTGATTCATCAGTCTTATATAATACCCAGTGCTCATTACATCATGTGCTCTCCTTAATGTCTATCACCCCATTCCCCCACACCCCTCCCCTCCAGCTACCCTACGACCCAGCAATTGCCCTACTAAGTATCTACCCCAAAGATACAAATGTAGTGATTTGAAGCACCTGCCCCCCAATATTTATAGCAGCAATGTCCACAAAAGCCAAACTATGGAAAGAGCCCAGATGTCCATCGACAGATTATATATATGTATATAGATCTATATATATAATGGAATATTACTCAGCCAGGAAAAAATAAAATCTTGCCATTTGCAATAATGTGGGTGGAACTAGAGGGTATTATGCTAAGTGAATTAAGTCAATCAGAAAAAGCCAATTATATGATCTCACTCATATATGGAATTTAAGAAACAAAACAGAGGATCATAGAGGAAGGGAGGGAAAAGTAAAAGAAGACGGAATCAGAGAGGGAGATAAACCATTAGAGACTCTTAATCATAGGCAACAAACAAGGTTGCTGGAGGGGCCTGCTTCTCCCTCTCCTTCTGTCTGCCGCTTCTCCTGCTTGTACTCTCACTCCCTCAAATAAATAAAATCTTGAAAAAAAATAAATAAAACGTTTACCTTGATTTGAGTAGTAGCTGTTAGTCATAGCCTCTGGTGTTCTGCCTTTGTTTTTCCAGCTGTCAGCATCTGGCCAGTGTCAATCAGTAGGGACAAGGTTTGTGGATTGTACATTGATGTCTAGCTCCACCAAGTGGTAACAATTGGAATTAAGTTTGGCCGGATCTGTTCATTAAAAACGAGTAAACACAAGGAACATAATAAGGGTGAGTCAGAGTCTTAAAAAAAAAAAAAAAAAGGACTTCTAACTGCATTTATACATCTACTTTATTTTAGAAAAAAGATTAAATTGAAAATTAGACAAATGGAAGATTTAATATCGTCCTCCTCTCTTCAGGATATACTCCCTGGTTACCCACGCCCCACTGTGGAGAATAGTGACCTCGAGAAATCCTTACGCATAAGGCCCAAAAGACAAATACAGCAATATTCACTGAGGTAACCGGTTTTATTTTTATTTTTACTTTTTTAAGATTTTATTTATTTGAGGGGCAAGCTGCCTTTGGCTCAGGTCATGACCTCTGGGTCCTGGGTTCGAGCCCCGCAACTCTCTCCCTGCTCAGCGGGGAGTCTGCTCCCCCCCTGTCCCCGCCTGCCCCCTGCCTGCTTGTGACCTTTCTCTTTCTGTCAAATAAATAAATAAAATCTTTTTTTAAAAAATCTTTAAATAAAAGATTTTATTTATTTGAGAGACAGAGTGAGCGAGCGAGAGAGGGCACAAGCGGGAGGTTGGGCAAAGGGGGCAGCAGGGAGCCCAAGGCAGACACTTCACGAACCGCCCAGAAGCCCTGTGGCAACTGTTTTTACTAACAAAATAATTTTGAAGCAATTTAAATGTCCATTAACAGGTAAATGATAAATTTTAAAATATTCCTTCAATGGAATATGTGTAGGCAATGGAATACCTTATAGCAGGTTAAGATAACTGGATTAGAGCTTGCTGTATCCCAGTGAATAAATCTCACAATATTGATGAGGAAAAAGGAAGTAGTAGGACGATTTGCAGTATATTACTTTAAAATATAAGCACTTTAAAACACATTAAATAATCCTGGGCACCTGGGTGGCTTGGTGGGTTAAACCTCTTCCTTTGGCTCAGGTCATGATCTCAGGGTCCTGGGATTGAGCCCAGCAGCAGGGTCTCTGCTCAGCAGGGAGCCTGCCTCTTCGTCTCTCTCTCTCTCTCTCTGCCTGCCTCTCTGCCTACTTGTGATCTCACTCTGCCAAATAAATAAATAAAATCTTTTAAAAAAGTTAAATAATCCTATATATTATTTACAGATACATACACATGCAAAAATAGTATGCACTCATGGATGGCTGTCTACATTAACAAAGTTAGGATAATGGTTATTTTGGAAAGGGAGCAGAGATTTGGGATTGAGGAGTGGCCTGGAACAAATGTGCTAAAATGTAGGATTAGAGAATGCTTAGAGATGAGTACCGTGTTATACATGTAATATGCCGAATAACTTACTATGCGTTTAAAATTACAATGTAATGTTAAAATAGTCAATAAAAAGATTATATTTATTTAATTTTAATAAAGACTTTATTTATTTATTTGACAGAGAGAGAGCTAGAGAAGAAACACAAGCAGGGGAAGTGGAAGAAGGAGAAGCAGGCTTCCCGCTGAGCAGAGAGCCTGAGCTGGGGCTCGATCCCAGGACCCTGGGATCACGACCTAAGCTGAAGTGAGATGCTTAACGACTGAGCCACCCAGGTGCCCCTCAATAAAAAGATTTTAAAGATTTTTATTTATTTGAGAGAGAGAGAGACTGCAAACTGGGAGAAGAGAGAGGGACAAGTGCAGTGTGTACTGAGCGCAGAATCTGACACGGGGCTCAATCTCCTGACCCTAAAAATCAGGACATGAGCTGTAATCAAGAGGTGGATACTTAACTGACTGAGCCACCCAGGCACCCCACAGTGAAAAGATTTTTAAAAGTTACCCCAAAGAAGATATAGGAGGGGGGCGCCTGGGTGGCTCAGTGGGTTAAGGCATCTGCCTTTGGCTCAGGTCATGATCCCAGCGTCCTGGGATCAAGCCCCACATCGGACTCTCTGCTCAGCGGGGAGCCTGTTTCCTCCTCTCTCTCTGCCTGCCTCTCTGCCTACTTGTGATCTCTGTCTGTCAAATAAATAAATAAAATCTTAAAAAAAAAAAAGAAGATATAGGAGGAAAACTAGAAGGATAAAGCCAAAATTATTTTATGTTTACTCTATACCAGAGGAAACTCAATAGGAAATGGAGTGGTATAAAATTATCCACTTGAATGCTAAAATGACCAAAAATTATGATAGGCATTCTATTGGAGAGAATGAGCTAAGAGCTAAAATCTTCAAAAAACAAGGGAGAGTGACCTTGAGGGTATGCAGATGATTGTTACAAATAGAGATACTATTTGGTATCCCGGTGACAAGCTGGGGGTTTTTAGGGAGGAGAGAAGGATCATTTGGAAGGAACAAGGAGGACAAAGAACATACCTACTCCATGACAAGGCTCAGTGGGAGCAGGGGTGCAAAGGAAGCAGGGTCCTAGGGGAACCCCCTGCTTCCTTTAGAACAAGAAAGCTAAGGGTCTATTCAGAGGAGAGGATGAAGATACAGTAGTTTTTGTTGATGACAATAAGTAAATAAGTATGAAAGGATTAATGAAAAGTAAAACTTAGGATGGATCTGATGATTACATAAAGGCCTATGTAAAATGCAAATTGCTACCTAAATGTAAAATATCGTTGTTACCTCTTTAACTGCTTTGATTGTGGAAAAGCTCATTCTGCTTTCCTAGTTTGCTTTACATTAATTTTTATTTTCTAAATGGACAATATTCTTGTTCAGCCTTATTAATTTTTGTTTCTTATGGTTCCTCTTATATTCCCTACACCTCTTTTCTAAAATTTGTTTGGGGTGTGGGGAGAGAAACTCTCCTTTTAAGCAAAACACTATCATATAACTATAATTGCATAATGTCCTATTATTCTGGCTGTCTTAAACACAAATGTAACAATGACCGGAACTTTAGAGCGGGAGGAAAACTTAAAGATAACATAATGCAACCTTTTCATTTTACAATTGACCAGAGATAATGTGGTTTGCCAAATTTAACTGGTTGGTGACTAGCAGAACCGGGGCTAGAATCCATGTCTCCTCTCCTTTGGTTTCCTCAACATGTCTCCTCAACTTTGGTTTCTTTCTTTGGACAGCAGAAACAGAAAGTACCTGCTAGAGGGGCACTCTGCTGGTGGTTAAGCACCAGCAGATGCTGGTTTTGATGGCCGACTCCAAAGTCAAACCCTAAGTCTGTTACTTATTAGCTGTGTGACCTTGGCCATGTAATCTAACTGCTCTGTGCCTCAGTTCCCTCCTCTACAAAACGGAAGGCATCTCCTTCATAAAGTTGTTATAATGATTATATGAATTAACGCATGGAAAGAGTGACCACAAATCTGAGTTACTGTTTCTACTTAACACACACTCTCTTAGCTGTTGATATAAGAGATGAACAGAAGCCAGGGATTTTTTTAAAATTTTATTTTTTAAAGTAATATCTACACCTGGCATGTGGCTCAAACTCACAACCCCAAGATCAAGCATTGCCTGCTCTACCTCCTCAGCCAGTCAGGTGCCCCAGCAGAGGCCAGGGATTTTACCCACAGATGTTTGTTTGTTTAAAGATTTTATTTATTTATTTGACAGAGAGAAATCACAAGTAGTTGGAGAGGCAGGCAGAGAGAGAGAGAAGGAAGCAGGCTCCCTGCTGAGCAGAGAGCCCAATGCGGGACTCTATCCCAGGACCCTGAGATCATGACCTGAGCTGAAGGCAGCGGCTTAACCCACTGAGCCACCCAGGTGCCCTTACCCACAGATGTTTTCGTTTGGTCTGGGGTTTAAGAAACCAAACCAAACCAAACCACCACCACCACCACCAACAACAACAAAAACAAACATGCCTGAGAACATGTTTACAAATCTGGATAGATCACATAGAGGATCTAAATACCTAGTCTCTCTCAAAAACTGGAAGGTCCAGCAACTAAGCCAGAATTCTAATGTAATAGCAATCGGTTGGAGCTAAGATGGCTGCCCCCTTTATTTATTTATTTATTTATTTATTTAAGATTTTATTTATTTATTTGACAGAGAGAGATCACAAGTAGGCAGAGAGGCAGGCAGAGAGAGAGGAAGGGAAGCAGGCTCCCTGCTGAGCAGAGAGCCCGATGCGGGACTCGATCCCAGGACCCTGAGATCATGACCTGAGCCGAAGGCAGCGGCTTAACCCACTGAGCCACCCAGGCACCCATGGCTGCCCCCTTTAATCCACACCACTCACATAAGGTGTATATGTGTACCAGCACCCTTCTAGTTTCCATCACAACTTTACCCGCCTTTACTGTATGTCTTTGAAATAGGACCCCAGACTAAGACAGTCTCTGCTCTCAAGGAACTCACAATCCCATAGGTGAGATGCATCTGCTAAAAAATTCACAATATGATAGAAAACAAATACAAAGTTGCAGAATACAAAGTACAGCAGCAGTCTGAAGGGTTGGTGATGCATGTTGTCAAGAAAGTGGATTTGAAAAAGAAAAGGAGTGGAAGAGGATGCAGAGAGAGCAGAGAGAACAGGATGTGCAAAGACATTGGAATGGGAAACAGTTTGTGTGTTTAGCAACTGAAGAGTTCAGTTTTGGAGAATATAGTAAGAGAAGTAGGCTGACACTAGATAATAAAAGTCTCTTAATTTGGATTTTACCCTGTAGAAATGGGTAGAACTTGAAATGGTTTCTGTCATTAAATTCTAAATTGAGGGACACCTGGGTGGCTCAGTGAGTTAAGCCTCTGCCTTCAGCTCAGGTCATGATCTCAGGGTCCTGGGATTGAGCCCCTCATCAGGCTTTCTGCTCAGCAGGGAGCCTGCTTCCCCCTCTCTCTCTGCCTGCCTCTCTGCCTACTTGTGACCTCTCTCTCTCTGTGCCAAATAAATAAATAAAAATCTTTAAAAAAATTCTAAATCGAACTTTAATGTAATTATGCCAGGATACCCTTACCATTCTCCTTCAAATGTCTTGGACCTGGTTGGAGAAATAAATGCTGTACAATCCACAGTATTCTATAAAATATTTCAATAGCAAATTGCCACTGCAAGAAGAATCTCTGTCTTCTGAAGAGTGGTGAAAACACAGTTTTTAGATTTGTCTGCAAATTAAATTTCCTTATTTGCAAAGTGGGAATAATAATAGTATCTACTTCAGGACTATTAAACTGAGAATTAAACTCACTATGACTAATGTAAAGAGCTTACCGGGGTAAAAGTAGTCAATGATGAATTATGATTATGATATTTATTGAGTCTTCCTTGTCTATTTTACCTATAATTGAGAAGATATAACATTTAATTGAGTCAGATATGTATTTTTCATTGAAAACTGAAGTTAAGGGGACCTGGGTGGCCCTGTTGTTGGTTATGTGTCTGCCTTCAGTTCCTGTCATAATCCCAGGGTCCTGGGATCTGTCCCCTACTGGGTTCCCTGCTCAGCAAGGAGTCTGCTTCTCCTTCTGCCCCTGACCCCTGCTCGTGCTCTCTCTCAAAAATAAATAAATAAATAAATAAAATCTTAGAAAAGGAAACTGAAGTTAAATCAAGCCTGGTGGCTTCCATCTGCATGCTGTATGTAGTAAAAAATGAATGCAAAACAATACCAAATGAAAATGTCAAGATAAAACTTCCTTCCCTTCCATATTATTGGTTGCAAAGGTTTCAAGAACGACTTAAAGATTTTTGTGCAACCTGCTGCAAATTATCGACTGTAGTTACTAATTAAATATAATAGGTTATTAGCGGTAATAAATGTCCTTAGGTAAAAGAGAAATTTTCCAGTTCCTCCAGGCTCAACGAGGAGGAACACCCTCAGGCAAAAGACCTTTTCACATCTGACAGTAACATCTTGGGATAGCCAGGGAGCTCGGGCAATCACTTGGCGGGAAAAGAATAAATACAGACCAAATTCACACAATCTGTTTCTGTTTTAGTTTATAAACTGCGAACGAGTCTGTCAATTGTTGTGCCTTGTGGGACTTGAAGTCCACAAGCAAGAAGTGACCGGGGTTGTTGCAGCTTGGAAGGCGGCAGCCCCTGCAGGTCTGAGTAGTAAGGACTACGACTACCGACACGCATTGCAAGGCCGCGCCGTAATTACGGGCAACCAACCATCCCCGAGCAGGGCAAGCCCCACCCCCCCCGGCTCGAAGGACGGCCTCCACCAATGGCAGAGCTCCCAGCGCAGAGCCTGCGGGTTAGGTTGTGAGGCTCGGGCCGGGGGCGGGGAGGAGCTGAGGGGGTTCAGAACGCGCTCGGCCGCTGGGTGGGTCGGGGCGTTTGGCGCGCCCTTCATTGAAGCGGCGGTGGCTGGGCTGGGCACCGGGAGTGGGAAGCGACGGCGCGGCTGGAAAATGCCAGTCCATTCCCGAGGGGATAAGAAGGAGACAAACCATCACGATGAGATGGAGGTGGACTACGCTGAAAACGAGGGGAGCAGCTCGGAGGACGAGGACACGGAAAGCTCGTCGGTCTCCGAGGATGGAGATAGCTCAGGTGTGCAACCCTCTGGGGCCGGGACCCTGAGCCCTCGCGCTGGGCTCACGACAGGCCGCTCTCCGCACGCCGGGCAGCTGCGTCCTGCTGGGAGTGCGGGGCGGGGAGAGAGGGAAGGGGCGGAGACTGGCTCCCGGCCCTCGGCAGCACCGGGACTCGTCGTGGGGAGCTGCCTGGCTCCAGGCGGGTCCCTGCTGGCGGGGCGGGACCGGGCGCGGGCCTGGGCTTGCCCAGCTCCGGGACGCTGTGCTGTCCTGTTCGCGGTCGGACCCGCCCCGGGACCTCCGGGCAGTGCTGGGGGCTGTGGACCAAAGCCGGGAATACCCCGCAGCTTTTTGGGAGACCTTGGAAATGCCTCTTGGCCCCAGACCACCGACTTCTTTTCTTATTTTTATCTTTCCAGCCCTTCTCAACCTGGGCGGGTTGTCAGGGCCGAGGTTAGTTAGATTTGAGCCTGTTCTTGGCTGGTTTAGAATTTGTTAATCTCAGTTTCCGAGTCAGCCTGTCAGTCAGCTCTTGACATCAGTGCTCTAGCGGGGGCTGACTTGGAGCTGTCCCATTTACGGCATCTGTCTGAACTTTGCAAGACTGAGAAGATCCCAAGATTAGGGGTGATTTTGAGTCTTCATATGCTTTTAAATTCGTTGATTTGGAGCAGCTCTGAAATTTTCCAAATCTTTTCTTCCCTGCAATCTTTAATAATTTTGGGCTTTTCCAGGTTTTTGGGGTCGGAAGGCCGACTAACATCATGGGTCAATTTTGCAAACATTTAGGATGGTTATTAAAAAAAGAAATGGAATATGTGATTGCCTGGGTTCTTTTTCTTTTTTCCATGTGATGAGGATGAAACTTGAACTTCTTTGTCTTGGCCTGATTTTGGTCATGTAAAGCAAGCATTTGATGACAGTCTGTTAATGCCCTGACACCCTCTTTTTCAGGTTCCTCTTTCAAAACAAATCTCCATGGAAGTATGTAATTTCAATCAATAAGTTAGTCATTCCCCAAATAGACATTATGAGTGATTTCCTTGAGCTGCACTGGGCACCACTCAGTGTTGAGGTATAAAAAAATAGTTATGATCTGATTTCAGTTAAACAGCTGTCATAAATTAGTACTTGATACTCAAACTACCAAATGAATACTTAACTGTAAACAATGCTATAGTATTTTCAGAGGCAGAGGAAATCTTTCAGAATAGGGTGGTCAGCAAAGTCTAGTTGAAAAAAGTGGGATTATTTTAATTAACTTGAAGAATGGCTAGAATTTGGATTGGGGTCATATGTTGGCTTGGGAGGAATATAAGAAAAAGTGCAACACCTAGAGTTTAAGGCTTATTCAAAAGAGTGAGAAACCAGTTTTGGTGGGAGAAGGATTTGACCTGGAAAATAAAAAGAAGATATAGATGTGAAAGATTTTGAAGAAAAGCACAGAACAGGATTGATATATGCAAGTTTAGGAATGAAGGTAAAAGAGGAAAACCTCAGATACAAGGGGAATGGTAATAGCATGCATAGAAATAGAAAAGTGAAAGATTTTAGATGAAGACGAAAGTTAAGAGTATTTCAGACATGTTGCTTTTGAGGTGATGGTGGTATATTTAAGTCAGTGTCAACTGACAGATGGAAATGTGACATTGGAACCTGCCTGGGATAGGAAGCATAATTTGGAGGTCACCTGCCTAGCCATTGAAGTAGGTGAGATTTCAAAAGTAAGCAACGAGAACATCTGGGATGTATGTGAATACATTTTCTAGATCTGTAAAAACACTTCATCTTCAAGTGTTCTTTGTTTTTTTGATGGGATATAGGATCTCACAAAATGACATTAATTTGTTAAAATTCTCCCTAATTTTTATGCTTTTGTGATTATTGATTTTTTAAAAAATATTTTTGACAACTCTCTGACAAACAGAGATCACAAGTAGGCAGAAAGGCAGGTAGAAAGAGAGAGGGGGAAGCAGGCTCCCAGCTGAGCAGAGAGCCTGATGCGATGCGAGTCTTGATCCCAGGATCCTGAGATCATGACCTGAGCCGAAGGCAGAGGCTTAACCCACTGAGCCACCCAGGTGCCCTGATTTTTCATTGATTTTTATTCCATCCCAGAAAATAATGGACAACTTAATTTTGAAGAAGGTAATAATAATTTGAACTACAAAAGTCAAGTTTTTTAAATGCAAAGACATTATTTAAATAAATTATGCGGTTTGCTTCTTGTGAAAGCATTTCTTTTCTGCCATATCTTTATGTTAAACTTCCATAGTTTTATTCTTCCCAAACCTTGGTACTAAGCAGGTCCTGAAGCTATAAAACAAAACAAAACAAAACACTCTACAATCCAGAGATACTGGGAAGTGAGTCATCTTGAGGGACCAAGTTTTAAATAGCCAAAGAGTAAGCTATTAAGAGCCAGAAATAATTTTAATCTGTTTGAGGAAAGTTAAAAGAAAAAATGAACCCTATAGTTTCTTGCTGTATGGTAACTGCACACAATTTAACTCTTTCTCATAGTTTGACGTTTATTTGATGCAGATCAAGAGGCAGATCATCTTGTGCTTCACTTATTTTGAAGTGTTGAATATATGTGATGTAAAAATAGAAGATATGGAAAATAGGAGAGAGCTGGTAATTAACAGTTGCTTTCTTTCAAAAGTTTGCTTGTTTTT
Organism: Mustela nigripes; assembly: GCF_022355385.1. NCBI lineage: Eukaryota > Metazoa > Chordata > Mammalia > Carnivora > Mustelidae > Mustela > Mustela nigripes. Next base: position 84,167,801 of record NC_081569.1, read on the forward strand.
CTCTTCATATTCCTTTTTCTCATTTACTGACAGTAATTTGGGGAGAGGGAACAATGAGAATATGAGTAGGAGACCAAGATATCTTGTGGTAAACAGAATGAAATTAGTTTTCTTTTTATTTGATTGGGAAGTCAGTCACATAAGCATTTCTGAAAGAAGAATTCCAAAAGTGTTTTTGAGCAGTGTCCTTTCATGGACATAATCATTTTGGTGCTTAAGTTCTATTGAGTTGATGGAAAATAAACCAAAAGTGGTAATTTTTTTTTAAAAGATTTTATTTTTTTATTTGACAGAGAGAGATCACAAGTAGGCAGAGAGGCAGGCAGAGAGAGAGAGAGAGAGAGGGAAGAAGCAGGCTCCCTGCCGAGCAGAGAGCCGGATGCGGGACTCCATCCCCAGGACCCTGAGATCATGACCTAAGCTGAAGGCAGAGGCTTAACCCACTGAGCCACCCAGGCGCCCCCGAAAGTGGTTTAATTACTTCATATAGTATAGCTTGATGTCAGCCCTTTAAGCTTTAATTCTCTATTTTAGGTTAAAGTCTGTAGTGCAAATTATTTTGGTTAAATATTTATTTTCTCTTAAGGCTGAATATAGGCCTTGCATATCTAATTTCATATTATAGTTTGGTGTGTGTGTGTGTGTGTTTTACTATTTTCATTAATATTCAGATAATTTGGAACATAAAATTAATTTTTTCTTTGCTATTTGCCTTTTATTAACAGAAATGGATGATGAAGACTGCGAAAGAAGAAGAATGGAATGTTTAGATGAAATGTCCAATCTAGAAAAACAGTTTACCGATCTCAAGGATCAGTAAGTAGTGATGTCAGAAGGTCATTGTCACTGAATCTCAATCATGTCACTTGTATATTAGCACAAGAGAAATTCTATTTACTCTAAAGTATTTTCCTTTTTGTATTTTATGGGACTGACCCATCTGAAAGAGGCTTCAACTGTGGTTTGCCTCCTGAAGACCTCATTAACTCAACTGAGGATTTTGAGGCAGGTTTTTTTGGGGGGGTATAATAACATTTCTATATGGATGTTGGTATTAAAATGTTTTCCCTGGCTTGTTGCACTCTTGGTTCTAATCCGCTTCATTCATTTCTTTGTTAGGTAATTGGATAAAGATAGCATTTTTAGAATTTTTTTTTTCTTTAGAATTTTAGAATAGGAAAATATTTCCCAAGAATGGTATAGTGCTTTTTGTTTATATCAACATTGGATAGTACGTACATGTTTTCACATTATTTAGTTTGCTCCTTGCAGCAACTCTGTAAGGTTGGAAGATAGCCTTATCTCCATTTTACCTGTGAGAAAATTAATGCTCAGAGGAGTAAAGTGATTTGCCCACAGTTCATCAGAAAATGATAAACTAAGCTGGGCCTTCTGCCTCCTAGTATTATGGCGTTCCTTCCACTAAGGCACATTACTTTGGAGGAAATATAGTGGAGTAGAAAAAGCATAGCTTCTGAATCCAGGTTTTCTTCACAGATTAAAAAGGTATAATAGTAGCTTTTTTATTGTTAACTGTAAGGATTTTATAAGCAGTATGTGAAATTCTTCGTCTTGGCTGGCGCACAGTGGGTGTTAATTAGATACTCTTTTCTACCCCTTCTTCATAATACCTGAACTCTTATGAGCAGTTGCTTACACAAGAATGGGCCCCAGTGACTTGAGAAAACAGAATAGATGCAGATGAAGATTAAAAAAAAAATCTTAAGGGTGAGCTTTTACTTTGAAACTTGTTGGCAGAGTCATGGGGCATAACAACTTATTAGGAATTGTAAATGAAAGAAACTTCTGAGAATATGGACACCTTAATTCATTTAGAAGCTGGCTTTTCCTGAATTCTTCATAATTTTGCTACTCTGTTCTCTTGCGTTTTCCCTAGAGAGGCCCAAAGAAGAGATGAAAACATGCTTAATATCTGGAATTGCCAGACTAAACGGGGACAGATTTGTTACTAAATGAATCCTGCTGTTTATGCCATTTCTGGTCTTAACTTTCATTAGTGTGAGAGGTGAATATATAAATGTGTCAAGCTAGTGCAACAAATTAATACAACTAATCCAAAGTTTAAAATTTTTTGCTCAAAAAAACATGGTATCATTTTTTTATTCTAAAGATTTACATTATTAATTTTAAATTAAAATTAGTTTGGATCGCCAGAGGATCCATTATTTGGGCAGCATGGAGAGTTCATCCAGGATCATTCTGAAAAGAAGCAAATTTGTGTTTTTGTATTTTAGTATAGGTAAGCCATGAATGAATAATTCTCATACAATTAATTAAGATATACCTATTGAACTTTTAAAATATATTTTATGGTTTTCCAAGGAATGAAGAGTACTGCATAGTTCCAGTATAAGACATTACCAAGGAACACTTTGCAACTAGTCACTCTTTAAGCCTAATCTTGTTCATCTTGGGGCTGGCATTTGCCTTGATTTTTGCTTTTTCATGGCTTATTATGACCACAAGCCAGGTCCCCCACCAGCCTCATTCATCTCAGAAAGTATTAAAAGTAGACCCATTACCACTACTAATAGGATTATTTCTCAAGGAATTGGTATTCAGAAATATATTTTAGAAATAATCTTTGCACTAGGTTTATAATTATCTTATTTTTTCATGTGCCTCAATGCTATTTTTATCCTGTTGTACTGTGTATCTCTGTAAGCTGTCTCAAATCCTCTTTAGAAGAGGTGGGAAATATAATAATAATAGAACAACAACAAAAAGAAGTTATCCTGCTTCAACAACAAGTTATCCTGCTTCTCCGGTTTTAACACTCTTTTCATAGGGCAAAAATATACCATTTGCAGTTTGTATACTGGTGGAAGTTTCTCCTACCTTGTTAAAAAGATGGAGGAACTGAAACCACCTGAGTTTCCACTTATTTCAATGTCTGTAGCCAATAAACATGAATTGGTTTTCTACTCTGAATAGTATTGTGGATGTTTGTGAGGAACTCATGATTCTTGCCTTTGATGAGTTAGTATCTGAATTTCAAGGGTTTTTTTTTTTTTTTTAAAGATTTTATTTATATATTTGACAGAGAGAGATCACAAGTAGGCAGAGAGGCAGGCAGAGAGAGAGAGAGAGAGAGGAGGAAGCAGGCTCCCTGCTGAGTAGAGAGCCCGATGCCGGACTCGATCCCAGGACCCTGAGATCATGACCTGAGCCGAAGGCAGCGGCTTAACCCACTGAGCCACCCAGGTGCCCCTCAAGGTTGTTGAAATCATGCTGATATTGAGGAATCTCTTCTTTTAAAAGTGTAATTACCTGTTATTAGCTCACATATCTTGTTCATTTAAGCTGCTGTTCACCTATTAGAGATACCTTATCAATATTTTAAATTTGATGTTTTTTAGGTTCAGTCTTCATTTGCATGAAATTTTTAGCATTTTGCCTAAAGTTGTATTTATGATTTCAAAAACTATAAGTATCATGTTGTAGTTTTACACATTCATTGTATCTTAGTTTTAGAAAAATTTAACACAGATATGAAAATGTATTATTGGCAGTTAACTCAGGTAATTTTTCCTTTTTTTGTTAAAAAATTTATTGTATTAACACCCAAACTTGCTCAATTTCTTCAGAATCATCATATAAATCTTTATGCTAATTATCAGTTATAAACACCAATATTGATTATCTTGGTTTTTTTTTTGAAGGCTTCTATTTTAATTCCAGTTAATGTACAGTGTTTTATTAATTGCAGGTGTACAATGTAGCGATTCAACAATTCCATAATCACTTGGTGCTCATCACAATGAGTGCATCCTGATCACCTATTTAACCCATTTCCATCCCCCTCCCTAATTGTCTTAATTGTATTGGTTTATATCTTCAAGAAGAAGATATGAAAGTCAGGTACTGTAAAGTTTTCAAAAGCCAACTGCTAATTATACTAACACCTACAAGGATAATAAGTGGTTTCTTTCAGCAGTTACTACCTGCCCTCCTTATGACACATTCTTCACCGATGAGAATGTAATGAATGGCAAAAAAAAAAAAGAGTTTACAAAATGATCTTAAATTGTGTTTTGTTTTGAGAGAGAGAGAGTGTGTGCACAAGCAGGGGTAGGGAGAAGGTGAGAGAGACTCTAAAGCAGGATTGGTCTCACAACCTCAAGATCATGACCTGAGTGGAAATCAAGAGTCGGATGCTTTACTGACTGAGCCACCGGATGCCTCAGTGATTTCAAATTGTCAATCTGCTTTGAAATTTTTAGCATATCTTTAAAATGCAACAAAGCCAGGATTAAAAGTGCCTTTCATAGAGAAGGACAATGAAAACATCTTCCTGTTAAAGAGTTCCATCCTGCAGGATTATTGCCACAATGAGTAGTCTCAGGTACTCAGTCATTGATAATCAAGGTAAAGTTATTACTGTGACAGCTGGCAAAGTAGAGTATTTGTATGTAAATTCATAAATACAACAACAGGGGTCTCCTATGAGTTCATTTTCCCAATCACTGAGCAACACCTTTTGTTCTAGTTTCTTCATTTCCAGTCCAGACAAACTGTTATGCAGATCACAAGTTCTATAGCCTTTGGTTTTTACCTCCATCACTTTCTTCTTTGTAAAAACCAAGTAGGCCGAATAGAACACAGACTCCTTTTCAGGAACAATGAAGAGAAACCAGGGGATTAACTATTTTGACAATGAGTAATATCTCTATCTAAATTATTCAAAATGATATCTTTATTTCTTTTAAGCTCAGTGTTTAAATAAATTTTTTGCCTAGAACTGATTTATTGTCCTGCAGTTAAAACAAAACCAGAAATCTAGAGTGCAAAAAAAGTAGTATCTTAATTGTATTTTTGTACTGTGAATTAATCATTAAAAAATGATACATCAAAAAAAAAGAGAAAAATACCTACTTTGTGATTACATGCATAAAGTCAAATAATGTAATTGAGTTTTTCACTTGAGATTAAGACAAAAATACATTTGTTAGGTTATTAGAATATGAATGATACTAGGAAGAGAGAATGTATAGAAATGGTGAACTGTTAGCCTTTGTTGGGCTTTTAAAATTAATATTTTAATTTTTGCTTTGTTAAGACTTTATAAAGAACGATTAAGTCAGGTGGATGCAAAACTACAAGAAGTCATAGCTGGAAAAGCACCAGAATATTTGGAACCACTGGCAACTTTACAAGAAAATATGCAAATTCGTACAAAGGTAGCAGGTAGGAAAGTGAAACATCTTTTCCATACAGTAGAATACGAACTCTTCACTAGACTTGAAAGGTATTTGTCAAGTGAGTGTTTCTTGTTAATGAAATCACAAATATATTTACAGTGAAAAGAGTATTTCAGTCAATCAGCCCACAATTATTTAATAAATACCTCTTGCTTTCTTCTGTTACTGTGGGGGGATCAAAAAAAAAAAAGAAAAAGTCCTTAGATTGCTTGCAATGTTGTTGAGAAGATACTTTCACATGTAAAACAATTAGAAACAAGACATTTTATTAAGAGCAATTGTTACTATTTCAGTTTAATTTCTTGTTAGATAAATTGAGTTTCAATTTAAGTACTCAGTTTTCCATTTGTAATTGGGATCCAGCCTCAGAATTGTGTCCTAGCACTCATGACAAGGGATATATCTATTTGAAGATCACTTATGATTTTTCATAATTAGGCTAAAACTGGATTTTAGCTAATGCTAATATTTTTTTCTTTTTGGGGGACACTAACTGATCTTCCTGCACCTATTATGTAATGCCTAAGGCATTCTTTATTATAAGTTCTTTTTGTACTAAATCTACCTTAGGCCAAATTTTATTCTTGAATGCTTAATATTAAATATGTAGATGATGTGATACTTGCTATCTTTGCATACTTGGTTAGCACACCCTGAAAAGGAAATAAGTCCTTAATTTTCTTTGACAGTCTAAAAGAAATGAGTGAGACTTACTGGATATTTAGGAAATACTACTTGAGTCACTCACTTTTTTACTGTGTGGCCTCATTTATTTTTTGATTGTACAAAGAATAGTGTATGTGTGAATGTATAGCTAATGGCCTAGTTCCAGATATCTGTCCCATGCCTTTACCATATAAGAAAGGACTACATTTCTAAGGTCAACTGTGGCATGGAGTTTGGTATATATATCTGAAGCTCTGAGTTTGTTGTTTTTTGACGTATTTGCATAGCCATGTTGCCTATTTTATACTACTGTCTTGGTAGCTTTAAGTAACCTCTCTTGAGCATCCATTCTTTAGATAAGGCTCTGTCAGGAGCACTCAAACATCATATCAGTTTATGCATTTTGTTATCAGTTTATACATTTAATCTTCTTGGAACCTTTGGACTCTGAAAATAAATAATAGTTAAAAAATAGTGGTTTTGTTGGTTATGGTATCCACTTACTACTTTGAGAAGATATGATTAATGAAACCAGAGTTTATTGACTATATCCATTATGAGTCCTGAGGGGTTACTTTTCACAGGAAAGGAGTTTTATTTTCATTTCGATCATTCTCTATCAAACATTTTAGGAGTGCTCTTCAGAAGAATGAAGTAAGAACTAAAATTTGCGTGCAGTTTCTTCCTAGTTCTTAAATTCTTAGTTCTTCAGTCTGATAATTGAGCCTTTTTTAGTTTTTAAAGATAAAGCTAGAATCATTTGTCAGTTTCTTCCTGATTCATATTGTAAAATACAGTTAGACAGAACTCCTATGGGGAAGTGAACATGAATCTCATTACTGATGATATAATCAGAGTGACTGTGTTTGGTTGCAGGAATCTATAGAGAGCTCTGCTTAGAATCTGTAAAGAACAAATATGAATGTGAAATACAAGCTTCTCGCCAACATTGTGAGGTACTGTTATTTTACTTAACTTTTAAGCTAATTTCAACTCTAAGTCTTTTTCTGAGTGCAGTAATTAAAAAAGTAAATAAAATAAATGAAAAAAATTAAACTGTACTTTAGCTTAACACTTGTGAATTTTCTTTTTTAAATATAGCTACTGTGGAAGCTCTATCGGAGATAGAACCCAAAGAAGGGACAATAGAAAAGTACTAAGATAATTTTAGTTTTGCAACTGTTACCTTAAAAAGACTTTGTAATGATCATTACATGTCATTTAGCATTGCTGAAAATATTAGTGCAATTAGTTTAAAATTCAAGTTAAGACTCAAAAAATCTAGTGGTACAGTTAGAATGTTGGGCTTATTATTAATCTGGTTCTCCAGCTCTGTTTCCACATCTCAGGGCAGAATTCTCTATGGTGAAAAACAGATGTATTTTTCTCTATGTTCTCTTTATTTGAATAGTGTTTTAAAAACCCACTGTTGATTTTGCAGATAACTTTTCATATAACCTAGATAAGATCATAAGAAAAATAAGAGATTAATGATTCTTGTCTTAATTTGTTATTTTACTATATCTGTAAATTATTAAAATACTAGGAGTAGATAGATATAAAAATGATGGAATGTGTTGTTTCATTTTCTTGATTACTACTGAGATGAAACAACTTTTTGATGTTTATTGGCTGCTTGGATTTGTCTTCCTAAGAAGTGCCTATTTAACTCTTTTGCCTTTATGTTGGGCTTTTAGTGTTTTTCTCATTGACTGTAGAGGTTCTTTATATATTCTGGATACAAATGCTTTGCTAGTTATATGCTTTGCAAATATTTTTACCCAGGCAATGGGATGTCTTTTCACTGTTTTTGATGACTTGATGAACTAGAGTTGTACATTCTAATGTAGCTGAATTTTTCATCTTTCCTTTATGATACATGCTTCGTGTGTCTTTCCCACTTTGAGGTAAAAAGATATATTTTTGGGGTGCCTGGATGGCTCAGTGGGTTAAGTCTCTGCCTTTGGCTCAGGTCATGATCTCAAGGTCCTGGGAGAGAGCCCTGCATTGGGCTCTCTACTCTGTGGGGAGCCTGCTTCCCCCTCTCTGCCTACTTGTGATCTCTTTCTCTCTGTCAAATAAATAAATAAAATCTTAAAAAAAAAACATTTTCCTTTCAAAGGCTGAAATTCTGCTTTTTTTTTTTTTTTTTTGTTAAAGATTTTATTTATTTATCTGACAGAGAGAGATCACAAGTAGGCAGAGAGAGAGGAGAGGAAGCAGGCTCCCTGTTGAGCAGAGAGCCCGATGCGGGACTCGATCCCAGGACCCTGGGATCATGACCCGAGCCGAAGGCAGCGGCTTAACCCACTGAGCCACCCAGGCGCCCCTGAAATTCTGCTTTTTAACATTTAAATTGCTAACCTACCTCTAATTTTTGCATATGATATAAAGTATGGATTTTTTTTTTTGCATTTGGATGTTAATGTCAACACTGTTTATTCTATACTCCATTGTTTTACCATAAATCAGCAATTCCATCCTTTTTCCTCCCCATCTCTTTCTTACATCAAATGTCCATTTACATGGCAGCTTGTTTCTAGCTGTTTTAATTTGTTCCATTCATCTGTTTGACTTTACTTCTTTACTGCTTTCAGTCTAGTAAGTCTTAATATCTTAATAAACTGGTAATTTTACTTTGCTCTTCTTACACTCGTTATTGTTAAAATTTTTTGTTGTTTAGTAATATCTTTTAAGAAATGACTGTTTATTTGCTGCTGCTGTATAAAAAAGTATTTTTGTATTATATCCAACTGTGTCTACCCCTCTTAATTCTAATAATTACAGATTCTTAGATTTTTCCATGTAGTCATTTATGGAAAATGGCAGTTTGTGTCATTTGTGAAAAATAGGATTTTTTTGTGAAAAATGTCATTTGTGAAAATGGCTTTGTTTCTTCCATTCTGATCTTCCTTTTATTTGTTTTACTTGTCTTAGTGGGACTGATAAAACATCATGCAATAGAAGGAGTGAAGGCAGATTGTGGTTGTGTTCTTGATTTTAAGGGAATGCTTCTTCTTCTTTTTTGAGATTTTATTTATTTGTTTGACATACAGAGAAAGATCACAAGTAGGCAGAGAAACAGGCAGAGAGAGAAGAGGAAGCATGCTCCCTGCTGAACAGAGAGCCTGATGAGAGACTCGATCCCAGGACCCTGAGATCATGACCTGAGCCAAAGGCAGAGAGGCCTTAACCCACTGAGCCACCCAGGCACTCCTTAAGGGAATGCTTCTTATGGCTTTCCAATAAGTATGATATTTACTATTGGGTTTTGATAAATACTCTTTTTATCGAGTTAAGGAAATTAACTTTTCTTTCTTTCTTTTTTTTTTTTTTTAAACCGGGAATGGTTGTTACATTTTAGGTTTTATTAAATGCTTGGTCTGCATCTATTCAATCAGTCTTTTTTTTTTTTTTTTGCTGTTAAAGATGTTATTTATTTATTTGATGGAGGGAGATCACAAGTAGGCAGAGAGGCAGGCTGAGAGAGAGAGGGGGAAGCAGGCTCCCCGCTGAGCAGAGGGCCTGATATGGGGCTTGATCCCAGAACCCTGGGATCATGACCTGAGCCAAAGGCAGAGGCTTAAACCACTGAACCACTCAGGCACCCTATATATGTTTTAATGGTAAGCCATCCTTGAATTCCTGGAATCATTATTTTTCTCGTGAATTATCAGATTCAGTTTGCTAATATTTTGTTTAGAAGCTTCATTTCTTCGTCAGTGAGATTTAATTTTTAAGTCTCATATTGTCCTTGATTTGATTTCAAGATCCATAAAATGAGTTAAGAATATCCCATATCTTTCTTTTTCATAGGAATATATATTTAAGATTGTATTCATTAGTTCCATGAGTGTTTAGTACATCTTGCCTTTATCATATATATTTTTAACAGTCTTATAGAAAAGTTGCAGGAAAGTATGAAAAAGCTTTTCTGGTGAACATGAGAATGAGTTGGCAACATGATGCCTCATCACCCCTCAATACAACAGAAGAGGGACATTCTCTTGTATAAGGATTCTACAATCATCAAAAACAGGAAATGTACACTGATGCTACTACCATCTAATGCTCAGACCTCATATAAGTTTGAGCAGTTGTCCCAACAGCACCCTTAATAGCAGAGATCCAGTTTAGAATCACTTAGTGTCTGTGTCCTTGCATTTAGTTGTCATGTTGTTAGTTTCCTTCAATGCGGAACAATTCTTCAATCTTTCCTGGACTTCCATGATCTTTACAAATTTGAAAATTTCAGTCCAGTTATTATGTAGCATGTCAGTTTTGAATTGGTCTGCAATTTCTTCCTGATTAGAAGTGGGTTTTGTCTCTCAGTAAGAATATCACAATAGTGATGTGTTCTTCTCACTGAATTCTATCACGCAGCACACAGTTTTGGTATGTACCATTATTGGTGATACACACTTTGATCACTTGATTTAAGTGGTTTCTTCCTGGTTTCTCTAAGTACACTTATTTTTTTCACATTGTGATTAATAAGTATTTTGGGGAGAAGTACTTTGAAACTATGCAAATATCTCATTCTTTGTAACACTTTCAGTTTATTTATTTATAGAAGTATGGACTTATTGTTTCCTTGTTTTGTGTGTGTTTCATCTTTGAATTACTGAGGGAGGTGCATGAGAATTCTCTGTGTGATGGTGGATTTGTTAATATTTCCTTTATTTATTTATTATTAGTTTTTTCATGTCCTAAGAAAATCCACATATTGTTCTTTTCACAATAGTGAAGTCCTTCATCATTTCATATCTGGAGGCCAAAGGTACCGATAATGAGATGCCCCACAGTGCATATCCACTGTCGTGGATTCCTTTGATCAAAAAGGATGGTATAGTCCTGGAGACTTAATGCTCATGTTTCCAGAGCTCCCAGCCAAAACTTACCTCCTGTGGAATTTCTTTTATCTTTTTCTTTATTCTTACTTTCTTCTTTAAAAATTTTTTTAAAAAATTTTTATTTATTTATTTGAGAGTGAGAGATCACAAGTAGGCAGAAGGAAGGCAGAGAGAGTGAGGGGGAAGCAGGCTCTCTGCTGAGCAGAGAGCCTGATGGGGGGCTTAATCCCAGGACCCTGAGATCATGACCTGAGCCAAAGGCAGAGGCTTAACCCACTGAGCCACCCAGGTGCCCCTAAAAAAATTTTTTTAAACTGTGGTAAGAACCCTTAACATTGAGATTTACCTCTCTTAACAAATACTAAATGTGCAATACAATATTGTTAACTATTGGTGCACACTGTTGTAATACAGACCTCTAAACTTAATCATGAGGTTTAACTGAATATTTATACCCACCCAGCAGCAACTCCCCAGTTTCCTTTTTCCCTAGCCTTTGGCTACTCTCTATTTCTATTTTTTTGGCTGGTTTGTATACCTTATATAAGTGGTATCATGCAATATCTGTTCCTATGTGACTGACTTATTTCATTTAGCATAATATGCTCAGGGCTCTTCCATGTTGTAGCATATGGCAAGACTTCCTAATTTTTTAAAGACTGAATAATATTTCATTGTATGTATATATCACGTTTTCTTTATTCAGTCATCCTTCAGTGTGCATTTAGGTTGTTTTTCACATCTTGGCTATTGTGAGTACTGCTGCAGTGAACATAGGAGTGCAAATCTCTTTGAGATCCTGATTTCAGTTCTTTTGGGCATATACTCAAGTTAGATTGCTGGATCATATAGTTCTGTTTTTAATTTTTTAAGGAAATTCCATACTATTTTTCATAGTAAACACACCATTTTACATTCCTTCCACCTGTGCACAAGGGTTTCAATTTCTCCATATCCTCACCAACACTTGTTATCTATTGTTTTTGATAATATCCTTACTAATAGGTGTGAAGTGATACCACACTGTGACTTTTTTTAAAGAAGACTTATTTATTTGAGAGAGAAAGAGAGAGCATGTGCACGCTCAAGTAGGAGAAGGGGCAGAAGGAGAGGGAGAGAGAATCTTAAGCAGACTCCCTACTGAGTGTGGAGCCCAGCGCTGGGCTCAATCTCATGACCCTAAAATCATAACCTAAGCCGAAACCAAGAGTTGGATGCTCAAGCCACTGAGACACCCAGGTTCCCCCCACCATGCTGTGATTTTAATTTACATTTTTCTGATGAATAGTGATGTTGAGCATCTTCTCATATAGGTCTTCTTTGGAAGAAAGGTCTATTCAAGTCCTTTGCTAATTTTTAAATTGAGTTCCTTATATATTTTGATATTTGGTTTTCAAATATTTTCTCCCATTCTGTAGGTTGCCTTTCCACCCTCATTTTTCCTTTGCTGTGCAGAAGCTGTTTAGTTTGATATAGTCCCACTTAATCTCTTTCTGCTTTTGTTGACTGTGCTTTTGGTATCATATTCAAGAAATCATTTCCTAGAGCAATTTCATGAAGCTTATCCTTTATATTTTCTTCTAGGAGTTTTATAGTTTTATTTAAATCTGTAATCTGTTTTGGGGCACCTGGTGGCTCAGTCAGTTAAGTGCCCAACTGTTGATTTCAGCTCAGGTCATGATCTCAGGGTTGTGGGATTGAGCCACCATCAGCTCCACCCTCAGCAGGGAGTCTGCTTGAAATTCTCTCTCCCTTGGCTTCCTGCCCCAACTCATGTGCACATGCTCTCTCTCTCAAAAATAAACCTTTGAAAAAATCCTTTAATCCACTTTGAATTTATTTTTGTGTAAGGCGTAAGATAAGGGTTAGATTTCATTCTTTTGCCTGTGGCTGTCTAGTTTTCCCAACAGCATTTGTTGAAGAGACTAGCCTTTTCCCATTATGTACTCTTTGCACCCTTGTTGAAGATTAGGTGATCATGTGTACATAGGTTTATTTCTAGGGTCTCTATTTCTGGGCTTTATTTCCATTGGTCTCTATGCCTGTCTTTATGCCAGTACCATACTGTTTTAATTAGCTTTGTAATGTATTTTGAAATTAGGAAATGTGAGGCTTTGTTTTGTTATTCCTTCTGAAGATTTTTTTTTTTTTTTTTTTTTAGCTATTTGAGTTTTTGTTGTTCCATATTAATTTTAGGCTTTTTTTTCTATTTCTATAAAAAAATTCCATTGGGATTTTGATAAGAGTTTGCATTGTATTTGTGAATCACTTTGAAGATTTTAAAGATTTTATTTATTTTTTTGACAGACAGAGATCACAAGTAGGCAAAGAGGCAGGCAGAGAAAGTGAGGAGGAAGCAGGCTTCCTGCTGAGCAGAGAGCCCGATATGGGGCTTAGTCCCAGGACCCTGAGATCATGACCTGAGCCGAAGTCAGAGGCTTTAACCCCCTGAGCCACCCAGGCGCCCCCACTTTGGATACTATTATGGACTTTTTAAAAAAATGTTAAGTCTTCCAATCTAAGAACATGGGAGTGTCTTCATTGATTTGTGTTTAATTTCTTTTATCAATGTTTCATAGTTTTTATTTTTATTTATTTATTTTTTAAAGATTTATTTATTTGACAGAGAGAGAGAGAGATCACAAGTAGGCAGAGAGGCAGGCAGAGAGAGAGAGAGGAGGAAGCAGGCTGAGCAGAGAGCCCGATGCGGGACTTGATCCCAGGACCCTGAGATCATGACCTGAGCCTAAGGCAGCAGCTTAACACACTGAGCCACCCAGGCGCCCCTGTTTCATAGTTTTTAATATGCAAGTTCCTTAAGTTTATTCCTAAGTATTTTGTTCTTTTTTGATGCTATTATAAATGGGATTATTAATTTCTCATCTTTTCATATTTCTACCACTTTTTGCTTTATATATATATGTAATTTCTCATATCTTTTTTTTTTTTTTAAAGATTTTATTTATTTATTTGACAGCGAGAAATTACAAGTACACTGAGAGGCAGGCAGAGAGAGAGAGAAGGAAGCAGGCTCCCTGCTGAGCAGAGAGCCCGATGCGGGACTCGATCCCAGGACCCCGAGACCATGACCTGAGCCGAAGGCAGCGGCTTAACCCACTGAGCCACTCAGGCGCCCAATTTCTCATATCTTTTTATCCTTCCATCGGCTTTTGCTTTATATCTATGTATATGTATATAAAGTATATAGAGGCTATATTATCAAACTCATTTTAGAATTTCTGTATTTTTTAATAAATGTAACATTTCATCCTATTTATTTATTTATTTTAAAAGATTTTATTTATTTACTTGACAGAGATCACAAGTAGGCAGAGAGGCAGGCAGAAAGAGAGAGGGAAGCAGACTTCCTGAGCAGAGAGCCCAATGCCTGGCTTGATCCCAGGACTCTGAGATCATGACCTGAACCAAAGGCAGAGGCTTAACCCACTGAGCCACCCAGGTGCCCACATTTTATCCTTTTTAAATGCACCTTTCTCTGTAACAATGATTTTTGTCATAGAGTCTATTTTGTCTGATAATTAAAATAGCTATTCTTGTTTTATTTATCATGGCATTTGCCTGATAAGTTTTTTCTTAATTTTAGTTTTTTTTATTTTAAAGGTTTTATTTATTTATTTGTCAGAGAATGGGAGAGCACAAGCAGAGGGAGCAGCAGGCAGAGGGAGAAGCAGACTCCTTGCTGAGCAAGGAGCCCAATGCAGGACTCTCCTGGGATCATGACCTGAGCTGAAAGTAGAAGCTTAACTGATTGAGTCACCCAGGCACCCAAAAGTTTTTTTTTGTTAGTTTTAAGATTTATTTATTTTAGTGGGGGGGCGGAGGGAGAGGGGGAAAGAGAGAGAGAGAATCTCAAGCAGATTCCTCTCTGGATGTGGAGCCTGATGTGGGGCTTGATCTCCAACCCTGAGATCATGACCTGAGTTGAAATCCAGAGTCGGAAGCTCAACTGACTGAGCCAACTAGGTACCCTTTGCCTAATAAAAGGTTTTATATTCTTTTTCTCCTCCAACTTTTTTATAGTCTATATTTTAGGCATATTATCTGTAAATAATATCTGTGTTGATTTTAAAACTATTTTAAGAAACCCTGTCTTTTAATTGGCAAATTTAGTCCAATTATATTTGTAGTAATTATTTTGCTATTTAATACCATCCTTTTTTGTGTTTTCTATTTTATCTGCTTTATCCTTTTTTATTCTTAACTGACCTTTCCTAGGTGTGTGTCATTTATTGAGTTTTAAAAATTTAATCTTACAGGTAGCGCAGTCAGTTAAGCGTCTGCCTTTGGCCCAGGTCATGACCCCAGAGTCCCAGGATTGAGCCCTGCGTCACGTTCCCAGTTGAGCAGGGAGTCTGCTTCTCCCTCTGCTCCTCCCCCTGCTCATGCTCTCTCTCTTGCTTATTCTCTCAAATAAATAAATAAAATCTTTAAAAAATGCAGCATGCATTAGTATTCTTTATATTTTAGTGATTAGCTTAAATTTTCAGTATGCATATCTACATTAGAATCAATTAACATTTCTTTCCTCCTCCTGAGTTATAAAGGACACTTGACCTCTCTACTTACTCCCTCCCAAAGTACAAGTTATAGTTTTCAGTCCTTTAGTTCCATTTGCCTTCTACCCTTCAAATGAAGCATTATTGCAATCTCATTGATTTAGTTCTTTTTAGGTTTATGCATATTTTACTAGTTTTTTGTTCATTGTTTTTGAGTTGCAACTCTTTCTTGCAAGTTCTTGTTTTTGCTTCTTGAACATTCTAAGCATTTCTTCACTGAGAGTCCCTTGGTGGTAAACTCAGTTTTTACTTGTTTAAAATAGCTTATTTGTAATAATTCTGGAAGGACAGTTTAGGGGGTAAAACGTTGTAGGATGATAATTATTTCCTCATTAAGAAGACATTTTTAGGATTTTATTTTCCACAATTTGCTTAGTCTGTAATCATTTGTAGATAGCTTTTTTCTGTAGATAGCTACCTTTTACTAGCTACTTGAACATTGTTTTCTTTTTTGTTCTTCAGTTCCTTTATTTTTTTAAAGACTTTTTTGTTTATTTGAGAAAGAGAGAGAGAGCATGAGAGGGGAGAAGGACAGAGGGAGAAGCAGACTCCCCATGGAGCTGGGAGCCTGATGCAGGGATCGATCCCATGACTCTGGGATCATGACCTGAGCCGAAGGCAGTGGTTTAACCAACTAAGCCACCCAGGCATCCCTTCAGTTTCTTTATTGTGTGTCTCCATATTCTTTATTGTGTCTCTCATTATTTGGATTTGTTGTGCTTTCTGAATCTGAGAATTTGTTTCCCATCAGTTCTGGACATTTCTCAGATACTATCTTCTCTGGTATTGCCTTTCTTTCATTCCTCTGCTTGCTTCTTCTGGAGCTTGAGTTAGTCATATGTAAGTCCTCATTTTGTGTTCCATATTTCTTTTTTTTTTTTTTTTTTTTTAAAGATTTTATTTATTTATTTGACAGACAGAGATCACAAGTAGGCAGAGAGGCAGGCAGAGAGAGAGAGAGGGAAGCAGGCTCCCTGCTGAGCAGAGAGCCCGATGCGGGACTCGATCCCAGGACCCTGAGATCATGACCTGAGCCGAAGGCAGCGGCTCAACCCACTGAGCCACCCAGGCGCCCATGTGTTCCATATTTCTTAATACTTAATTCATATTCTTAAAAAGGTTTTCACTTATTTGAGAGAGAGGGAGAGAGAGAGAGCACACAGAGGGAGAGTGAGAGTGAGAAGCAGTCTTCCCACTGAGCAGGGAACCCGATACGGGACTCCATCCCAGGACCCTGGGATCAAGACCTGAGCTGAAGGCAGACACTTAACCAACTGGGCCACCCAGGTGCCCTTTAATTCATGTTTTTTACTCAATATATTGCTTGAAGTTCTTCAGAGTCTAATATTGCCTTTCTTTTCCTTCAAATTTCTGCCAAACCTTATAGCTTATTTCCTTATACCATAATTCTGGACTGTAGCGGCTTTCTTGGTAGGAATCTGTGAGCCTTGGACAGAGGATGTAGTTCTTAAGATAGTATCTCCTTTTATTTCTGCTAGCTTGTTTCAGCTAGGCATCCTGGTGTGCCAACAGCACATGACTGCTTTAGTTTTTTGGCTTAGAATTTCCTAGAAGATGTAGGTAATCTACATTTGAATCTCAAATATGCAGAGGTCAGGGCCTAAGATGATGTATTTTTGGGAAAAACTTTTTTTTTCATTTATTGCCTAGCCAACACAAATGAATTTCCCTCAGGTGAATCTTTTCTAGTCTGCCTTTTCATTGAAGGTATAACCCTTCAGGGCTATGCAGGGATCCCAGTTCTTGTTCCTTACTTTGCTTAGACCCAAGATCTTTCTCTTTTTCCCAAATAGCCACTAAAATCCATTCCTCTAGGTTACCAACCCAGCGAACACCTATGGTTTCCCATAGGTTCAACACTAGGTTAGCATTGCTGGTCTCCGGCTCCTTATTTTTGGTTCTCGGGGATATCTCTTATTTTTTAAAGTGCTTAACTAACCTTTAAAAAGATGTTTGTGGTATTTTATTTGAGTATCTGTTTAGGTGTGTTGGGAAATTTTGTTTTTGTTTTGAGATTTTTGTGTTTTGTTTTGAGGATATCTCATCTACTAAATTGTCAGAAATAAAAGTCAGCAATGTATCTTCAAGAAGTATTTTTTACTTAGACAAATATATTGATATATTGACAAATACATTGATATATTCTTTCTTTTCCATCATTTTTTTAAAGATTGATTAATTTTAGGGCACCTGGGCGGCTCAGTTAGGTAAGTGTCTGCCTTCAGCTTACATCATGATTCCAGGGTCCTGGGGTCGAGTCCTGCATCTCACTCCCTAATCAGTGGGGGGTCTGCTTCTCCCTCTGCCTCAACCCCTCTCCCCAGTTCTCTCTCTCTCTCTCTCAAGTAAATAAGATCTTCAAAAAAAAGATTTAGAGAGAGAGAGAAAGAGCAATACATGTAAGAACATCAGGAGGAGTGGCAGAGGGGGAAAGAGAGGGAGAGAGAATCTCAAGCAGACTCCCTGCCAAGTAGTGTGGATTCCAAGATAAGGCTCGATTTAATCACCCGGAGATCATGACCTGAGCCTAAATCAAGAGTTGGCCACTTACCCAACTGTGCCACCCAGGCACCACTTTTCCATCATTTTTCAGCTTTAAAAGTCTTCCCTCCTCCATAGACATGTTAAATGTTTACATAAATTTCTTCTAATTTAGTTATGGCTTTTTTTTTTTTTAGTGTTAATATAGAATTAATATTATAAATGGTCTGTTTACTAATATAATTAATATTCAGTAGTTCAAGGGCATTTTAGATAGGAAATAAAGGCAGGAAGGGAACTTATATTTAGAGTGTTATGGATTTTAATCCTTACCACAGCCTTATGAAATAGGAATTATCTTGATTTTATGACTAGTTTAACTGCGGGGCTCAGAGAGGTTAAATAATTTGTTTAGGGTCACATTCATGCAATTTACCATTAAATCTGAACTTTTTTATTCAAGGCTTTTTATCTGCTTATTACTTAGTTTTACATTTGGCTCATATACAACTAACTGAGAGGTAGGGGAAGTGGGAAGAAGGGAGACACACTGCCAGTTTTCAAAGTAAGTTTGATTAGCAGCAGATAGAAAGAGGGGCCAGGACGAGAGACTAGACATGTTCACATGGGTATGCAATCAGAGAGTATGCCAGAAAACCACAGAGGCAATTGAGGCAGCAGATGGTTTGTGTCAAATTAAGGAAGGAAATCACATTTATAGAACACACAGTGTGCCAGACACTGGGACAGGTGGTGATGCTTTATTTAGGTTATCTCATTTAGGCCTCCCCACAGAGCTGGAGATGAGTATTAAGATTGACAGTAGGTGGTAGCAAGGTCTCAGACCCTGAGGGTTCAGGGTTAGAATTCCAGTTCTTGAGAAAATTGAGGCTCTTCAGGGCTCTGATTTTGGTTATCTGTTCTTTTTTTTTTTTTTTTTTTCCCCCTGAGTGTAACATTAATAAGTATTGAGAAAACTTGGGAAAGAAGTCTAAAGAAGTAAATACAGTGAACTATAATCTACGAAGCAGCAGACATTTGTTATTAAGTATGTGCATTTTTGTTTTTGTATAATTGTTTTTCACACAGCTGGTATGACTATATATATATATATATATATATACACACACACACATACACACTGTTCTTTTTTTAAAAGATTTTATTTATTTATTTGAGAGAGAGAGAGATCACAAGTAGGCGGAACAGGAGGCAGAGAGAGGGGGAAGCAGGCTCCCTGCTGAGCAGAGAGCCTGATGCGGGGCTTAATCCCAGGAGCCCGAGATCATGACCTGAGCGGAAGGCAGAGGCCTAACCCACTGAGCCACCCAGGCACCCCTCCTGTATACTGTTTTATTTATTTATTTATTTATTTAAAGATTTTATTTATTTATTCGACAGAGAGAGATCACAAGTAGGCAGAGAGGAAGGCAGAGAGAGAGGAGGAAGCAGGCTCCTCGCTGAGCAGAGAGCTCGATGCGGGACTCGATCCCAGGACCCTGAGATCATGACCTGAGCCAAAGGCAGCAGCTTAACCCACTGAGCCACCCAGGCGCCCATGTATACTGTTTTATACCATGTTTTACAAGCAGTATTTCATGAGGATTTCCCTACAAGTCTAAATACTCTCTTAAGCATTTGCTTTTAGCGGGTAATGTGTATATGTATTTATGTAGGCACTGGCTTAAAATGAAACACAGCAGTCCCCTCTTCCATCTCTAAATTCTACATTCCAGCAGCAATGATCTAACTCTTGTAGTTACTCCTTCTGGAATTTGTCCTTATATTTCTAAATCATATCAGCTTTATTTATTTATTTAATTTATACAAATTTATTATTATTATTTTTAAAAATATTTTATTTATTTATTTGACACAGAGAGATCACAAGTAGGCAGAGGGGTAGGCAGAGAGAGAGAGGAAAGCAGGCTCCCCACTGAGCAGAGAGCCGGATGTGGGGCTTGATCCCAGGACCGTGAGACCATGACTTGAGCGGAAGGCAGAGGCTTAACCCACTGAGCCCCCAGGTGCCCCAATAATATCAGTTTTAGATATTATCTATTGGTTTTCTATTATGAAAGCTGAAGACTCCATAATAGTTTCCCTCATCCCATTTTTCTAATACTGTAATGACTCAATTTTTGTTTTTGTTGTAGTTGCAAATATTATTTACTGAGCCAGGAGTTAAACAAGGCTGAAACTTCCTTTCTTTGTACAACTCTATTTGTAGCTTTAGAATTAATAATTGCTTCATTTATTTTTAGTTTTGTCATTTCTTTTCAGAGACTCTAGCAGATTTATGAAAGCCCCCTGATGCTGTTTTCCATGTGATCAAATGCATCAGCTAGTCCCCAAGGAGCATCCCCCGTACCCCTAGGATCCCCTGTGCTGCTCCACCCTGTGCCCTCCTTCAGATGCTTTCTAGGCCAGCTGCATCTCTGTCTTCATGGGGTGTCTTTTCACCATCACCCTAGAAGTTCCTTTTATGTCTTTCTTGCCAGATTTTGTTCTCATTTTCAGTTGGGTAGAATAGCTTCTTAGGAAAAGGTGTATAAAGATAGGTTTTTTTTTATTATTTTTTTTTTTTAAAGATTTTATTTATTTATTTATTTGACAGAGAGAGATTACAGGTAGGTAGAGAGGTTGGCAGAGAGATAGAGAAGGAAGCAGGCTCCCCGCCGAGCAGAGAGCCCGATGTGGGACTCGATCCCAGGACCCTGAGATCATGACCTGAGCCGAAGGCAGCGGCTTAACCCACTGAGCCACCCAGGTGCCCCTAAAGATAGGTTTTTTGAGGCCTCTTGTCTTGGTTATCCATTGCTTTGTAATAAATTACTCTAAAACGTAGTGACTTAAAACAACAATGAAATCCATTACTTTGCAGTCTCTGTAGCAGGAATTTGGTTCTGGCTCAGGGAGTCACATTAAGTTGCAATAAAGAAGTCAACCAGCGAAGCAGTTATCTAAAGGCTTGACTGGGAGCTGGAGGATCTTCTTCCAAGGTGACTGACTCACAGGGCTGGCAAGCCTGTGAAGACAAATATATAAGTATAATAAGTACTTTAAAGAGAGAGAATAGATTCAAAGAACTTCTATCTGTACACTTTATACTTCTAATATCTTTAGAGATGTCTTCAAACCTTCAGATATTTCAGGATCATTTTTTTTTTTAAGTATAAAGAATGATTAGGGGACTTATTTTAGAATTTTTGCTTGACCTAGGATAATTTTATCAATAGAAATGAAAGAGACTGTACCAGTTAAATTTTCATATTCTTGAAAACAAAATGTTTATCACTTCTACTATGTATTAGGGGTCATCTTTGGCTGGAGAATCTGAGAATCTGATCTGTTTATAGTTGTCACACTATCGTGACCATGGCTGGGGTCTGCTCTCCCTTTTCCTCTGATATATAACATTTCCCAGTGCTTATAGCACAATGTAGATAAGGCTGGAATATTTCATAAGCCTTTACCAAAGGTAGGAGAACAAGGAAAAAGAAGTAAGCATAGAGGGTAGCATGCAAGGAGATGATTTTTCATATGAGATCTAGTTTTAGTCTTCAGCTTTATTTTCTTGAGTTCCTGGCTTGCCTCAAATCGACAAAAGCCACCTTCTCTCCTCTACCACTCAGGAGAACCTTCAAGCATGTATAGACTCTAAATTTCAAACCTGAAAGAGAGGATTTCATGATTCATACTGGGAGTGCTGCCAAATGGGTGTGGTGTGTGCCTTCCACAAGAAATCCTACCTAACTGTATTCCAATAGTCTCTGTGAGAAGACAACGATCCTATCTAACTATATATATGAGTAGCCTATCCTTACTAGAGTTATGTGGGTGGGGTGGGAATCTCTCATAAGTTTTTTATATAATGAATCTGTATATTACACTTTTGTACATTTTATCCCTTTGAAAATATGGGATTATAATGTTTTCTAATTAAAGGAACAAGGGGCTAGAATTAGTAGACCTGGATTCTAGTCTTAGTTGCCAGTAGTAAATCATCTCTTTTAGGAAGTCCCTCAATTATTCTATAGTTTTGTTATGAGATGTGGATATAGTCTATAGCTTTATGATTTTGACTATCATTAGATTTAAAATTATAGAATTTATACTTGAATCTTTCTTTTTGTGATACAGTAGTCTATTTTGTGTGATATTGAGATATTATTGAGGAATACAGGCCCAATTACTGTTGTGATAAGAAAACATGACTCATTTTATAATGATACATTTTATAGGACAGGTTCTCTATTATACTGACAAGTAAGACCTGCATATATTTAAAAGGGGATTGGAGGTTACTATGAATTTATGTAAAGTAAACTTTTACTCCCATATCACATATAAATTTAGATGTTCTTAAACAACTTAATTGCATGTATTTAAATCTATACTTACATTCTGTATTTTCTAGTTTTATTTCTTTCATGTTTTTGGCATTTTATTGTAAAAAATTTTAAGTTAGCAAACAAAAGTATCATATGTTAAAGTATTTTAAGAGCAAGTTATTTCATACTCATAGTTAAGATTGATTTTTTATTTCTACTTATGCATAATATATATATTTTTCAGAGTGAAAAGCTTTTGTTATATGATACAGTCCAGAGTGAATTGGAGGAGAAGATAAGAAGGCTTGAAGAGGATAGGCACAGCATTGATATTACCTCAGGTAATGGGAATGACATGATGGTGATGGTTTACCTTAAGTGACACGGAACCTGTGGTTTACTGTAGTGTCTCATAATATCCTAGTCCCCTAAAATAAATGTTTTGTAAATGAAGTGTCCTAATGAGAGGAGAAAGGGGAAAATGTTTAAAGAATTTGATAGGCTTGTGATTGTTGCTTTGATTTGAATTCATATTTCAGAAGGACATAGAAAATGGAGCACATGAAAAGGGACAAAAGAGAAGTTGACAGCAACTACAGGAGTAAGAATAGTACACTATAAGAATAAGAATATTTTATAATATATATGTAATATATTGTATAATATAAGAATAGTGTTAGAAGACAACTCCAGTAAGTCTTTAAAGTCTAAGTGTTCAAAGATCAGGTAGAAGAAGGAATAAAAACCTTTTCTTTTTGGTATCACACAAATTAGAAATTACAGGGAGTAGATTTTTGTTTTAGAAGGAAAAACTTATTAATAATTAGATAAGTCCAAGATTGAAATTGCTTTTTCAGGGGTATTTCTACATTCTTCATTGGGTGGAAGGCTTTCTACATTGGGTGGAAGATATACTGGGTTATCCTACAGGTCTCGCATGTATATTATTTTATCTCTTATAAATTGTATTTCTCTGGTGTAGAATAGGCACAGTGGAGTCCGATAAGCTGAATTCTAATGCCATTGCCCCAATCCCTACTACTTGGGTGACCATGAGTGACAATTACTGTAGCTTTTCTGATTCAGTCCCCTCATTTGTAAAATTGAAATAATAGGAATACCTACCTCAGACATAGCTTTGAGGATTAGGTGACACAATGCATGCAATGTATATTTAACAAAGTACCTGACATATGTTCATCAGTTACTAGTCATTAAGTGCCAAGTTGATTTTTACTTTAATAATGGCAGAGGAAATTTTATGAATATATAGCTGCTCATTATATAGTCATATGTGTATATACATAGCTTATAATGAAATTTTCTGCCATGAAAATACATAGCTTTTTCACCCCACTTTTATCTTCAAAGATTAGCTAATACTTAATTTTTATTTACTTGCCAGAACTGTGGAATGATGAGCTTCAGTCAAGAAAAAAGAGGAAGGATCCTTTCAGTCCTGACAAAAAGAAGCCAGTTGTTGTTTCAGATATCCTTTTCTATTTTTTTTTTTTTTTTTTTTTGCTTTGGTATACACTTTTGCATTGTGCACATCTTTGTAATTTTTATTAGTATAACTGACTTTATTTATATGATCCTATAATAGGTAAAAGATGATTTCCAAAAATGAGGCAGAAGAATATAATTTAGATTAAGAGGGGTAGGGAAGGAGTAGAAATTTAGTCACGATCTCAACTTTGGAACTATGGCTTTGTAGTTCACAAATGCTTCAATATGAATATAGCATGATTAATTCACATGTATTTTTTTTAACATTTTTCAGTGTTTCTGAAGTTGGAGTGTCGTTATTTATTTATTTTACGTTTTTGTTTGTTTTTTGAGAGAGAGAGACAGAGAGAGAGAGAGGAGCAGCAGAAGGAGAGGGAGAGAGAGAATCTTAAGCAAGCTCCGTGCCTCATGTGGAGCCTGGTGTGAGGCTTGATCCCATGACCTTGTCATCATGACCTGAGCCAAAATCAAAAGAGTCAGACAAAATCTTAATGGACTGATAACCCATAACCCCAAAACTGGAGTGTCTTTAACTTCAAGTAGTATGTGCTTTCAATCTTGGTGTCCCCTCACCTCCCTGACTTTTCCCATCCCTACCTCAAAACAGTGATTAGGTTGGTGGTATATCTTACGATCAGTGATCTCCTAGAAGAGAATATGGTTATAGCTGAAATATTCATCTGAAAAAAAATATAAAATATATATATGAATATATTTATCCTGGTACCAGAATATATTTATCCTGATACTGAGTTTTTTGGAGAATAACTTGAAGTCAGAATTTGTCATGCCAAAAGGATTATGTCCACAAATCATTGTTCCAATTCTCTGAAAAACAGAAGTTTGGAAATAAAATTCAAAGTGTGAAATTCTTTTTTTTTTTTTTTTTTAAGATTTTATTTATTTACTTGACAGAGATCACAGGTAGGCAGAGAGGTGGGCAGAGAGAGAGAGAAAGGGAAGCAGGTTCCCTGCTGAGCAGAGAGCCCGATGCAGGGCTCGATCCCAGGACCTTGGGATCACGATCTGAGCTGAAGGTAGAGGCTTTAACCCATTGAGCCACCCAGGCACCCCAAAGTGTGAAATTCTTACAGTTAAATTGACCTTGACTTTTTCACGTCCATATATAGTTTATATGCTACAAGATCTTGATATTCTTGAAGACTGGACAACAATTAGGAAGGTATGATTAAAAAGCAATGAATATGAATTATCTTTTTATAGTCTACTTTTGAAGATTGTTGATTTTCACTAATACATCAAAGTATGATTATTGTTAATATGCCTTACTTTGTAACATTCTCTCTATGGCAGTTAATGCTAATACAGATAGAATCCACTGTTGTGGACTGGAAGAATATTTTAAGAGAGACACATCAGCAATTTGTATTTTATCCTGCAATAATGTAACTAATTTATGCAAAAGTACAGAAAAGCATTTATTGAGGTTTCCCAAAAGTAATAAATAATCTTTCTGTGCTTTGTCCTTAGCCCAGTCCTGGGCATTTGTTGAATGAATGAAAGTGAATATTTCAACTCCTATTGTATGTCTTGCATTCTGTCATTGAACTTTCAAGAATTATAGGATTTTCTGTGCTTATTTGAAAGTGGAGACTTATGTCTTATATTAAATTTTTCCGTTTTCAGAAACTTTTTAGTTGCAAGAGATCAGTTCAGGTATTGATGACACCTCTAGGTGAAATGGTTGTTCTTTATATTCCTTGTGGTCTTGGACATTAAAATTTATTAGAGCAGCTGAAGACTATATTTCACTGTTAGCTACTGAGGTCATCAGTAGTGTTGTAGACATTAAATAGATCCCAAAATGTGCTTTCAGTCTATAAACTCAATGCCTTTCTTGTTTTAATTAAGGCAATGGCTACACTGGGTCCACACAGAGTGAAAACAGAACGTAAGTCATTTAATCCAAGTTCAGCAATCTTCTCTGTGGGGACTGGTTGAATAAGGGTTGTTAAGTTATCCACATATTAAACAGTGCCCCCATCAGTGGTTACATTTCATCAGTGAACTCTACTTCTGGAAATACAACATATTAAAATCCTATTTAAAATTGGCAGTAGTAACTGATAATGCACCTGCTTCCCCTTCTGGCACTTGTGTAGTTAACTGACGATATATTGTACATTCTATAACTTCATTTTGTCATTAAAACTTAGTTAAATTATATAAAACTTAGTTAATTATATAAGAAATGTAAGAAATTAAATTCTCTCTCTCTTTTCAAGATTTTATTTATTTATTTCACAGAGAGAATGGCAGCAAGAGAGGGAACACAAGCGGGGGAGTGGGAGAGGGAAAACAGGTTTCCTGCTGAGTAGGGAGCCCGACATGGGCTCTATCCCAGGAACCCCAGGATCATGATCTGGGCTGAAGGCAGATGCCACCAAGGGGCCCCTAAATTCTTTTTTTTTTTTTTTTTAAAGAGATTTTATTTGAGAAAGCAAGAGAGAGTGAGCTTGGGGAAGGGGAGCACCAGAGGGAGAAACAGACTCCCCACTGATTAGGGAGCCTGCTGTGGGACTTGATCTTGGGACTCTGGAATCATGACCTGAGCTAAAGGCAGATGCTTAACCAACTGGGTCCCCCAGGCACTCTCTTATTTCTATTAGATTTACATTTGTTACTAAGAAATATTTTTAGTATTTTTTTTCACATATATGCATGGATGGGTGTTACTTCTTAATGTTCTGCAGTTTTGTTCTTCTGACAATGTCTTATTAATATAACAGTTTTTGAACTGATCCCTTTAGCACCTGTGAAACTGGAGAAACACCTGCACAGTGCTAGATCTGAAGAAGGAAGATTATATTATGATGGTGAATGGTATATACGTGGACAAACAATATGTATTGATAAAAAAGATGAATGTCCTACAAGGTAAAAATGATTATTTCAGCATTGCTCAGTAATTACAACATTATTGTCAGTAATAATGTAGTGTATTCCTAATGCACCATTAGTTGCCTATGGATCCTTCTTTTCTCTTGGCATATGATTTGGTTAGCATGTGTGTTCACCAGTGTTAATATTTATAGACCAACGTCACATAGTAAGTTCTTGAGCACAAGTGTTAACACAAGAGGAAATGTTGGAATTATTTAGCCCAGGTAAGTGGTCCCATTTGTTAGCTCTTAGAGTAGATGAATTGTTAGGATTTTAATATTATGATCTTTACACCAGACTGTTACAAGTTTTGGCTGGATATACTGATCATTAACTTTTCTGGGTGTATTACAGTGTTTTGGATACAAAGAGTATTATTTAAACTAGGAAAGGAATGGAAAATTCAAGAGAGCCTTAAGAGTTATAGTATAACTTGAAAACTGAAAGCTACCTTTTAAAGAACTCCATCTGTCTAAGCTTAAATAACTTTTCTATAATTGTATAGTCTTCTAAATTTTTCTTTTATTTTCTAAGATTTATTTCTTTAAGCAATCTCTACACCCAATCAAATCCATAGCCCCGAGATCAAAAGTCATATGCTCCACTGACTGAGCCAGCCTCCCCGATCGCTTCAAAGTTTTATCTGGTTGTAGCCTTTGGAAAATATTAATGCTAATCACTGCTTTTGTTCCTTCAGTAGTTTAGGATTTATTTCTCTCAGAATGGTAGCCTTCTATACTAAGAAAGTATCTTTTTCTAGGTATGAATGGTAAATGTGGTGTTTGTATTTAGGGAAGAATGCTCACTTTCCAAATACAGTAGATTTACTCAGACTGTAATTTCATCTGTAAAGTTTTATGATACTAGGAGCATTGTGTACAGTAACTTTACTCATAGAAGCCCACTGAGCTAATTTCTAGGTTCTATGTGCTACCCCTAGATTCTTTGCTTTATCTTACCGCTTTTAAGACATTTTACTGACTACTTAGCATAAATATGATTTAAAAAGAAATGAAATAAGAGGATTAAACACAAATCTATTTTTAAAAATATTTCTACATAAGGATAAGTAGTGTCAAAACGAATCCATAGAAGTACCATAGATGGTTTGACACTGGGAATTAGGCATTGGTATTTCTAAGATTTCCTACACTGGATGTTACATGTAAATGATGCATCACTAAATTCTACTCCTAAAACCAGTATTACTCTATATGTTGACTAGCTAGAATTTAAATAAAAACTTAAGTGCATACTCTGAAAAAATAAAGCATTTGAAAAAAAAAATTAAAACACTGACAAGATTTCCTACAGCCAGAGCTGATATAAATTGGAGGTGTAATACTATGTGATTAGTTTTTTTTAGCTCCACTTGTTTTTGGGGGGTGGAGTGGAGTGGGGATATAGTAGGAACAATGTGCATTTAATACTTCTAATAGTAAATATGACCAATTCTATTAAGGAAAGAAAGGAGATTGTCTCTTAAGTGTTTCTAAATGTGATGTTTTCCAAAACATGCCCTGCTGCTAGTGGTAAATGACAATTACATACCTGAATCTACTCTTGCAGTCTGGCTATTTTGGTTTTATGGCTAGTACTCTAAAATGAGTGGCAGAGGCATATTGCAATTCATTCATTCATTCCTTTTTCTCCCCCCCTTTTTAGTGCTGTAATTACAACAATTAACCATGATGAAGTTTGGTTTAAGAGGCCTGATGGAAGCAAATCTAAGCTTTACATTTCACAGCTACAGAAAGGAAAATATTCAATTAAACATTCATAATCATGATTTAAGTGTTATCTAAAGCTACCTTATTAGTGTTATCAAGTGTGATGTGCCATGGGAGTTAAAAATGTATTCAATAACTTAATATTCTCATCAAATCATGAGAGACTGTATTTGTAGGTAGTACTCTAAGTAGACCTCATATTGATATGTCAATGAGACCGTAATAAAAACTTAATCATGATCATTACATTTATTTGCCTTTTAGGTCCAATGACCAACAGGTATATATAGTAGGGATTTCTTACTCAATTTTTTTCTTTGTTTTTTAAAAACATTATGGAAATCCATTTTATCTTTAGTCAACTCTGTTGCTAAATGGCTATGTTTGTCTGCAATTTCTTTGATTTTCCATATCTTTGTCACTCATGGTGTTTGTAAATAAGCCTGATAAAATGTTTCCTATAAATGGTTTGTACTGGTACATTAGTGTTAAATGAGAATTGAAATTTAAACATATGTACGTGAGTATGTATATATGGCATCATCAGCTTATTTAGAACTGATGGCCTTTCTTTACAATCTTGTTTGACCCAAAATGAAGCTATTGGGTTTGAAAGCTAAAGGGAGCACTTTTGTAGACTAGCAGCTTTCCTTCTCTTCCTTGATGGTATGGTGGTGACCTATTTTTACAAATTGTACTTAATGTTAATTAGTAAAGTTAGTGTCAAGTAATAACATGCTTTACCCGTATTTTTCGTGAGCCTTTTGAGGGCAAGGCATTCACGATGCCGTGTGTAAGTGGTGCATAGTAACTGATGGTTTTGTGTGCGTGCTGTTCATGTCTGGCCTTCTGAAACAGATGTTTAGTAAGCATTTTCCAGAGGTAAAACTAGGTTCTTATTTTATTCCTAGGGCAAAGTAGACAGGGATAATATTCTTGAATCTATTCCAGAATTAGTATTTTTCTCTTTGGTATTTCTACACTTTAAGGCCAGTTGGTGCAATTTAGAAAGTATTGGCCTCTCTTCCCTTAGCCACATGCAAAATTAACTTCTAAAAACCTCAGGAACAGTACAAAGAATTGAAACCCTCAATATGGCAGCACAATTGGCTGTAGTATATATTAGGGTACAACCAAATCAAGTTTTCCTGGTGGTCTTGTGCACTTTAATTTGTTATAATGAGACTGAGGAGGATGAGGAAGAGAGCTACTTACTAACACATAGGGCAGGAATCTCTGCATTATTCCGTTTGTTTTCTTACTATTTTGCCTCTGCAAACATCTTTCTGTGCAGATCACTACTTCACAGTTGCCAAATGTTAAAATATTTGACTTCTGAAATTCGTTATCAACAAAGTTATATACTTTGTTTTGTTTCTAATTAACCTTAGCAAATGTACATAATGTCATAATCCTGTAGTATTTGACAGTACTTATGTATACAATGTTTCATAAGCATTTTTAATAAGATTTGTATTTTTAAATTTAGTATAATAAAAAGATGTGTTTGAGTGTCATTTGTAGTGTCTTGAATTACTCGTGTGTGAGTTCTTTATAACCTGTCCACTTCTAAGAATGATTTCAGCCAATTTACATTAATAGGTACAGAGAGTTGGAGTGTTGAACAAATATTTCTGCTTCCCTACACCACGGTTCAACCTCTACTGGGGGTATATTTAGGTATTCAAGATGGCCAAGTTATACTTAATTTTAAAATATACACATATGTTCTACTTTAATAAAAATGCACTACATATGTTGTGAAATTCTAAATAGAAAATCTTAATTTTACAAACTATGATTGAGTGCATTTACTTTGAAAACATTTAACTATAATCATCTCTAAAGTATTATAAAATAGATTTATAAATATTTTTGTATTTTATATTGGCAGTATGTCATCAGACTCTGGTCAAAAGGTTTAGGAGAACTGTTAGAATCTGTGAAGTGTGATATTATCAGTTGCTGCTGGTCTTGTCATGTTTATAATTAGCCTCTGTTTTAGGATCAGTTTAGGGCCTTTCCTGCCACAGCTCCCAGTTTTTCATAATCAGCCCACCCCTTCCTGCCACTTTCTGTTAAAAAAATACCCCAACCATCACGAATCCAATGCATCACTAATAATTGTTAGTAAATTAAGAGCACATTCCTCGGGGCACGTGGGGGGGGGGGCTCAGTCGTTAAGTGTCTGCCTTCAGCTCCGGTCATGATCCCAGGGTCCTGGGGTTGAGCCCCACATCTTGCTCCCTGCCCCACAGGAAGCCTACTTCTCCCTCTCCCACTCCCCCTGCTTGTGTTCCCTCTCTAGCTGTGTCTCTCTGTCAAACAAATAAATAAAATCTTAAAAAAAAAAAAAGGCACACTCCTCATTCTGTCCCTTTCTCTCATCGGCAGCCTGAGCACTGAGCACTTCTCATTACAGCCTTCCGGAGGCTGTTCTGAAATACACATTGGTACTCAGAACTCAAAACACCACTCAGAGAACTATGTACACCTCACCGATAATTATTTGAAAAGAAAAACGGGTATTCACTGTTATTTTGAAGATTTTATTTGTGGACCCAGCAAATTCAGTACACTAAAACTGAGCTTAAATGAATTTATAAGGTAAAAAAGTAGATGCAGGATGAATACACTAGTTAGGATTTATGTAGTCCCATGCCACACTGAAATATAAACTATTTTAATTGCTAAAGATAAGGAAATCTAAATTTTTTTTTTAAATGAAAGCTTATAATGGGGTTAGGAAAAATGCATATTCCTTATACTATCTTTATGGATGAGCTATAGGAATTGTGGCTGGTAGGTCAGATGGGATTAACTGAGGCAGTCTGCCCTATTGGTGTCACTGTGGTCCAGTCTTGCTCTTTTACTTCACAGGCCCCAAAACTTGAACTTTATTTCTATATCCTGTAATGGGCTGAACTGTGCCTCCCACCTCCTTCACCAAATTAATAGGGTGAAGCCATTACCCCCAGCACCTCAGAATGTGACTGTATTTGGAGACTGGGTCTTTAGGTGATTAGTTAAAATGAGATCATTTTAGGGGGGACCCTAATCCAATCTGACTGATAGGAGGAAATTTGGACATCAGACATGGGCATACAGAGCAGACTGTGTGAGGACAGGGCAAGGTCAATACCTGCCAGGCAAGAAGAGAGACCTAAGAAGAAACCAAACCTGCCAACACCTTTATCCTGGACTTCCAGTATCCAGCACGGTGAGAAAATAATGTTTCTGTCATTTAAGCCTCCTTGTCTGTGGTATTTGGTTACCGCAGTCCTAACAGACTGGTAACATGCCCCAAGGTGACAGCTCTGGGGAGGGTAAGCTGACCAACTCACAGAGGTTTGAAGGGGCAGCCAAGTGTCAGTTTAATAATATAAATTGGTAAGTATAATTGAGAAGGAGTCTTGACTCCTCAAGTCCATTCTCTCCTTCTAGGAAAATCTGTGTGAAAGCAACCTTGTGATCAGGATACTTGTTTTGGTGAAACTGGAGTCATCAGTTCTCTGGTGAGGGTATCCCCTTTCTGGCATTGTGCTGGACACACTGCTATCATCTTCATTTTGACTTTTTTTTTTTTTTTCCTGGCGCCCTGCTGACCCGATATCTCCCATTACTGGGCTGTGCAGGCCTTGCTCACTTCCCCCCTTAAGTTCTTTCTGTGCTGTAGGCTTTCCCTCTCTGGCCAGTTTATTGGACCAGAATGGGCCCTGATGCATGGGCAGCCAGTGGTAGTACTATAATTTTTAATGCTTGCCATATACCAAGAACTATATTTGATGTGTAAACAGAATGTTGTTATTTCATATTTTCATGTTCAAAACAAAATGAACATAATGTAAGAATTCTAATGTGTTTACTCTTTATAAATTTATCATATATTAGGAATTTCTGGTCATGAGGCAAAATACTATGACATAATTTTTTTGGAGTGTGTTAAAACTGAGTTGATTTTATCTCAAGTTGCTAAACTTTCTGAAAAAATGTGTGTGTATCTCTCTCTTCCTTCCTCCCCACCCACCCACCCACCTATATTCATCCATTCATCCATCCATCTATCCATTTATCACTAGGAAGCAACTATAAACAAGTCTCAAATTTCTTTGTTCCTAAACTTGAAGCCAATGTATTCTCTTTCAAAGACATTTTATTATTAAAGGCCAAAGGAAAACATTATGTAGTAACAGTCTTTAAAGTAAGTCTTTAAAGTTTACTTTGCCTCTCCTTATCTTTTTTCCTGTGTCTGATAGAGTTTTGAGGTGGGTGACCTTGCCAGCACGCTGTTGCTTTCTGTTGAGGACAGAATTTTCATAATTCTAGTCCAGAAGCAGGCCACATGGTAGCATTCCATCTCTTCCAGAAAGATGACAGTTTATGTTAAACTGCTTAGAAAACCAAATCCTTGAGCAGAGGCTAAATGGTATCTGCTATTAGAGGGATAGGAAAAGAAATACCCTATTTCACTTATTATTGAAATAATTCAAAAATGCCATTGTTAATGGCAAAAACAGTAAGGTGCTTTTGCTTGTTTGAGGATAAATTTATGATTTCAGTATATTATGCTTATGTACATCTAAGGAAACTGCACTTATTAAGGAAAACTGATTTTAAAAAGGACTTTAGGAACTGTTAAAATTACTTATTGACTACGGCAATTTTTTAAAAAAGATTTTTATTTATTTATTTGACAGAGATCACACATAGGCAGAGAGGCAGGCAGAGAGAGAGGAAGGGAAGCAGACTCCCCGCTGAGCAGAGAGCCCAATGCGGGGCTCGATCCCAGGACCCTGAGATCATGACCTGAGCTGAAGGCAGAGGCCCAACCCACTGAGCCACCCAGGCACCCCGACTACAGCAATTTTTGATTTGAAGCTTATAACCCATGGAGTTAACATATTTTATAATTACGTATGTGTATATATAATAACGGTGTCCCACAACACAAGGGCCAACTTGGTTTGGGTCTTTCCTACACCAGCTTGAGCTGCACCCTCTTATGCCCAAGGGTTCTGTTGGGGGTCCTCTGGCATATAGGAGGGGGAGCTCACTCACCCACCTTCCCTTTCTTTAGAGCTCGCCTCTCCCTCCTCCCAGGTGCAGCTGCTCAAGGGAGTTCTCAGCACCAGTCACCGTGCAAGCCCCCTCTCTGAGCATGATGCCAAGGCAGGAGGAGACCCCAGGAGGAGAGGCTGCGCTCTGGTCACTCTGCCTGCAAGATGCCTCCTGTACTCAACTGGTTTTCCGACTTGCTCTTTTTCTACCTCCATTTTGAGCTTCAAAAGATTCTGTAAGATTCTAGCCTTATACTGGTTGTTTTTCTGCAGGTAAATAAAATATGGCATAGCGGGACCTATCACTTACACTAAAGGAATAGGATGTGTATTCTGCTGCACTTCTCGTTTTCTTTTCAATTTTTAAATTTTATTTTTAAAAAAAATTTTTTCATTTACTCATTTGAGAGAAAAAGAGAGAGAGAAAGACAAGCAAGACTCTGCGCTGAGCACAGAGCCTGATCCAGGGCTCAATCTCTCGCCCCTGAGCCCAAACCAAGAGTTGGACGCTCAACTGACTGAACCGCGCAGATGCCACAATCCTTTTTTAATAGAATATGTCTTGGTGATCATTCCCTACCAGCCCCCAGAGATCTACCTCATTCTTTTTAATGACTGCATGGTATTCATTTTATGGAATAACCACGTGGAATTCCATGGTATGGAACTGATGAGCATTTAGATATTTCCTCTCCTTTTTACTTTTTTTTTTTTTTAAAGACTTTATTTATTTATTGGACAGACAGAGATCACAAGCAGGCAGAGAGGCAGGCAGAGAGAGAGGAGGAAGCAGGCTCCCTGCCAAGCAGAGAGCCCAATGTGGGGCTCGATCCCAGGACCCTGGGATCATGACCTGAGCCGAAGGCAGAGGCTCAACCCACGGAGCCACCCAGGCGCCCCTCCTCTCCTTTTTTCTTATCTAACAAGACTGAAGCGAATACTCTTGAACATAACATTCTGACCTTGGGAAAGAGTCTATTTTTCAAGCGCAATTGCTTGGTCAAGTGGTAAGGGATTTTTATATTTTTTTAGATATTGCCAAATTTCCCTGCAAATAAATTGTACCAATTTACACTCCCAGTGTAAATACACCCAGTATACAAGGGTGCCTATTTCTCCTTACAGCAGAAACACTGATTCTGGTGATAATTAATTTTTTCTTCCACCGTCTCTGTTTGTTTATTTATTTTTTCTTTAGGCTGCATGATGACCCTCATTCAAGCCTTTTGCGGAGTTTTGCCTCACTTCATCAGCTTCGGCTACCATGTGTCTTCTGACAATCCCAAACCTAAATCTCTGCTCTCATCCACGGTGTATATTGCACGTTACCTGTGGGGCATCTCTAGCTTCTGGTCACACTTTTTGAACTTCACACATACAAATGAAATACTACCTCTTCACATCTCTCCGCCAACCCCAATTGTATTCCTCCTCGGTTCCCACCCTTGATTCATGCTGCTGTCCCCCCTAATTCAGGCCTTGGGCAGGCTGTGGCAGCCAATGAAACTCATGGGCTTCAGAGCAAGACTAAGTGTGTGTGAACTCTGCAACTTACCAGCTGTGTGACCATGGGCAATTTCTTAACCTTCATGTGCCTCCAAATGTCCTCATCTGAAAATGAAAATAATTTTAAATGTTCCATAGGTTGTGAGGTTTCAATGAATTAATACATACCATGTGCTTAGAATACGATAAATTCTAGGTAAGGGCCATTAACATATTTCAACTCCTTATATCTAATTATCAAGTCCTATAGATTTTAACTCTGAAACATTTTCTGAAATCACCCTCTTTTGTCCTATGACCCAGATGCTGCCCCAACTCAAGCCTTTAGTGCATTTTATGGGGATGCTTGTGATGCCCTAATTGGTCTTCTTGCTTCTTGCCCTTTTTCTTTATAGCAAATGTTATATTTCTAAAACCCAGAATTTATTATTATTATTATCATCATTATTCTTTTACTCCCTGCTGGACCTCAATTCTTTGGTCTGCAGGGCACTGCAGTTCCACTTTTTCCAAGAAGGGCTTTTCCCCCAACGATGTGGCTCCAACTAGAGCACACATTTCTCTCACAGTCTCCCAATCTTGGTTATAGTTGTTTAGACAAGGTGGGCATGTAACTCGGGCTGCCCCGATTAGAACTCTTTGCTGGGATCTTTCAACCTGTGACTGTGGAAATAGAAATCGTCTCCCTCTCCTATTGAAACTGGGAAGACAACAAAGTTTGAGAATTACAGGCAATTAATTTTCCTGCCCTGTGTAGAAAGACAACACAGGTTGCTGAACAGACAGGTAGTCTCCTGGTGTTTGACTTCCTGCTTCCAGGTGACTCATGTTCCATCTGTACCACGATCTTTCTCATGTCACATGAGTCTTCTAATAAATTCCCCTTTTGCTATTTTTTTTTTAAAGCTAGGTTTCTGACTCTTGCAATATTTATCACAAATGCCAGGGCCTCATATTCTCTTGATTTTCATCTCAAAATTATAATAAACTTTTGTAATTTCACCACAAATTCAAGGAGCAAAAAATAAGGATATTGATAGAGTTGCAAATGTATATGTGAGAAAGAGAAAACTAGGAACTGCCTGGCACTCACTGGTAGGCCTTGGAGTTCTCTTGTTGAACTTAAACAGCCTTATAAAGCACCAACGTTAAACAAGGCCACTCTGACTGGGATGAAGCGAGACAAAAAAAAAAACAAAAAAAAAAACAAAAAAACCCAACACCTTCTCCCCCTCACAAGCTTGTCTAAGTCTAGATAGAAACAAGGTCAGTCTGCAGACAACAAAAATAGGAAACCTCCCCCTATTGCTAATATGACTGACTTCTGTTTCTTTACCAAATTACATTTTGGCCTCTTTTCATTCCTCCTGTCTTATAAATAAAATTAATCAAGATGCCCAATCGGAATTGCCCCTGCTTCCTGACACTTTTTCAGGCCCTACCAAAAAAATCTCCTAATACACTACAATCCTGTAAGTCCTTTTTAAAATACCTTCTTTCTCAGATACCCACAGTCCCGTGTGGTGTATGTTCCCTCACTGCAAGGAGCACGAGACCCAGCTTGTTTAACTATAGGTAGGTTCAGGGTGGTCTTTGGCTGGAGGGCATCAATACATGGAACACTGAAAACAGTTTTTTTTGTTGAAGAGTTTTTCATTGGATTTAACCTAAAGATCCTTACATGTATTTTGGACAGTCTTCTAGGAGCTCACAGTGTATAATTATAGTTATAATGACTGATAAAACAAACTGTAGGCTTTGATTTTCAATTACACGTTATAGCAGAATCATAAAAGACAAGACAAAATGAAAGCACATTTCATGAAAGACATTTGTACTGCAATCTAAGTTAGAGAGCACTTTGCCTTCAAAACCAGAAAATCATGTTAATATTTCTACTGCATTAACCAGGGTCTCCTAGAAATGTAAAAGCTATAGTACTAATGCATTTTGATTCAAACCTGAAGGTGGCAGTAAATTCCTAGAAAACTAAGGGACTTGGTTTAGAATTTGTATTTTTTTCTTCTAATTATTCAAATTCATATAGAGAGACTGCAGTAGCATTTAATTCTATTGCGTACTAATTAAGGGATCTTCAGGAAGAAGATGAAGTTCTAAACTAGGATTATATTGTTATTACTGTTTACCAGCTGAAAAGAAGTCGCCATGTAAAAGGCTTAGGAACATTGCAACGGATTATATGCTTTAGAGTTACTATAGAAACAAAGTATGCAATTAAACAAAAGGAAACATTAGAACTTTTAATACAGATCAAAGTATTCTGAAGGGATGTAGCATTAAAGTTTCTATTTGCCTATTAAATTTATAGCCCTGTTGGTAAACTTTTTGCCCCACACTTTCCCAATTTTATTTTCAATATTCTTAAAATAGAATTTTCTATAGTTGTGTTTTTCCCCAAGGATCTACTGATAATCAACAGATTCTCTAGACTTATTGATCAGGAAGGGCCTAACTAGTAATTTCATACAGAAAATCCACAAATAGCAAATTAATAAATATTAATTCATACTGGAAAATTAATTAATTAATTTATTTTTAAAAAAGATTTTATTTATTTATTTGACAGATCACAAGTAGGCAGAGAGGCAGGCAGAGAGAGAGAAGGGAGGAAGCAGGCTCCCCGCAGACCAGAGAGCCTGATGCAGGGCTCCATCCCAGAAACCCTGGGATCATGACCTGAGAGGAAGACAGAGGCTTTAACCCACTGGGCCACCCAGGCACCCCAATTTATTGATCTTTTATATAAAGATCTAAAACTAGGTTGTTTCATAGTTTCTTCTCTTGAGGGTAAACAATATCACTGGTACATTGAGTTATACCCACCGTTATTGTGAGGTATTAGTAGGTACAAGATTATCAGAGCTTTGAAAATTAGGAACTGGGGGTGCCTGGGTGGCTCAGCGGGTTGAGCCTCTGCCTGTAGCTCGCATCGTGATCTCAGGGTCCTGGGATCGAGTACCCTGTCGGGCTCCCAGCTCGGCGGGGAGCCTGCTCCCCCCCCCCCCCCCCCCCCCCCCCCCC